>NW_020175414.1:5557176-5675057 GCF_003031525.2 Neophocaena asiaeorientalis asiaeorientalis
CCATATCTAGGGCTTAGGCACCTGCTCTTCCCTCTGCCTAGAGTGCTTCTCTCACATACCTTGTCATGTCTCCTCACTCCTCTGTCAGGCTTTCAAGCAAAGGCCTTCTCTATGGGGCCTTCTCTGACCTCCCAACCTACATTCCAAAAAACAAACAAAAAAACATCTGGCCTAGGATTCCACAGCTAACCACCTGACATAATATACATTGACTTCTTTCTTTGTTCTGTATCCACTACCTAAAATGTAAATTTCAAGAGAGTAGAGACTTTTTCCTTTGTGTTCATATACTACTCTATCCAGTACCCCAAATGGAACCTGAGACAGAAGAGTCATTCAGAAAACAACTCATGAAATACTGAATGAACGAATCTTATTTAAACCACTGTTACTTTTTTTCCTGTCACTTAAAGTCAGTCTAATGCTTATTCTTTTTTGTTTGGTTGTTTTTGGTTTTTTGTGTTTGTCTAATCCTTATTAATACAAGTGCCTAGGACAGTGTCTGCCATGCAGCAAGAGGTGGATAAACTTTTTGGAAAGAATTCTTTCCTGATAGGGTCAAAACATCAAAAACTATTAATAAGCACTAGTTCTTTTTTCCATAAAATATATAGTTTGACAGACAGCTACTGAGAAGCTGCCATCAAGGTGACAGACATATTTACATGACACAAGGGTCTCCCAACTGATCAGTTTTAAATCTTTGCTTCTGAGGACAGAGGGGAAGATTATCTAAAAAGACGTTTTCTTTAGGTTTTCCTATGAAGGAGAGTAAACATCTGTTTAGATGTTTTTATTACTTCTATCATCTATCTTCAGTATTAGTTCATATTTCCATATGGCACTCCTCAATAATTCTGGGCTGATAAATTTGATTTTACATAACATGCAAATACCTCCAGGAAAAAAATAACTATAAGTTGTTGAAGAGTTGCTGGAGACTAGTTGTTTTCAAAGGTTGTTTAGTAGTAGGAACCCTTTTTCAAAAGAAATTTTATATCAAAGTTCAAAATATGAATTAAAAATAGTGTCAGGCTGAAGCACAGAAGGGTAAATAGAATCCACTTTCCATATTCCATTCCTTATGCTATTATGTCCAATTGGAGAAAATGCATTGAGCTGTACATTTATGATTTATGCAATTTCCTCTATGTATATTATTATCTAATTTTTAGAAAGTACAACAGTTTTTCAATAACACAAATCTACAGAATTCTTGGTCTTGTACTCTAAAACTTGCATGATTTTTAGGCAAGACAGTTGGAATCCGTTCAAACAATTTTCGAGAATATATATTAAAATTCTATAATAATATATTATATCCATGTTTACCTGCATCATTAATGACAGCATAGGCAGATATGTGTAAACAAGGGGCAAGACAGGAATAAAGATGCACACCTACTAGAGAATGGACTTGAGCATATGGGGAGGGGGAAGGGTAAGCTGTGACAAAGTGAGAGAGTGGCATGGACACATATACACTACCAAACGTAAAACAGACAGCTAGTGGGAAGCAGCCGCATTGCACAGGGAAATCAGCTGGGTGCTTTGTGACCACCTAGAGGGGTGGGATAGGGAAGGTGGGAGGGAGGGAGACGCAAGAGGGAAGAGATATGGGGACATATGTATATGTATAGCTGATTCACTTTGTTATAAAGCAGAAACTAACACACCATTGTAAAGCAATTATACTCCAATAAAGATGTTAAAAAAAAATAATCACTGAAAAACAACTACAACAAATGTAGAGAATATTTACATGGTGCTTACTAGGTGCTACATACAACCTTTATAAATATGTACACATACAACCCTATTTAATCATCACACCAAACCTCTAAATTAATACTACTATTATCCCCATTTTATATATAAGAAAACTGAGTCCTAGAGAGGATAAGAAACTCATCCAAGGTTATTCCTCTGGCAATGGGCAGAGTTGGGGTTTGAACCCCAGGTGTCTAGCTCCAGAGTCCATGATTGTAACAACAGCCTCTCCTATAATATAATGCCTCTATCACGTTTTTATTTCACCACTGAAATCATTTATTGGAATTACTGTAATTGTCACTGCCTATCAATAAAAACTCCTTAAATTCAGCGGCATATTATGAATTTCAGCTTTAACTGCTTCAGTATTTGCATATGATGATATAAGAAAAAGGTATTTCGAAGCTCATCATCAACAATAACCCTTAAACACCAAAACATTTCACAACATAATATAAACGCTTTCTATGTATAAAGCTAACAGTGCAGTTACCCTTAACTATTTCATAATACTCAGAGATGATGGTGCTGCCTCCATGCACTTATAGGAGTGATGACAAGGATGACTGGAGCAGGTTGAATAGTGTCCCCCAAACTCCATGTCCATCCAGAACATCAGAAAGTGACTTATTTTGAAACAGGGTCTTGCAAAGAGAATTAGTTAAAGATCTCAAGATGAAACCATCCTGGATCTAGGGTGGGCCCTAAATCAAGTGATTGCTGTCATTAAAAAGAGATGTGAGGATACAAAGACATGGAGAAGAAAGCAATATAAAAATAGAGGCACAGGGATGCCAAGGATTGCTGGCAGCCACTAGAAGCTTAGAGAGAGGCATTGGATGGTTTCTCCCGAGAGACTACAGAAGAAACCAATCCTACCGACACCTTGATTTCAGATTTCTGTATTCCTGAACAGTTAGAGAATAAATTTATGTTGTTTAAAGTGACCTGGTATGTGGCGATAGTTTATGGCAGCCCTAGGAAACTAAAACTACTAATTCAAGATTTTGCAAGCTATATAAACACAGTCTGGTTTTGGGAAGCAGCTGGCAATTCTACCTTCAGCATCTTATCAGCTCCATGCCTCTTCACCCAGTTGGTAACATGTCAGTTTTGTGAGCAATGAGATTCAACAGACAGCCATAACTGTGTTTGCTCCATCCACTGCTTAGGTTTCTTTATAGTATACAGATTTGTTATGTTAAGCTATCCTTCAAAATGCTGGAAAATTTTCTTTCATCTACCTGGTTTGTAATTTCTCACTTCATGTTGCAAAACTGAAGTGCAATAAATACTGCTTCCCAGCCAGCAGTCTAAGAAAGCTCCAAGACCTTGGTCGTCACTGTTGATCCTGTCCTGTTACTTGATGTTAGCTATGGCTCATAGGTGACACTGATAGAACTATTCAAATAGCTATTTCAAATCTGTAGCTGGCCAAAAATCTGCAAACACTGTAAACTGTTAGTTTCTTGAAAAGATTAATGCTGTATTGATGCCACTTTCAGTCTGCTAACCTCCAAAAAAGATACAGAGGTCTTCCTGGTGTGGTTTTCTCCTTCATCATCATCTATCAGCCCAAGCGGCAGCCAATTCAGGAAATGTTCCTAGCTCAGTATCTTAAAAAGCAATCTTTAGCTGCAAGTAGTTCCTCCATGTCAGCGTTCTTCAACGTCACTCTAAAGAAGCCTTAATCCTTCTAGAGATTTTGGCCATGTTCTGTCTATATTCCTTTCTGCTGCCTTCCAAAATAGTTTATATTTGCACCATAAAATAGTGTAATACAACCTTATCACACTCAGGTCTCCAATTTAAACTTCTGATGCCAATCTACATAGATAATCCTTGGAAATAAACTGGCAGGACTTAAATAAAATGTTGCTCATCAAACAACTTGGACCTAGTGGCTCTTTACCAGTACACTGCACTCCCAGTACACTATAAATATTTTTCATAAATCCTGCAATTACCTTGGAACGGTTCAGTTATATTTCATCATAACTTTTTATGTTAAAAGTATTAATTTGCTGAATGTAAAATTTTATATATATAGCCCTTTTAGTAAGTATATGAAAACCTACATGTGAATTGCCTTTTAAAAATAAATTTATTTTTAAATTATATTTAGCTTGTAGTAATATGAAAATTGTTTTACAGTCCCTGAGTGTATGTATTAGATGGCTACAGACAGTCAAAATATTTGAGATATAACTACATAGGAGTCATAAACTAGCTTTCCAGACATAGCTTCTTACTCTTCATCTATATGTGGAATCAATGGTACACAAGTAGGAGACATCGAATACTTTCACTATTTCCACAGGACAATGGAAGAAAAAAAAGGTAAAACCATCTATTCATACCTCACATTTAGAAAACTGTCAACAGATAGTTCAGAGTGTTACTAGTCTTTGTTAGCTACTTGCTTATAAGAAAATTACAACTATTAAAGTAGTAAAACAGGGAGAAGTGGTAAAGAAATATATGTAGGGATATAATGAGTAAAAGACATGATAAAACAAAACAAAAACCTAGTACACTTAGTTCAGTGTAAATGAATGCATTTTAAAATAAGATCCAGGAGATGCCACAGATCTCACCCTGAAAATTAAATGTAAATGCTCATGAATATATTTATTTAGAATGCCTCAATATTTCCTCATATATGTACTAATTTATGTGTCATCTATTCATAAAAAGGAATTGAGGCATACTTGGAATTACTTAAAATCATGTGATAATTCATGGCTTGTGTAAGAACCTTTGCTATTCCTAAACTGATTACTAGTGAACATCCAACACAGCAGGTCTAGGGCTGTTTCTTCAACTTATCTGATAAAGTAAAAAATCATGCAGTATAGGCCACTCTATTCTAAAGCCAAAAAACTAAGCAAGAAGAATGTCTTAAATTATTGGATTAGTTTGCTAGGGCTGCCATCACAAAATGCCACAGACTGGGTGGTTTAAACAATAGAATTTATTTTCTCACAGTTCAAAATGTTGGTAAGTTTGATTTCTTCTGAAACATCTCTCCTTGGCTTGTAGGTAGCCACCTTCTCTCTGTGTCCTCACATGGCTGGTCTGGTATGCACACTCCTGATGTCTCTCTGGGTCTAAATTTCCTCTTCTTATAAGCACACAGGTCAGATTGTACTAGGGCTCACCCTATGGGTCCCATTTTAACTTAAGCACCACTTTAAAGACCCTCTCTCCATATACAGTCACATTCTGAGGTACCAGGGGTCAGGGTTTCAACAAACAAAGGGCGTCAATATATGGGGACAGAATTCAGCCCATAACAGAATATATTTTTTGCTCTTTATTGACAATTAAAGCAATATCCTACATGGTTGTCTTCTGTAACTAAATTATCTTACTATAAATGCCCCCACCATCAACAATGTGTCCTGTCAAATTATTTCATTGTATTGCCAGAAATATACACTAAGAATGTGTATTTTCATAAAACTCTTAATACTTTACAATTGGTTTAAAATATCAAAAGAATTTATTTATCTTGCAAAATTATGAGGCCCCAACTTTAATCTCCATGACTTAATGGTTCCAACTAACACCATGTTGGTTGTGTTGTTAATTTTGTTGCATAATAAACATTTTTATATATTTACAATATACACTTAAAATATAAAATGCAGTTGAATTAATAACTAATACTGAATATCTAAAATATATATCCAACTTGCTAATACATTTTAATCGGCATTTTTGGAAGTCTATAGCATAAGGAGGTTAATGGAAGCCTTTGAAAATGCTTTTTGCTTGTTACAGCAGATGAATTTGAAATTTTCAAACACTCTGCATTTCCAGGTGACAGCCACCTGGAAATTAAGCATTCTAAGTGCTCACAATAGGTGAATAAAAGACAAGCATTCAGTATTTAGTAAGGCATTTATCATAAAATGTTGGAAAGTCATGAGGAATTGAAAACCAGGAGATGTATTTGACTAGACAAATATTTGGGCCAGACCAAGGTATTACTAGCGAAAAGCAAACAAACAGTCTTAAAAGCAGAGAGGTCTATAAAACAGAGCAAACAAAAACTCAAATATAAAACATCAAAGAATGCTCCTGAAAGTTGAAAATGTGGAAATGGAAAAAGTGAAAAAAATTAAAAATGGGCAATCATTAAATCCACTCTGATAATACACTGAATACTGTCCTTTCTCAAGAAGCTAATTTCATTCCCAGCAGTTCCAGGAATAGTCTCTAATCTAGAGTAGTAGTTCTTGAATAGTGGTTTAAGATTTTCTGGAAAACCTATGAATTTATCATTAAAGAAAGATTGGAATACACATAAACTTAGGTGAGGTTCCCAGCAAGCATCAGGAAAAAGTACCAAAGGGAAAGGGACATTTGCTTTAAGGTACCTGACAAAGGAGAGATCTAGACAACATTCTAGGCCACAGCTGCCACTTCCCACAGAACCTACCACACAGCTCTCAGCTGATGTGCTGAAGGCTAGGAGGCAGGGGAAATGAGAAAAAGGAAATCAGAAGAAAGTGAGCCAAAAAGGATTTTTCTCATGTAAATAAAATCTGGGGAGGACAGAGTAAGGGAGTAGGAATCAAGAGCCACATTTTACAGCACATCATGATATACACACTGAAGTGTAGCTGGAGATGGCAAGTAAGCTGCTGGATATGCAAGTGTGGAGCTCAGAAGGAAGTCTGGGATATAAATCTGTAAGTCATTAATGTAACGATGCTATTTAAGCCCTTGGAGACTAAAGAGATCACCTAAAGAGAAGCTACAGAGAGAAAAAAGAGAAGGACTCAGTATTAGGCTAATAATATAAGCAATACTTAGAGGGTGCATAGAAAAAGGGGAGGAAGTTGCGTATATAAAGAAAGGAGACAGTTGGGACAGAAGTCAGATGTGAGTGAGGTAACCGGGGCTGCACCAAGACACAGAAACCACACCTTGGACCAGCAGCAAGACAGAGCACAGTTTCTGACACAGTAATCACACAACACATGCTTGTTAAATGAATGAGTGAACAAGTGAGTTACAGACAAGACTAGCATGGTATCTCTAGAATTCAGAGTTAACTATTTAGGGAAAAATGGAAATATATGGAAGAGCTATAATACCTTAAAAAAGACACGGGCTGAACAAGGTGACACTGTAAATTTACCTTGGTATTATTTTAATACACTCCAAATCCCCCCAAAGTTTGGTCATATTTTCTATTCATTAATAAAACATCATTCCAAATTAATATGAAACAGGTTATTGTGAAAAAAATCAATAAAACCATCATAGATTAGAGTTCATTAATTTCAACTGTTTAGACAAGGGAAAAACGTACTCAACCCTTAGAAGTCCATAAAGAAAAGAAATATTACAATGGTATACAGAAATACAATAATGATCAAAAAATATTTTCACTGAAATACAACAGAAAAGCTGTAAGCCGTTATCTTTTAGCAAAGAAGCAGCCCTAATGAAGTAGATTCTTGAAAACTGTCATACGGGTAAGCTCATTAGTTACAATGAAAGCTCCCCCTGCTGATCCAGGAGTACCTAATGGCCAGGATATGTTATGTCTCAAAAACAAAGGTACTTTTAAATTCATGTGATAGCTCACTGAGGAGATTTCAAATCTGGAAACTTTCAAATGATGATGTATAATATAAGAGCACTGAAATTTTCCAAAGAAAACATAGACTTATTTCATCCAAGACTACATTAATTCCTCTAAAATCTCATTCATTAATAGGGTAATAAACTCATGAAAAGAAATCTAGCTCAACAATCACCTACACTGTAAAAAAAATCTCTCAGCAATGGCTTTTCTATTTCAAATATGAAGTTGGCTGCTCCCTGTGAAACATATTCTCAGTATCTGCTGGCCCATACACATATGCATGCCTCCGCTGTAAAAGATGGAAACTAAAACCCCTAAAGGCCCCAAAATGCCCCACAGAAACACCAAAAAAGAAAACAAACAGAAGAATATCATTACCAAGTTACAACTCTGCAAGCAAACCCTTCTGAAAGTTACATACTTTTCAAAAGCAAAATATTATAATATTTATACAGAATTTTAAGTACAATCAAATGAGTCAAAATAGATAAATGACATTTATCTTAATTCATAGCAAAAACTGCTAGAAAATGTATTATACAATAAAAAATACATCTGAAAGAGAAGTATGTTCCAGCTTACTATTTTGTTTAAGAACTAGTAGGAAAAATAGTAAAGTGACCAGAAATTCAAACTGCTATTATGAGAAAATGCCCACATTGATTTTATTTTTGCTAAAAACCTAATGCTGATGTAAGCTATTAACTACTTAACCATCTTTTCCCCAGAAAAAGAAATTGCTCTATATTTCAAGGCACTTGAAGGTAGCACTTCTTCACCTAGTACTCTGTTGCTTATCAAGCTAAATATTCATCAAGAACATGTATTTTCAATTCCTTTTCATCCCATTTACTTAAATTTTATTCCAGAATTCCAGAAAACTCATTTTAAGAAAGGTGCCTTCCTTGAGTTAATGAACTAATCACGTAAAAGCTATTGCGAGTATCTGTGAGTTATTTATTTATTTATTTAGTTTTTTGGTACGTGGGCCTCTCACAGTTGTGGCCTCTCCCATTGCGGAGCACGGGCTCCGGACGCGCAGGCTCAGCAGCCATGGCTCACGGGCCCAGCCGCTCCATGGCACGTGGGATCTTCCTGGACTGGGGCACGAACCCGTGTCCCCTGCATTGGCAGGCAGACTCTCAACCACTGTGCACCAGGGAAGCCCTCTGTGAGTTATTTTTAATGTTCTTTTCCTCTGTGCCTTTTTGCCCAGTCTCACATTGTTTAATATGAGAAGATGATTTGGATTATTTTCCCTTCTTAAATTCCCTTAAAACACTTACAGCTATACAAAGGGACATTATCTTACTATGCCATGAACATTTTAAGGTACACAAGGGCAAAGTAAGGAGTAATCCATTAGAACATTAGGATGCAAGAGTGAAAAGTTAAAAGACTTATTTTTTGCCTTAAAGATCCATATTAATTGTTTCCAAATTAATTTTTCAACAGACTATATGAGATATACATTTCAAAGAAACATATATCTCAGGAAAAAGTGTGAAAGAACATCTCATCCAATCACATACCTCTCTGCAAAAAAAAGTGCTACAATCCCCACTTTATAGAAGAAACAATTTAAACAGGGTATGAGGACAGCAGAAGCAAGAAGAACTACAATTCTGCAGCCAGTGGAATAAAAACTACATTCACAGAAACATAGACAAGATGAAAAGGCAGAGGGCTATGTACCAGATGAAGGAACAAGAAAAAACCCCAGAAAAACAACTAAATGAAGTGGAGATAGGCAACCTCCCAGAAAAAGAATTCAGAATAATGATAGTGAAGATGATCCAGGATCTTGGAAAAAGAATGGAGGCAAAGATCGAGATGATGCAAGAAATGTTTAACAAAGACCTAGAAGAATTAAAGAACAAACAAACAGAGATGAAAAATACAATAACTGAAATGAAAACTACACTAGAAGGAATCAATAGCAGAATAACTGAGGCAGAAGAACAGATAAGTGACCTGCAGGAAAGAATGGTGGAAGTCACTGCCACAGAACGGAATAAAGAACAAAGAAAGAAAAGAAATGAAGACAGCCTAAGAGACCTCTAGGAAAACATTAAATGCAACGACATTCACATTACAGGGGTCCCAAAAGGAAAAGAGAGAGAGAAAGGACCAGAGAAAATATGTGAAGAGATTAAAGTCGAAAACTTCCCTAACGTGGGAAAATAAATAGCGACCCAAGTCCAGGAAGTGCAGAGAGTCCCATACAGGATAGACCCAAGGAGAAACAAGCCGAGACACATAGTAATCAAATTGGCAAAAATTAAAGACAAAGAAAAATTATGGAAAGCAGCAAGGGAAAAACGACAAATAACATACAAGGGAACTCCCATAAGGTTAACAGCTGATTTCTCAGCAGAAACTCTACAAGCCAGAAGGGAGCAGCATGATATATTTAAAGTGTTGAAAGAGAAAAACGTACAACCAAGATTATTCTAGTCAGCAAGGATCTCACTCAGATTCGATGGAGAAATCAAAAGCTTTACAGAAAAGCAAAAGCTAAGAGAATTCAGCACCACCAAACCAGATCTACAACAAATGCTAAAGGAACTTCTCTAAGCAGAAAACAAAAGAGAAGAAAAGGACCTAAAAAAACAAACCCAAAACAATTAAGAAAATGGTCATAAGAACATACATATTGATAATTACCTTAAACGTGAATGGACTAAATGCTCCAACCAAAAGACACAGGCTTGCTGAATGGATACAAAAACAAGACCCATATATATGCTGTCTACAAGAGACCCACTCAAAACCTAAGGACACATACAGACTGAAAGTGAGGGGATGGAAAAAGATATTCCATGCAAGTGGAATTCAAAAGAAAGCTGGAGTAGCAATACTCATATCAGATAAAACAGACTTTAAAATAAAGAATGTTACAAGAGACAAAGAAGGACACTACATAATGATCAAGGGATCAATCCAAGAAGAAGAAGATATAGCAATTATAAATATATATGCACCCAACATAGGAGCACCTCAATACATAAGGCAACTGCTAACAGCTATAAAAGAGGAAATCGACAGTAACACAATAATAGTGGGGGACTTTAACACCTCACTTACACCAATGGACAGATCATCCAAACAAAAAATTAATAAGGAAACACAAGCTTTAAATGACACAATAGTAGATTTACTGATGTTTACAGGACATTCCACTCCAAAACAGCAGATTTCACTTTCTTCTCAAGTGTGTACAGAACATTCTCCAGGAGAGATTACATCTTGGGTCACAATTCAACTCTCAGTAAATTTAAGAAAACTGAAATCATATCAAGCATCTTTTCTGACCACAACGCTATGAGATTAGATATCAATTGCAGGGAAAAACACGTAAAATACACAAACACATGGAAGCTAAATAATACATTACTAAATAACCAAGAGATCACTGAAGAAATCAAAGGGGAAATCAGAAAATACCTAGAGACAAACGACAATGAAAACACAACGATCCAAAACCTATGGGATGCAGCAAAAGCAGTTCTAAGAGGGAAGTTTATAGCTATACAAGCCTACGTCAAGAAACAAGAAAAATCTCAACTAAAAAATCTAACCTTACACCTAAAGGGACTAGAGAAAGAAGAACAAACAAAACACAAAGTTAGCAGAAGGAAAGAAATCATAAATATCAGAGCAGAAATAAATGAAATAAAAACAAAGAAAACAATAGCACAGATCAATAAAAATAAAAGCTGGTTCTTTGAGAAGATAAACAAAATTGATAAACCATTAGCCAGACTCATCACAAAGAAGAGGGAGAGGACTCAAATCAATAAAATTAGAAATGAAAAAGGAGAAGTTACAACAGACAATGTAGAAATAAAAGCAACCTAGAGACTACTAAAAGCAACTCTATGCCAATAAAATGGACAAACTGGAAGAAATGAACAAATTCTTAGAAAAGTATAACCATCCAAGACTGAACCAGGAGGAAAAACAAAATATGAACAGACCAATTACAAGTAATGAAATTGAAACAGTGATTAAAAATCTTCCAACAAACAAAAGTCCAGGACCAGATGGCGTCACAGGTGAATTATTTCAATCATTTAGAGAAGAGCTAACACCCATCTTTCTCAAACACTTCCAAAAAATTGCAGAGGAAGAAACCCTCGGAAACGCATTCTATGAGGCCACCATCACCCTGATACCAAAACCAGACAAAGATACTATCAAAAAAAAAAAAAAATTACAGACCAATATCACTGATGAATAAAAACCATATGATCATCTCAATAGATGCAGAAAAAGCTTTTGACAGAATTCAACACCCAATTATGATAAAAACTCTCCAGAGACTGGGCATAGAGGGAACCTACTTCAGCATAATAAAGGCCATATATGACAAACACACAGCAAACATCATTCACAATGGTGAAAAACTGAAAGCATTTCCTGTAAGATCAGGAACAAGACAAGGATGTCCACACTCACCACTATTATTCAACACAGTTTTGGAAGTCCTAGCCACAGCACTCAGAGAAGAAAAAGAAATAAAAGGAATACAAATTGGAAAAGAAGGAGTAAAACTATCACTGTTTGTAGATGACATGATATTATAAATAGAGAATCCTAAAGATGCCACCAGAAAACTACTAGAGCTAATCAATGAATTCGGTAATGTTGCAGGATACAAAGTTAATGCACAGAAATCTCGTGCATTCCTATACACGAATGATGAAAAATCTGAAAGATAAATTAAGGAAACACTCCCATTTACCATTGCAACAAAAAGAATAAAATACCTAAGAATAAACCTACCTAGGGAGACAAAAGACCTGCATGCAGAAAACTATAAGATAATGATGAAAGAAATTAAGGATGATACCAACAGATGGAGAGATATACCATGTTCTTGGATTGGAAGAATCAATATTGTGAAAATGACTATACTACCCAAAGCAATCTACAGATCCAGTGCAAACACTATCAAATTACCAATGGCATTTTTTATGGGACTAGAACAAAAAATCTTAAAATTTGTATGGAGACACAAAAGACCCCGAATAGCCAAAGCAGACTTGAGGGAAAATAATGGAGCTGGAGGAATCAGATTCCCTGACTTCTGACTATACTACAAAGCTACAATAATCAATACAATACGGTACTGGCACAAAAACAGAAACAGATCAGTGGAACAAGATAGAAAGCCCAGCAATAAACCCACACACCTATGGTCAACTAATGTATGACAAAGGAGGCAAGGATATACAATGGAGAAAAGACAGTCTCTTCAATAAGTGGTGCTGGGAAAACTGGACAGCTACATGTAAAAGAGTGAAATTAGAACGTTCCCTAACACCATAGACAAAAATAACTCAAAATGGATTAGAGACCTAAATTTAAGACCGGACACTATTAAACCTTTAGAGGAAAACACAGGAATAACACTCTTTGACATAAATCACAGCAAGATGTTTTTTGACCCACGTCCTAGAGTAATGCAAATAAAAATAAAAATAAACAAATGGGACCTAATGAAACTTCAAAGCTTTTGCACAGCAAAGGAAACCATAAAGAAGACGAAAAGACAGCCCTCAGACTGGGAGAAATATTTGCAAATGAATCAACGGACAAAGGATTAATCTCCAAAATATATAAACAGCTCCTGCAGCTCAATATTAAGAAAACAAACAACCCAATCCAAAAATGGGTAGAAGACCTAAATAGACATTTCTCTAAAGAAGACATACAGATGGCAAAGAAGCACATGAAAAGCTGCTCAACATCACTAATTATTAGAGAAATGCAAATCAAAACTACAATGAGGGCTTCCCTGGTGGCGCAGTGGTTGAGAATCTGCCTAAAAGAAGCACATGGAAAGCTGCTCAACATCACTAATTATTAGAGAAATGCAAATCAAAACTACAATGAGGGCTTCCCTGGTGGCGCAGTGGTTGAGAATCTGCCTGCCAATGCAGGGGACATGGGTTCGAGCCCTGGTCTGGGAAGATCCCACATGCCGCGGAGCAACTAGGCCCGTGAGCCACAACTACTGAGCCTGCGCGTCTGGAGCCTGTGCTCCGCAACAAGAGAGGCTGCGATAGTGAGAGGCCTGAGCACCGTGATGAAGAGTGGCCCCCGCTTGCCACAACAGGAGAAAGCCCTCGCACAGAAACGAAGACCCAACACAGCCATAAATAAATAATTAAAAAAAAAAACCAAAACTACAATGAGGTATCACCTCCCACCAGTTGGAATAGGCATCATCAGAAAATCTACAAACAACAAATGCTGGAGAGGGTGTGGAGAAAAGGGAACCCTCTTGCACTGTTAGTGGGAATGTAAATTGATACAGCCACTATGGAGAACAGTATGGAGGTTCCTTAAAAAACTAAAAATAGAATTACCATATGATCCAGCAATCCCACTACTGGGCATATACCCTGAGAAAACCATAATTCAAAAAGACACATGCACCCCAATATTCATTGCAGCACTATTTACAATAGCCAGGTCATGGAAGGCAACCTATATGCCCACTGACAGATGAATGGATACAGAAGATGTGGTACATATATACAATGGAATATTACTCAGCCATAAAAAGGAACCAAATTGGGTCATTTTTTGAGACGTGGATGGATCTAGAGACTGTCATACAGAGTGAAGTAAGTCAGAAAGAGAAAAACAAATATCGTACATTAACGCATATATGTGGAACCTAGATAAATGGTACAGATGAAGCGGTTTGCAGGGCAGAAATTGAGACACAGACATAGAGAACAAACGTATGGACATCAAGGGGGGAAAGCAGTGGGTGTTGGTTGGGGTTGGCGGTGTGATGAATTGTGAGATTGGGATCGACATGTATACACTGATGTGTATAAAACTGATGACTAATAACACCCTGCTGTATATAAAAAATAAATAAAATAAAATTCAAAAAAATAAACAGGGTATGAAATGATAAAAGTGATTTTTTTTTAATTTAAAAGAAAAATTCACTATACTACTGGAACAAAGTATCTTTCTTTAAGTTGACAAATGACCATTGGCCTGTACAAAAAGAATAGAGATACTCTCCCAGACCAAATGAGATGTCTTCCAAAATGTATATCTATACATTTGTATATATTCACCCAAATGTGTATTTGTAAATTCATTTTTTTTTTGAGGCAAGTAAAGTTTTTTTCCCACAGAACTGATGTGATATATAACCTGGATGCTTCAGATGTTCAAAAAACTGCATAAGTCATATTCAAACCAAATATAAATAATAGGACTATCCTTTCTCTGACCCTTTCTGTAACCAGATCTAAGCCCACAGCAGGGGCTAAGAAGGAGCTTAGAAACTGAGCTATTACGAAGGAGTGACTGGAATCTATGGCAGTTTGGTGCCTACTGGGGCAAAGGAAGCGGGCTCTACTTGCAAGGTAGGCAGATGGAGATTCAGAATCAGGCCAAGGGGGACACTGACTACAGGTGCTTGGCTCAGATGCATAATCATCCCAGGTGCTTATGAATGACTCATCCAAAGAGAACTGCACTGGACACAGTGGAAGTGGCTTAGCAGCAGAAGGTGGGGCTGGCAGGTATTCAGAAGGTTTAAACTGCAAAACTTCCAATGCAAGAACATGGTATATCTCTTCATCTGTTTGTATCCTCTTTAATTTCTATTTCTTTCATCAGTGTCTCATAGTTTTCTGCATACAGGTCTTTTGTCTCCTTAGGTAGGTTTATTCCTAAGTACTTTATTCTTTTTGTTGCAATGGTAAATGGATGTGTTTCCTTAATTTCTCTTTCTGATTTTTCATGACTAGTGTATAGGAATGCACGAGATTTTTGTGCATTAATTTTGTATCCTGCAACTTTACCAAATTCATTGATTAGCTCTAGTAGTTTTCTGGTAGCATCTTTAATTTTCTCTAAGTATAGTATCATGTCACCTGCAAACAGTGACAGTTTTACTTCTTCTTTTCTGTTTTGGATTCCTTTTATTTCTTTTTCTCCTCTGATTGCTGTGGCTAAAACTTCGAAAACGATGCTGAATAAGAGTGGTGAGAGTGGGCACACTTGTCTTGTTCCTGATCTTAGTGGAAATGGTTTCAGTTTTTCACCATTGAGAAAGATGTTGGCTGTGGGTTTGTCATATATGGCCTTTATCATGTTGAGGTAAGTTCCCTCTATGCCTACTTTCTGGAGAGTTTTTATCATAAATGGGTGTTGAATTTTGCCGAAAGCTTTTTCTGCATCTACTGAGATGATCATATTGTTTTTCTCCTTCAATTTGTTAATATGGAGAGATATACCATGCTCTTGGATTGGAAGAATCAACACTGTGAAAATGACTATACTGCCCATAGCAATCTACAGATTCAATGCAATTCCTATCAAACTACCAATGGCATTTTTCACAGAACTAGAACAAAAAATTGCACAATTTGTATGGAAACACAAAAGGCCCTGAATAGCCAAAGCAATCTTGGGAAAGAAAAACGGAGCTGGAGGAATAAAGCTCCCAGACTTCAGACTATACTATAAGCTACAGTAATCAAGACAGTATGATACAGGCAGAAAAACAGAAATATAGATCAAGGGAACAGGATAGAAAGCCCAGACATAAACCCACACACATATGGTCACCTTACCTTTGATAAAGGAGGCAAGAATATACAATGGAGAAAAGACAGCTTCTTCAATAAGTGGTGCTGGGAAAACTGGACAGCTACATGTAAACGAATAAAATTAGAACACTCCCTAACACCATACACAAAAATAAACTCAAAATGGATTAAAGACCTAAATGTAAGACCAGACACTATCAAACTCTTAGAGGAAAACATAGGCAGAACACTCTATGACATAAATCACAGCAAGATCCTTTTTGACCCACCTTCTAGAGAAATGGAAATAAAAACAAACAAATGGGACCTAATGAAACTTAAAAACTTTTGCACAGCAAAGGACACCATAAACAAGATGAAAAGACAACACTCAGAATGGGAGAAATCGGAGAAATTTGTGTCCTTTAGCTAATATTTGCAAACAAAGCAACGGACAAAGGATTAATCTCCAAAATATACAAGCAGCTTATGCAGCTCAATATGAAAAAAACAAACAACCCAATCCAAAAATGGGCAGAAGACCTAAATAGACATTTCTCCAAAGAATATATACAGATTGCCAACAACACATGAAAGGATGCTCAACATCGCCAATCATTAGAGAAATGCAAATCAAAACTACGATGAGGTATCACCTCACACTGGTCAGAATGGCCATCATCAGAAAATCTACAAACAATAAATGCTGGAGAAGATGTGGAGAAAAGGGAACCCTCTTGCACTGTTGGTGGGAATGTAAACTGATATAGCCACTATGGAGAACAGTATGGAGGTTCCTTAAAAAACTAAAAATAGAACTACCATATTACCCAGCAACCCCACTACTGGGCATATACCCTGAGAAAACCATAATTCAAAAAGCAACATACACCACCATGTTCATTGCAGTACTATTTACAATAGCCAGGCCATGGAAGCAACCTAAGTGTCCATTGACAGGTGAATGGATAAAGAAGATGTGGTACATATACACAATGGAATATTAATCAGCCGTAAAAAGAAACAAAATTGAGTTATTTGTAGTGAGGTGGATGGACCTAGAGTCTGTCATACAGAGTGAAGTAAGTCAGAAAGAGAAAAACAACTACCATATGCTAACACGTATATATGGAATCTAAAAAAAAAAAAAATGGTTATGAAGAACCTAGGGGCAGGACAGGAATAAAAACCCAGAGGTAGAGAATGGACTTGAGGACATGGGGAGGGGGAAGGGTAAGCTGGTGCAAAGTGAGAGAGTGGCATGGACATATATACACCACCAAATATAAAATAGATAGCTAGTGGGAAGCAGCCATAGAGCACAGGGAGATCAGCTCGGTGCTTTGTGACCACCTAGAGGGGTGGGATAGCGAGGGTGGGAGGGAGACGCAAGTGGGAGGAGATATGGGGTTATATGTATAGATATAGCTGATTCACTTTGTTATACAGCAGCAACTAACTTGACATTGTAAAGCAATTATACTCTGGTAAAGATGTTAAAAAAAAAAAACAACTGCAAAATGATATGTTTTTGTATATAGGGCCTCACTATCCAGTCAGAAAATTAAAGTCATAGCTCCAATAATGACAATTGATAAAGTAAATGTCCTACAACTTTCTCTCTATTTTTAAAATGGCATATTCAGTATGAAAACACAGTGACAAAGTGGCAAGTATGTTCAAATAAAAGACATTATTTTCTGTACCAACTGAAGACCCAGAGCACGAAAGTCTTTTCTGTAAAAGCACAAACCTTTACTAGCTTTGTCCAAATGTTCCAAATCATTCACAAAATTGAGGATATCAGGGTAGTTTTCTTCACATATTTGCACAAGAAAATGTAGTAGTGTTGTTTTCTGATCTGCTGATTTTGTGTCCTTTAGCTAAACAGAATGAGAGGGAGAAAAAATACAGAGTCAAAAATATGTTGATAGTCTCTCTACTTAAATAATGTTAATACTGTTTTTTATAGATAAGAAATAAATGAGCTGTAAAATTAGTTAATGCTATTTTTGAAAAGCCACTATTTAAACACTTGAAAAGCTACTCTTCATATACTGTTGTTTGGTCTAAGTCATTAATATTTACTGTAAAGAAGGAATAAGCTTAATTCAATCTAGTATGCAATGTTGCATGGGGGAAAAAAAATATGGTGAAATGCCCAGGAAAACAGGACAACCTGGGAATGTATATAATATCAACACTTGAAACAATCCCACATGCTTGCTCATTTTTTCATTTGGCACAGATTTATAGAATGCCTATTGGTTACGGCAGGAGTCGGAGACGCAACAACCAATAAGTCATTCCTCAAGAAGCCATTTAGTGGGGGCGGGGGGGAAACCCCAGAAAATATGCATTTCCCCTGTGTGACAAAGAGTATACTAAAAATAATCATACAGTATGCCTAGGAGGACAGGGCACCTGAACTGAACACCAGCAGGCAGGAAGTTGTATGGGTTGGGGAAGGGAAGGAAAAAACTCAAAGTCACAGTATCAGAGGCAGATGGAGCAGCATTTGAAAAAGACCATAGATGAGGAAGAAAGTGGCACTTTAGAGGAGTCCACGTGACTCCAAAATAAAAGTACATGTTGCGGGGAGGGGGAAGTAGGGAGAGTAGAAAGAAATATGAGGAGAAGGCCAGAAAATTAAAAGAAAGGCAGACCATGCTATGGATATAGGATTCTGGTCCCTAAGAACTGGGAGGTTTTAAACTAGATGAGAGCTAATCAGACGTACATTTTAGAAAGCTCCTTGTAGCACAGTGTGGATAAAAGATTAGAGCAAGGGTAAAAACAGAGCAGGAAGAATAATTTTAAAAGCTGTAGCAATAAACCAGGCAGGGAAAGAAAACAGCCTGAGATGAGGTAATGCCTTAGGCATGAGATAATGGGACAGGGTGGGCATGGAAACCCACATGATGACATCTATTGAAACGGGACAGAAAGAATGAGAAGAAGATTTGGGTGGGGTGGAGAAAAAAGAATTGTTTCAGTTTGGGACAAGTGAACTTGAAGTTTTTGAATAACATCTAAGTGGAGACGCTGGGAAAGGATATAGATATATATAGGTGTAGAACAGTGTTCTCAACCTTTATTTCATTATTGCTGGCTAAGTTTTTTTAGGCGTATTTTTCCGAATCATTTGCACCTATGAAATTTTAAAATGATACATATACTGTATATCTGTTTATGTACTGCATGTACATCTGTGTTTTACACATAAAAACAGAGGCAGATAGGAAAGATATTTGTGCTCCCCGAGAACGAATTTTCCATCCCTTGAGGGTGATAAACTGTAGAGAATACATAGTGAGAACTTATTCTAGGAGTACCGGTTTGTGAGCTCTTAGCCTCCAAAGCTAAAACGTTGACCAAATAAACACAAATAAGTACACAGCATAAAAGAAAGGAGAACAGAGGCCTGAAGAGAAGGCCAGGATGGACCAATCCTAATCTGAAAAGGCCGAGGAATGAATCAGAAGGGAGAAGGGCTAGGCTACAACCTAGGTACAAATAGAGGTCAGCCTAGCTTTTGTGAGTGATGGGGGTAGGGGGTGTTGGGTGTGAACACAGGGCAAATACGTAATCTGATAGTGTTCCCTACAAATGAGTAATCATCCAGATCAGATACACATATAAGGGGAGAAAAAATCGCTCTTTTCACACCAGGATTTAATTTAGAGTTGGAAATTCTTGGTATACTTAACTGTGCACAGCCCTATTGCTTCCTTTCCAACAATTTCCTACCTTAAAATAAGTGCATACACACACATACACATGTATATGCGTATGTATTTTTTTCAAACTCTATGTCACTAAGTATTATATCACTATCAGAAAAATATCAAATGAAAGTTACTATCTGATTGTGGCAGAAGGAGATATTCTGTGCCATCACAAATATTAACACACATGACTTATTAATGCACAAACTATCTTGTCCCTGGAAACACAGAGCTACCCTACTATAGACAGCCAGGCTTTCACATGATTACTCTTATAACAGGTTCAAATGCTGCACTGGCCTATTCGGCATGCAAACCATTCAGCAGCAATTGTTCCTGGCACTTTAAAAACTGACTGATATGAACAGAGTCCATTATTTGATGCCTCTTAAAAGGAACATAAATCACAACATTCATCTGAGTGTTCTGAAAAATTATTCCTCAAAAACTGACTCTGATCACTAGCTAGACTGATTGCCACTAACGTATGAATGACCTGCTAAAACATAACACTAAAACTGGCCTTTAACTAGCTATGTCACCTTGGGCAAGTTACTGGACCTCAGATTCACATAAATAAAGTGAGAATATGGAACTGGACAGGAAAAGGAAACTCTAAATTCACTTTCCACTCCAAAAATATTAAATATACTTTACAGTGGACTTGTGTTAGTAGACATTGCAAAATCTATTTTTAAAAAATACTAGAATAAAAATGACAAAACCTAGTTATAATCTCAGTCCAGAAGTTATTTTTGCATGCTTGGGTCAGTTAAAATCTTTTGGTTTCAGCTTTCACATACACTGAGAATGTTAATCCGATTTATAAAAGTTACCTTTCAACTCTACAATTTCATTCATACTATCATCTTTAATGGATAAGGTTAGGGTAAAAGTAGCAAACTTTTACAAATATAGTAGTTTTCCCTGGTACAACCATCAGTCAGTATAAAAACTGTCCTTTGATTTTAATTTTGCTATTTTTTTTAAAGCACTCTAATGGTTAACTCTTCTGTTCCCCCACCTCCCTCTTTATAGCAATGACTAGAGAATACTGTTCCTTTGGTGGACTCCCAGTTCCTGACTGTCACCAATTTACACTTTTCTTATCATGCTCCATTCATGTGAAACTAGACACATGTCCTGTGTGGAATGTCGATTAAGACAAGCACCTGGAAAGAGCTTTCCAGGGCTATTTGTGATATAGCTAAATGGCCAGCAATTGCTAGGATTAATATATCAAGAGATCTCTATGATCCAACAATAAGTAACTGGATCAATCTTGATCTTTATTCATGAGCAATAAGAATTCAGAATTAGAATTCTATAACCTATATAGCATCTACCAATTTAATAAATGTTAAGGATGCAGGTCAAACACAGATTCAAATATTTAGAGACAATCATAAAGCTAAACACTAACTTATGGAGGAGGTTGCTATCCTGGCTGTACTATTGAAAACATCAACTGGTTAGCAACTCACACACTGGTCACAGACTAATATTTAAAATATACTCACTGAATAATAAGTAGAAGTCTCCCATCCCTCCAGAACAGAATCTATATTTAACAACCAGGAGACTTAAAAAAAAAACACTCAAATTCCCAAATAAATAAATCTGAAAATATACCTAATAAAAGATAAGAAGTTAAGAAACACAGAGAGTGACTATTTGTTGACAATGCATGGTTACTTACAAACTACTAGTTGCTCTAAATTCCAGGACAGAGATTCTTCATTCAGTTCCTAACGTTCTCAGGAAAAACTGCACAGTGCCGGGAAGGTATTCTTCCTGCCTCAATTACTCTATTCCCTTCCTTCCTTCCATCCCCCAAATCACTTAAAAAAAAAAAAAAAAAAAACCCGAAACAAAAACCAAACAAAAAAACCCTCCCAGAAAGCACATGAAAATATATGAAAGCAGAGCAAAATATATTTATCACAGTCTTCATTTACTTGCTCAGTATTTTTTCACCTTTTGATAAACATTAACAACAAAAAGGGCACACTCTATTTCTACTAATTATTCATATCTACATAATCAGCGATTGAGCTAGAACAAGGAGAGCTTGAGAGATGGTGCTAATTTTGTTGAAGAGAAAAAACAACTTGAGCATACTCTGTAGTGCTAACTCTTGGAAAGAAAATGAAGCTAAAATATCTGGCTTAAAAATTTATTCTTAAGTTTAAAAAATATGCTTTTTTAAAATTTTCACCGACATTGCTTGACAGGATTCCTTTGGTATCACTGTTAAGAGATTTATCTTACTGATGAGTAATCGTCACTGTTAAGGAGAATTTCTTGTTTATATATTGTTTCTTAAGGAACATTTAATGTGGCATAGATGTCAAATAAACAAAAAGATGGATGGAGTTTCTTCAACCGCTCTGTTCATTCCAGACAAAATAATGTTAAAAGCAGATCCTGTAATAAACCATGGCCTAGTTGTCAGTCTGGATAGAACTCCTTTGTAGCTACAATGCAAGGTTTGGGAATATTTTTAAGCTATTCAGCACGAACTTGGATGACATTTAAAGAAAATTCCATTGTTTTAGTCACAAGAGAGAAAATTCCTAAAATAAAAACTAAGTATCGTCTTGGTGATTTTCAGAATCCAAAGAACTACAACCCCTTACACTCTGAATAATAAAACTTTATCTTAAGAATATTGTCAAACTAGTAGCTGTTCCCCATTATCATGTTCCTATACTTCAATTACATTATCCAGACAGCATTGACTCTTTGGATGTTGTAGACATTACTGAACACCAAGAAAATGACAAAATTATGAGGGTCTGTAATGACTCCATGAACATTCTAGAAGACCCTATCTTGTAAACAGTATGAATGCTGAGGACAACAGCAGCCACTCTTATTTGTGTGGCACTTCCTAAGAGACAGGGATTGGCCAAATAATACAATACCTGTTAAGTGCTTGAAATGCACACCATCCTTATGAGGAAGGAACTGGTATTAAGAGGGCAAAAGAGATGTGAAACATCATGTAGCATACCCCAGATCACATAGCTACTATACAGTACAGCCAAGATTTATTTGAACCCACTTCTGTGTGAATCCAAAGCTCTTAACCACTATAAAATGCAGTTCCTCTACAAAATCTTTATTTAATATAGATTATTATGCATCAAAAGAAACAAAATTCTCAAAAACACAGTGGATAAAAATAGTAGTAAAACAGTAAAATAGTGTTCATTAATGCAATATAAAATACTGAAGCCCTATAACCTGCTAATTTTAGCCTGGAAAGCCTCTACACCCCTATCCTGAGGTCACTTCTAGTTCTAAAAGCATGGCATTCTTTCTATTGTTTTATCTATACAATTAATAAAATGCTACCTGAATCTTACCTCAAATGCAAAGTCTTTCCATATTGCTAATAGATCAGTGCTCACAAAATATGATAAAAATATGGTTGAATGAAACTGTAAAGTTTCATCTTTAACAGACCCAACCAAGTATATCTACTAACATCATACTCCATCTTAAATCATTTGCAGAATAAGGTGCTTTGTATATGTTTGAAACATCTCTAAGTGTAAGTTACATGTATCCACATGAAAATGGATGTGTGGATATGAACTGCCAAAGAATATATCATAATTGCTCAGATATGAAGCTCAAAAAGTCAATGCATAGGTTTAAATTCACTAGTGAAACCAACTACAATTATAGAATGAACTGTTTCCTGATATATATAAATACATTTTTAAAAATCAATCACTGTGCTGATTAAATTTTTAAAAATACTGTGTATCCCTCCTAAACGAATGGAAAGTTAAAATCTTAACATAAATTAAACAATATGCTTTGCATCATCTATGTCACTGCCGTCACTATTAATACCTATAATAAAACTTTCATAGTGATTTTAAAGATAGGTAGCGATAAACTAATATTAGGTAAAATAGATATTAGATAAATTTATAGCATTCACATATTAAAAAACATATTTATTGCTTAGTTTTCATTTTAAAATGATGAGAGTTGAAACATTAAATAAGGAAGAAAATGCTTTAAATAATGTCAGCTTCTATAATTAAACTTACTTTACTATATCTCCATAGACACACTATCTCTGAATTATATTTTAAACATATTTCTCTTGGATTTCAGTGAGCACTTCAGCATGAAAAGCATTTTTGCATTTTAGTAAAATTTTATCTTGCTGCATTATTATATTGTTCAATGTTCTATTATTTACACTATTCCCTTATTTCACAAGAGATTTAAAATAGCTCAGTGTTCTTTAGTTAATATAAATGGCTCAAATACATTAATTTTAAATTAAATAGTTTTTATACTTCTTAATTTTTTTAATTAACAGACTTTATATTCTAGAGCAGTTTCACTTTAAGACAAATAGAGCAGAAAAGACAGATTCCCATATACTCTCTCCTCCACATACACAAATTCCCCTACCAGTAACATTTTGCATTAATGTGTTACATTTGTTAAAATTTATGTACCTTTATTGATGATATTGATACATTATTATTAATTATTAACCTCAGTTTACTTTTGGGTTCACTCTGTGTTCTAAGTTGTATGGGTTTTGCCAAATGCATAATGTCACGTATCTCCCATTACTGAGTCATAGGGAATAGTTTCAACATCCTGAAAAATCCCCTGTCCTCCACCTATTCATCTCTTCCTTCTTCCCCCTCCCCCCAAACCTCCAGAAACCACTGAATTTTTTACTATCTCTATAATTTTGTCCTTTCCAGAATGTCATATAGTTGGAATCAGAGTATGGAGGCTTTTCAGATTGGCTTCTTTCACTTAGTATTATGCATTTCTCCATGTCTTTTCTTGGCTTAAGAGATTTTCTTTTTATGACTGATTTAATAGTCTATTGCAGGGGTCCCCAACGCTCAGGCCACAGACCAGTATGGGTCCACAGCCTGTTAGGAACCTGGCCGCACAGCAGGAGGTAAGCAGCAGGGAGGCGAGCAAGTGAAGCTTCATCTGCCACCCCCTGTCATTCCCCATCGCTGGTCTATTGTATGACTATATGTATGACTATATCAGTGGGCTTTATCCATTCAGCTATTGAAGGACTTCTCGAGTTGCTTCCAAATTTTGGCAACCACGAATAAAACTGCTATAAACATTTGTATGCAGGTTTTTTACTCCTTGGGGTAAACAGGAATGTGATTACTGAATCCTATGTTAAATCTATGTTTAGCTTTGTAACTGCCAGTCTTCTAAAGATGCTGTACTATCTTGCATTCCTTTCATCAGTGAATGAGTGATCCTGTTGTGTCACATCCTCAGTAGCATTTGGTGCTGTCAGTGATTTGGATTTTAGCCATTCTAATAGATGTGTAATGGTGTCTCGTTTTTTTAATTTGCAATTCCCTCACGACATATGATGTTGAGTATATTTTCATACAGTTATTTGTCATTTGTAAATCTTCAGTAAGATGTCTGTTCAGGCCTTTTTTAAAAAACTGGGTTGTTGGGCTTCCCTGGTGGCGCAGTGGTTGAGAGTCCGCCTGCCGATGCAGGGCACACGGGTTCGTGCCCCGGTCCGGGAGGATCCCACATGCCGCGGAGCGGCTGGGCCCGTGGGCCATGGCCGCTGAGCCTGCGTGTCCGGAGCCTGTGCTCCGCAACGGGAGAGGCCACAACAGTGAGAGGTTAAAAAAAAAAAAAAAATTGGGTTGTTTTCTTATTGTTGAGTTTTAGAGTTCTTTGTATATTTTGGATACAAGTCTTTTGTCAGATAGGTGTTTTGCAAAGATATTATCCCACTCTATGGACTGTCTTTTCACTTCAAAGAGCAGAAGTTTTTAAATTCAAATAGTGGCTAACTTATAAATGTCCAGTTTTTCCAGCATCATTTCTTTAAAAAACGATTCTTTTCCATTGAATTATCTGTGCTGCTTTGTCCAGGATCAGTTGACTATACCTGTGTGGGTCTGTTTCTGGGCTCTCTATTCTGTTCCACTGACTGTCTATCTTTTTCCCCCCAATACCACAGTTTTGATTACTGTAATTTTATAGTAAGTCTTGAAGTCCGTCCTTCCCCTTTCTCCTCCTCCTTTTCTTCCTCCTTCTTCAGTGTTGTATTGACTATTCTGAGTCTTTCACATATCCATATAAAATTTAGAATCAATCTGTCAATACCCACAAAATTACTTGCTGAGATTGTGATTGGAATTTCATTGACTACATGGATCAAGCTGGGAAGAGCTGACACCTTAACAATATTGAATATTCCTTTCCATGAACATGGGATATCTATTTCTTTATCAGATATTTTTTTTATTTCTTTCATCAAAGTTTTGTCATCTTCCTCATACAAATATTATAGAAAATTTTTGGTGCTAAAGTAAATGATATTCCATTTTTTGTTTCAAATTCTAATTTTTCATTGCTGATATTAAAAAAGTAGTCAACATTTTAATGCCAATCTCATATCCAGAAACTTTGTTCTAATTGCTTATTAAGTTCCAGAAAGTGTTTTTCTTTCTTTCCTTTTTTTTGATCAATTTTGGGGGATTTTCTACATAGGCAATCATTTTACTTATGAGCAAAGACAATTTTATTTATTCCTTCCCAATCTGTATACTTTTATGTCCTTTTCTTGTCTTGTTGCATTAAGCCAGGACCTCCAGTACAATGCTGAATAGAAATGGTGAGAAGGGACATGTTTCCTTGTTCCTGATCTTAGGGGAAAAATATTTAGTTTCTTATCATTAAGTATGATGCTCTCTGTAGTTTTTATAGATGTTCTTTATCAACTTAAGGAAATTCCCCTGTATTTCTAGTTTGTTGAAAGTTTTTGTCATGAATGGGTATTGTACTTGATTAGCTGCCTTTTCTGCATATATTGATATGGTCAAATGGTTTTTCTCCTTTAGAGCCTGTTGATTTGATAAATTACATTAATTGATTTTCAAATGTTAAACCAGCCTTCCATACCTGGAATATATCCTTCTTGGTCATGGTATCTAATTCTTTTTTACATATTGTTGGCTTTGATTTATAATATTTTGTTGAGGATTTTTGCATCTACGTTCATAAGAGATATTGGTCTATAAGTTCCCTTTATTATAATGTCTTTGTCTGGTTTTGGTGTGCACTCATTTCATCATCAGACTCTTCCCTGCTACCTAAGCACATATGTTCACAAATACTATTGGCTAAGTATTACTATACAGATAATAGTGTTGCATGTTTTGTCTCTGATCCAGACCTTTGATAAAAGAAAGCCTCCTAGAGTATCAGGAATGGGGTATCTTGTTTAATTTTTTATTTTCATTTATAGAATGTGTAAAAACAGGAGACTAGATTGAACCAAAGATGGCTGGTAAGATTCATTACTACCTCTGATGGGTAGTAGCTATCTCTAAGCGTGGTGTTAAGGAGGATTCTGAGGCTGTCTGCTTCAGGGAAAGGAAGTTTGACAGATTAGCAATGCTGGTTTTGAGACGACAGCACATAAGCAGTGCATTTGCTGTTCATGAGCAAAGCCACTTATCTTTTATAATTTGATTAAAGGAATAATTCTAATTTACAATGTTTAATAGTAACTGAAAAAACAAAGGTAATGTGAATAAATTTACCAAAAACTACTTAGTAAAGCTAATTAAATAATTCCTGGAAAATGCTATAGACTAAATGTGTTAACGAATGAGTCAAAGAGGGTTAAGGACTCTAAATAGTTTCACATTGCTTTGGAAGTCAGTATTTTTCAGTGATTTAATTGGCTGGATGTAAAATAAGAATGGCATTTGTTATCTGTAAGTCTTTGGCCAAAAACTGCTTTATTTTCGAAGGGTGCCAAAACTTACTAGGGTGGTTTTCCAATCTGATAAAGAATAAAAAGCCCTCTAAAATCCTTATAAAACAGTAAATGCAGATGGAACAATGGATTTGTTTGGGAGAAGTCTTTCTTAAAAATAACTTCATGGAGTAAAGGAAAAGGTGATATACAAGAATCAAAATTTCACAAAGATTCACAGTGGCAACCCACGTGACTGTGACAGGCTTATGAAATAGAAACTGTCTGTGACAGGCAGAGGGATTTGCCTCCTGCTTTTCATAATCACTGAAACTCTACTTTCCAAGGTCAAGTCCTGCAAAATAACTCAG
The DNA here is from genome assembly GCF_003031525.2 of Neophocaena asiaeorientalis asiaeorientalis. Classification (NCBI taxonomy): domain Eukaryota; kingdom Metazoa; phylum Chordata; class Mammalia; order Artiodactyla; family Phocoenidae; genus Neophocaena; species Neophocaena asiaeorientalis. The sequence goes on from NW_020175414.1 coordinate 5,584,980, forward strand.
AACACTGACCATCAACTTATTTCAGTTCCACCATGTGCCTGAGATTCATACTCCTTTCACTCCCTTTCTTCCCCTTCAGAATAATGTCCAACGTGGCATGAAAGAAAAGCAGCAGTTTTGGAAATATTTTCACCTCTCATCCTTAAGTGAGGAAGTAGAGTTGTTTCATTTCTGATTTTGTTCTTGTGTTGGTTAGGTTTTGCTTTTGTGTTTGTTGGTTGGTTGGTTCCAGGCAACCAATTGGGGGGGTTCTCATTCTGGGATAAGTAAGCAGGGCAGAAGACAGACAAAGTGATTTTCAGTTCAGTCTGTGCATTAAAATCACCTAGGGGAGCTTTTTAAAAATGCCACTAAACAGGATCCACATGCATACATGCTGAAGTAATTGATCTGACGTGAGGCTGATGCATCGGTATTTTTTAAAGGGCACTGTGGGTTGAGAATCGATGTCCCACAAGAAGAGCTGTTCACAACTTTAAGAAATCACTCACTAGAGTTGGTGACAGCATTAAAGAATGAGGAAACTAAACATTTTTTCTAAAAAATCTTCCCCATCACAGCTTTGGTGAAGTTATTCTACTTTCGGTTAGCCTGTGCTCGTGAAAGAAATATACAGACCAGATAAGAATTTCATGCACTAGAAAAGATAACTTAGACAAAAATCAATCTGACCTGCCACCACTGCCTTTTATCACCTAACTCCCAACACCAACAGCCCCATTACTACGTATCCTTTGATAATTTCACCTTTGAGAGGAACTAATCGCATATTCTATTGATAACAGAAAATCTCCTACAAAGTAATGATATGGATAAATTTATAGAGGAAATCAATAGTGAATTTTTCTGCAATTTTCCCCCCAAATGACAGCATAAACTGATAGAAATAAGTTATTACAATTGGTAAACTCTTTCAAAATTTATATTTACTATCCCAATACAGGTAGTCACTTTATTTAGTTATACAGAACAAAGAGCTACAATTTACAGCTCCATCATCCAGTTGTATTGATTGAGATGATTTGTTACTCAGGAATCAAACATTTCAGTAGACATTAGTAAATATTATCAAACACATGTTATAGTCATTGTGCATGGATTAATAATGTCTGCTTTTTAAATAACAAGTTAAAATCATCTCATATATCTAATATGGTGTTGAACTTTGATGGTTGAGTCAACTCATTTTTTGCTAGAATGCTGATCTACTTGGCTCTACGCACAGATTCACTATAATTACTAATTTCAACACTAATGACATACAAATTTTTCTAGGTGGGCATTCTGGTCAGGCAAGCACCTACTATTTGCTGCTTGTATTTCTAAGGATACAAATTAACCAATACAGGTCCTGAAAAAAGAATATAATCTCAAACTGCTTATTATCCAAATTTATCTAAAGTTTAGCAATATCTTTGGAGGATTTTATGAATGACAAGCAATCTGTCCATTCTTCTATATAGTCTGAGGTTTATCCTTTTAAAAAGCCAAGTCGCCAGAAAGCAAGGTATTGAATACTTACACCATTTTGATTAAACTAGGGATAGCATTACTGTAACTGAAAAGTACATATGTATCTTACTATGAGGGTTCTCTTGGAGTGTTACCCCATAAGAGGCTCTGAGTACATATTTGTCAGGGGAGGGGAGGGGAGAGGAAGATGGAGGAGAGAAGGGGAGATGGTTCTAAAAGAAAGAACCTCATGAAATGGATTTTTTCACTTGCTGTTTAAAGGAACACTGCTCAACACTGTATTTTCCCTTTATAATGACATAAATGCAAAATTTCTCGTGAAGTTCAGCTTTGGCTAATAAGAGAAACCACAATTTTTAGCTCATGAAAAGTTTCATGACCATGTTTTGCACTTCACTTTTTCCATCCGAAAGCCTCAAACCTATACGTCTACTTTAATTTATGTTTACACCTTAATACATTCTAGTCTATGGTTACTTTATATCTCATATTTAACATTTATATTTATTTATCACAGACCCTATCGAATCTTTAAGTAAAAGAAAGTAAAATCTTTTCTCTCTGAACTCATTTATTGTAATTAGTCATCTCAATTACAAATGTATACAAAGATATAATATAAACCCTAAAACCAAACTACAATGCATACGGGATTCATGACTCATGTATTTATTTCTAAACAACGCAAAGTTAACAATTTAATATGAATTTTCACACACTGTTCATACTTAAGCTAAATTTATAAAGGGCATTTACAAGTAAAGATTTTGGATATAGAATAGTAAGTGTCATATAATTACCCAGCATTTCGAACAGATTAAAATATTACCCTGTCTTTCTACTGTCAAATAAATATGGAATTCCCTGTGTGGGGGCTTATCATCAAACCAAATGCTTTACACTCGGTGTGAAAATCACAATGGTCAACGATCAAGCTGCTACTTCTGATGACAAACATGATGAGATGTCATCTTGTTCAATATATGCTTATATAGCCTACTTGACATGTAGGCTAATAAAAAAATATGAAGTTGTAGTATTTATTTTGTTTCTTGTACAACATAAGACTCCTTATAGGGATGATCAAAATAGCCAGTACCGTTGACTGAAAATACAGTCAACTCTATTACCTGGAGACAGATTAACTGGTTTGCAGCATGACTATAGTAAAATCGTAGCAGCATGCATTGTATTTGTAAGAGGTTTTAAATCACTATGCATCAGTGACTGTATATAAACATGAGAGGATTTCTATTTTCAGCTACATAATAACATTGTCTCTACACAACACTGTATGTACTGCATTGTGTCCACTGCACTGTTACCCATTCAACAGCTATTTGTTCAGTATTTACTATGTACCAAGTACTGTATTAGGGAATTCCACCTCATTAATCAGACCTAATCTCTTGTCTACACTTCTCTTTCAAGGCAGAAATAAGGGAGGGTATGTGGTCAACTTCTTGTGAGTTGGCTGTAGTTCTGAGATGCAAAATCTAAAGAGGAACAGACACTTGGCACTATGAAACAAACTCCAGTAGGTCTGTACGTGTGGAATTAACTTCTCCCCCACCTCGCTCCTCATCTTGTTTTTCTTCCTTTGCTTCCCTTCTCAGAAAAAGCCTGAACCTGGCAGTCTTACTTGCCTCCTTATCCTTCAGCCTCCAAGTTAATAATCACCATGCCCTGACAATAACTAGATGTTCCTTAAATGTGTACACTTCCCTCCATCCCCTTTCCCCTTCTACGCCTTTATCACTACCTTAGCTCAGACCTCCAACATCTCAAAGCACAGTGACAGTTTCAGAGTGGACACTCAAATATTTGGTAAAACATTTGAATAAGGCAGCTTCAGTCAGATGCCTTCTAAGACACTGAGGTAAGCTAGGAGAAGGACACACCAAAATCAGCCTGAACTCTTTTCTCTTTTGAGCAACTACTTCAAACATGTCAGTAGCAAGGAGTTATCTTTGACCCTTCCCTTTTTCCTTCACCATTCCCATCTATCTTCTCAGCTCCATTTCCTCTGGCATCTTCCCAGGTCACATGACACAGGTCAGCCCATCACCGATTCTCTCCCCACTATACCCCCCACCCCCAACCCAGCACTGTCCAATAGAACTTCCAGCAATGATGGAAATGTGCCATATTTGCTGCCAGCATGTATGGACACTGACTCACTTGAAACATGGTAAGTGTGAGGAATTAAATTTTTAATTTTATTTAAATAGTAACTGATTTAAATTTAAATAGGTATGGCTAATGGTGACAGTACTGGGAAGTGCAGCTTACCTTTCTTCCATACTGCTGTTAGAATTATCTTCCTGGAAGACAGATGATAATATCACTTGACTTACAGAAGTAACATGTCTCCATAAAACCTTCAGTATAAGGTGTGACATTTGAAGCTCTTCACCATCTAGACCCATTTACTATCACATTTCCATTTTCTCCACTCCTCTTCCATCCAGGCTCCACTGTGCCATGATATAACCCTTAATGTGAACTGTTGACACTTGCTTAGAATGCCCTTTCCTCTCAGGGAACATCCACTCATCCTTTCAGATCCAGCTCAAATTCCTGATCCTCTCTGAGTGTGAAACTGCCCTTCCGCCAAGCTAGCCACTCTCTCTTAACTCTGCTGCCATAACTTTAGTATAGAGCGCCATTAAAATATCTAAGCATAATTAATGGCTTACATGTGAAAAATATGAGTCCCATTATCCCAGGTAAATATTAATCACATACATTAAATGAGATGATCAGGTCAAGCATTTGGCACGGGGTAAGTAAGCATTCTATAAATGTGCAGTCTTATGAATCACATCATAATACTTGCTAGGAATCTTAACTGAACACAGCAGGCTAAGAAAAGCAAGGAGAGGAAAATAAAAAGATGGAGATGGGAGAGGGGAAAAGCTCACAAGTCACCAATACCAACAGAAAGCATAAGCCAGGGAAATTGTGTAAGAAAAGCCATGAAAGCATGAAGAGATCAACTATTCAGTAAACCCATAGCTAAAGCTGAACTTGTTTCTCACCTTCCAATCTAACCGGTAATCGCAATAATCAAATTCCTTAATCAGGGAACGTAGATGTTACGAGGTCAAGAACAAGAGAAAGCTTTTCTTGTGATGTGTAACTGAGAAGAATTTGTTTTAAGCTGATCAATAAAGCACTGTTACTATGGCCCACTTCTTAAGACAGAGAGCTCTGTTACATACAACACTGAATACATTTGCTGTAAGAAAATGTAAACTATGGAAGAACCGGGAAGAAAAAAAATCTCTAAACTTACTCAATTTTCATCTCCTCTAAAATTATATTTAGATAGAAACATTTCAAAATAATTAATAACATCCGAGTTATGTCTATTCCTAATATAATGATTTTCCCTTTATATAAAGCAGTCTCACTTTTCTCTCCCTTTAGTCAGCTTTCAAAAAAGAAAAATGCAAAGAAATATTTAAATAGTTAAAGGTAAAGATTTTAGTGGCAATTCCAAGCAATGCTCAATATATATACTGTCATATGCACGTATTTATATTGAATGAATATTAGGTTTAAATAATATTTTGATGTTCCATTTCATCAGTTCGAGAAAGCACAGGTTTACAACATAATTTTGCAGTTAAACAAAATTCTTCAGTTGAATTTGCAGATCAGAGAAAATTAACATTTGGATTTAGTTCAGAGGCTGAGTTGAGCTCAGTTCACTCTGGGTTTGGGTTGATGGTTCAGTTTAAGTTCTTGACAATGAGCACATCAAAATAAAAAATAAGTAATGTAATCAGGGCTGACATTTAAGAATAAGTGTTCAGGCAAATTATATGTTCTGAAAAAACAAACTCACTTTACAGAGAGAGCTAAGGTTAAATCCGAAGGTTTGAGCATTCCGGGAGCCAGCATTCATGTAGTTTCCCATTAGCAACACAAGTTCCAGCAACTTGCTAAAGCTCCTGCTCTTCTTTATCTCTTCGCAGGCAGTACTGACAGCCATGATGTCAGGTTTGATGTTGTTCACCTGCTCTTCAAACTGAAGCTTAAAGAGAATAGCACTGAGCCGTGGCCGTAGTCTCTTCACATTGCTCATCTGATTGAAAAGAAAATAGCAGATTTCCTTTAAAATGCATGGTATACTTTAGTACTGTGCGGCTGCAAGTAATCTGGGATGATTTATTGGTATGACAGTATGGAAAAAGCAATATGTCCCCTGAAACTGATAGCAGGAAGAGAGAAAAGCCCTGCGTGTTTTTGTGAGGAATCCTGAGTCATCACTCAAAGAAAACATTAAAAATTTAGATGCTCGATGAAAAGAGAGCTTTACTTAAATGACAAAGTTTAAGAAATAAAGTACATATATCTTTTTTTTTTTAAAAACTGAATTTTTAAAAGGTAACAGGATACAGAGGCAACAAATTACAAAGCATTCATAGCACTGCTTTAATTTTTGTTCAATACTGAAATATGCTGGGTCATGTTTAAAACATATTCAGAAAGGTCTAAAGAGGGTTTGTTTCCTCAAATAGCAATTGATGTCCACAGGAGCCCTGCTGACTAACAGTATGTGTTAGATTGAAGGAGAGTAAATAGGTCCCAATCTGTACTAAATTGACTTTCTTCAGAAACACAGGACAGCAGAGTGACTCCTGACACATGCTAAATTAGCAGAGACAGAGTTAGAAAACATGGGCAGAGCAGGAGACAGAAGCCGTGCAAAGCCACAGGTCTACCACGTGCCAGGTTAGCCCCGTTTGGGACTCTGCGTTTCCTTACTGGGTATAAAGGGGGTTGAAAATGTTGAAAGAACAAAAGGGCTAGAGGGTCAGCAACTTCTTGCCTTAAATTTACCCCCGAACCATGTGCTAGCAACACACGTGAGGGGGTAGAGCCTGAAGGCTGGAGACATACCACATTTAAGTTACATGTGAATTCCTTGACCAAACATGTTAGGAATTTGAGACTTAGATTGATGGGGCAGCAGTGGTAAAACAGGTGAACTTCAACAACGATTAAAAACATCAAAAGCACTTTGAGGCAAGGTCAGAAAAAAAAAAAAACAGTGACAGAACATGATAGGATCAAAATAGGGAATAGTTCTGTTAATCACTGACCCTCAAGGAAAAGCTAAAAAACAATGCCAGATGAAGCTTATAGGATTTCTGTTAAAAACTAACTGCTCATAATATAATGATTGTTATTTAAAATAAACTGTACCATACAAAAGCCTGAACTTATTAGATTCCAATAGGATACTACAGGCACTGCTTTAATGACTTAACAACATAACCCACTTTACTCATCTAACAAAATCGGAGCAATAAAGAGCTCTCAGTAGATACCTCTGAGAGAATATCTTCAGAGGAACCAAGTTCTTACAGTCACTAAATAGTTTCTCAGCAAATAATATATCTAATTTACATACAGCATTCTCCCCAGCAACTTGATGTGTTAAATGCTTATGTGTATGCAACCAAGACTCCAAGAGCTCAACTAATATAATTAGTAAGAAGTCTCCTCTACAAAGTATTCTAAGGAATGTCTTAAAATTCCTTGAATTCAAGAAATGTCTTCAAAATCACATCTAGAGAAAATAAAACTTTTTCTCCTAGAACAGAGTAAAGAAACTGTAAGCTCAAAAATGACATTTTTTTAAAGTACAAAGAAACATTACTAATAATGGTTTTATAAAATATATTTTAGTAATATAAAAATGTATGAAAGACAAAGTGAGACCTTATTAGAATACCAATTCTTAGTGGGCATGAATCATTGTTTGGACATTGTATGTCTAGCACACAAAGTAGAGGTAAGCAGTGATTACTTCTGATAAAGTCATTTCACTTGTTTTAAAATGCTCCCAAATGGACTCACTTACCTGGAACTTGTACCCTTACTTAAATATTACAAATGTAATATTTGTACACATTCATATTATACTAGACCAAGGCTGTACCATGCTCTGTTACATTTAATTTATCCTTTAGAATACTAAGACATATAAGGGAACACTCACATGAGCTCATACAGTTATGGCCATTCAGAAGGTGTATGATGGGCCCACAGCATCTCTGCTTTCAGCCTATGCCCTCATTCATGATTATGAAATCAGGTATTTGGTACTTTGCAATAACAAGAGAAGAATTCTCCAGTACCCCATGCAAAACATTAGTATTGCAAAATATATTAATTTTAACATATATTAATGTACTACTTCATGTGCAAAGAGAAAAAAGACTACTTAAATGTCTACATTAAACTACCCTGGGGCTTCCCTGGTGGCGCAGTGGTTGAGAGTCCGCCTGCCGATGCAGGGGACCCGGGTTCGTGTTCTGGTCCGGGAAGATCCCACATGCCGTGGAGCGGCTAGGCCCGTGAGCCACGGCCGCTGAGCCTGCGCGTCCAGAGCCTGTGCTCCGCAACAGGAGAGGCCACAACAGAGAGAGGCCCGCATACCGCAAAATAAAAAAAAAAACTACCCCGAAGTATGTTAAAGCTTTCCTGCTGACAAGCTAACCATATGTAGCCAGTACAAAGTAATTAATTTTCCTAGAAAACTATAACCTAGATTTGTATGAGTAATGAGTCTACCTGGCACTAGGGACAGGTACCTTGAAAAAATAGAGTAAGTCTGTGATGTAATGCAGAACAAAGTGCTATGAGTTTATCAAATACCCTGACAAAGCCAAGTCAGGAAAGGTAACCTAAACAGATCTTTGAACACCTTTTTAAATTAGATGTCCTTTTCATATTGTTCTTTCTTCCAAATTTTGAAAAGTGAGTATTTTGGCTGATAAGAAACAAATGCATTTTAGTGAACAAAATTACTGTACTGGAAAGGAATTTGAGAGATCACCAGAACTAGATCCTGTCCAGGGTCTACCATTTAGCCTACACTAATCCCCTAGGCCAAATGGCTGCCCCTTTTATTTTAAAAATAACAACAACAACAAAAAAGTCAATGAAAGCTAATGTTCTAAGATCTTGTAATCTATGAAGATAATGGCAGAGTTATTTTTCTCACTGGGCAAATCAAATTCTATTTCTTCAGATGGGATCAAAGAAAAAAGGTAAAAAAAGGGAAAAAATATATATATATTTTAAATCCTGAAGAATGTTTCTTCACCCCCTCACATATTCTATCAACACTAGATATTTGCTGGGACTTCCCTGGTGGTCCAGTGGTTAAGAGTCGGCCTTCCAATGCAGGGGACATGGGTTTGATCCCTGTTCAGGGAACTGGGATCCCAAGTGCCACAGGGCAACTAAGCCTGTGCACTGTGGAGCCTGCGTGCCACAACTGGGGAGCCCACGCCTCTGGAGCCCATGCGCCACAACTAAGACTCGATGCAGCCAAATGAATAAATATTTTTTAAAAACCACTGGACATTTGCATTGTTTGCTTGCCCAAGAATCTAGAACTATGACTTGTCTGCCAAAGACTAGACTGAAGGCATAAATGGAGAGCTATGATGCTCAAATAATATTCTCAATGGTAACAGAAAGTCATTAAAAAAGAGATGAAGAAAGGAAGGGTTACTGCCAAAGTTTAACTGTAAGATAGTTAATAATTAGAATGTTAGAAGAAATTAGAATTCAGTTTTACAGAGGTATCCTTTACATTTATTAGTACAGAGTCCTAGCAATGTAAACACATAGCACCAAAATCTGACAATAATGAGTTATAGTCTGAAGACCAACCTAAAGGCATAAAAAAGAAAGTAAAAATATTTTGGTTTTATTACTATTTTTTGAAAGCAGGCAGCAGTACTCCGGCAACCACCCCAACACACCACTGCAGATGTCATGTGCCTGAATGAAAACACCTTAAGAACAGTGACTGGATAAAATCAACAAACAATATCCAGAACACTAAGGGTAATTTTTATTTCAAAATTTTGTTTGTTGGCAATATACACATTGTTGGAGCAGGTACAAAGTAAGATGAAAAGACCTTGAGAAAATCTGTGAACCAACAAGCATTGACTGGGTGCCCACTCAGTGCTGCGAAAGGCACAGAAGTGGTAGTTGCTGCCCTTATATCACTGAATTCTTTCCATCTGTCTTAAAGGGCAAAAAGGAGAAAAAGTCTTCAGGGAGATGTACTCTCCCATAATCTCACTATGGTTATCTTTTTCTCATATAATTTTAAGTTTATCCATTATTTCACAGGGGGAAAAAACAGAATCCATCTGACATTTTTATACCAACTACATTTAACACTATATCCTCTTTATTCAGTTTCTTTTATAAATATGAGATTTTCAGAAGCCAACTTATTCAAAACTTGTTGGGTTTTCCCCCACTTCTTGCCTGCAGCCTTGTGTAGGTGCACCTCAAAAGAAATTTGAGAACATCCTCTGTATCTTCATTATTCTTCCCTAAAGTTGTGCTAAGACTAATTAATCATTCAGCTTTCCTTCCAATACAAGTAACCTGCTGATTGAAAAGCTACTAGCTTGAGTCTTAATTGATTTACTACTCTAAACCTTTACGTTATACATGTTGTAAATACATAATTATAAGGAATAATGGGACGGCATTTCTGTAAGGTTAAATGACTCCTTCAAGGGCACAGGGACAGTAGGGCATGAGCCTAGAGCTAACTTGTTGCCAACTAACTGTGCATGCCACTCAGAGAATCACAATGTGGAAATTAATAACCGCAACTTAAAAGCCACCTGATACTCAAACTATCAATACTTCTACTATGTTTTCCTATGAGTAGGAAGAGACTTTAATTTCCCCATGGTAGTTATCAGACAAATCACTATGAAGACAGGTTGACCCTGCTGTGAGCTCTGCCTGCTACTACTTCATATTTCTTTCCTTTCTTCTTGGTATACCTAACTACCCCTGTATGTTTCCAGATCCACTTTTGTTGTCCCATTACACGGCACTCTCCACTCTTATTTCCATATTTGCTAATTCTTCCACTCCCCGTAAGAGAGGTGTGAGAAGCAAAGAGACTGAAAAAACGAGTGCATCTTTGTGAAAGACAAGACTAGAGAAAACGACAAAGGGTTGAGGGAGAAAAGTGACATCTGAGAAAGGAAGGTGATCTAACAACAGACTTAAGACACTTAGGAAAAAGTTTTGAACTTGATTTTTCTAATTAAACTATATGAAAAATGTCTTCCCTTTACTGTTAGCTGGCCAATATTTTCATAATCTCCAGAATTCTCAGGAAAAAAAGTTCATTTCACTTTAGGAAAGGCATCAAAAACATAGCTATTCAAGTGCCTTATGCCTGGGTAGTGCTTAGAATATCAAGAGTATTTTTAAAATAAATGTGCTCTTATGATAATAAAACTCATAAGCTAAAATTATTTTTTTTAAAACTACACAACAGCAAAGTACATTTTTTGTACTTTGCTGTGGCAAAGTCGCATTTTTTTTTTTTTTTTTTTGCGGTACACAGGCCTCTCACTGCTGTGGCCTCTCCCGTTGCAGAGCACAGGCTCTGGACGCACAGGCTCAGCGGCCATGGCTCACAGGCCCAGTCACTCCGCGGCATATGGGATCCTCCCAGAGAGGGGCACGAACCCGTGTCCCCTGCATCGGCAGGCGGACTCTCAACCACTGCGCCACCAGCGAAGCCCCAAAGTCGCATTTTTTACATTTTTCCAAAGGAGCAAGGTAAAGCCAAGAATTATACAGAAAGAAAAAAAAAATTAAAAGGATAAAATGTATATTCCTCCAGGTAGTCAAGAAATAGACAATTAGCTATAGACATCAGATATGCTTTCTCTTTGTCTACAAATGCTTATCAATTCTGGACCACGAAGGATTTCACAGGAGGTCCAAATGAGTTCCACAGATACTCAGGATCTGAAAGTGGTAAAGTTAGAGAGCGAGAGACTTATTTAATTTGGCAGTCTTAGCAAACACTCAACACATAAGTTTCATATCTGATGAATTAAAAAGCTGGCATAAAACCCAGAACCTTTCTGGTGTCTTAAATTCATTCATGTCTGCTTCCAGACAATCCCCACCCTAACATAGGAAACCAATGTTTTGATTGCTATCACTATAACTAAGTTTTGCCTGTTCTTGAAATTTATATAAATGAAACTTTCAGGAAACACTTTTGGTGTCTGGCTTCTTTCACTCAATAAAATGACTTTGAGATTCACACACATGTTAGTATGATTGAGTACTGTGTTCCTTTTTATTAATATTTCATTGCAAGAATGAGCAATATTTCATTGCAAGAATACACCAAAATTTGTTTAGCCTCTTTCCCAAACCAAAGCGTTGATGGACTTTTTGGTTTCTTCCCAGTTTGGCGCTGTGTAGTGGGTTGGAATGAATAGGCATTGGAAGGATAAGTCCTAAACCAGGTTATCTGTGAAGGTGACCTTATGTAGAAATAGGGTCTTTACAGATGTAATTAAGTTAAAGATTTCCAGGTGAGATCATGCAGGATTCAGGGAGATCCCTAAATCTAATGCCATGTCATTTTACAAGAAAGGAGAAAGTCACACACAGGAGGAGGCAACATGAAGACTGTGAAGATGGAGGCAGAGACTGGAGTGATGCTAAAAGTCAAGAAATACCAAAGGCTACAAGCAGCTACCAGATGCTAAGGGAGAGGCATGGAACAGATTCTTCCTCAGAGTCTCCAGAAGGAACCAACCCTGCCAACAGCTTGATGTAGGACTTTTGGTCTCCAGAAATATGACAGAATAAATTACTGTTGTTTTAAATCACTAACGTTGTGGACATTTGTTATGGCAGCCCAGGGAAACTAATACAGGAGATTATGAATATTCTTGTATGAGTCTTTTCATTTCCATTAAATAGTATAGTGTAAATGCATACTTAACCTTACAATAAATTGTCAAACTTTTTACAAAGTGGCTTATGACATTTTACGCCCCCTTTGCCAATGTTATGCTTTATTCTTGAAGCTTTTATCTTTGCACATTTAGGTCTATATTCCATCCCTCATTAACTGTTCTGCGTGGTGTGATGAAGGAGTTGAGATTCATTTTAGTCAATAGAATATCCAAGTTTCGCAGCATCATTTGATACAAAGAAGTTCCTTTCTCTACTCACTAGCCCTAAAGTCTTTGTTGAAAAATCAATTGATGGTATCTTTGTAAATCTATTTCTATACTTTTGAGAAAAACACTTATATATCCTTAAACCAAAACCTTACTGTCTTGATATCAAATCAGTAGTCTAGGTCCTCCCAGTTTGTTTTTCAAAATTGATTTTGTCCATTCCAGGTCCTTTGCATGCCATATGAATTTTTGTGATATCTTGTCAGTTACTATTATAAGACCTGCTGGGATTGATTGAGAATGTGTATCGTATGTGTATTAGGAATCTATAGATCATTTGAGGGAAAAATGAGATCTTAACAAATTGAGTCTTCCACTCCAGGAGCATGGTATGTATCACCATTTATTTACAACTTCTTCAAGTTCCCTCACCAATAATTTGTAGTTTGCAGTGTGGAAAATTTGTGTATGTTCAGGGAAATGCATCCTTAAGTATTTTACATTTTTTGATGCTATTGAAAACAGTACTATTTTTATTTTGCTTTCCAATATATCATTGCTTATAGAGAAAAATACAACTGATTTTGGTACAGTGACTATTTTGTGACCTTCTAACAAAGTTTACTACAGATTCCTTATGTATTTACATAGATAATAAGTTCACTTACATAATTTTCAATGTACAGGCCTTTTATCTCATTTTTTTTTATTACACAAGTTAGAACATATATTATAATGCAGAAAAGTGACAAAAATAGATATCCTTGCCTGGTTTCCAATCATAAATGACAAAGAATTTAATCTTTCCCAACTAAGTATGAGGATAGCTCCATGTCTTCCATAGATGTCCTTTATCAGGTTGAGAAACTTTCCTTCTTTTTCTACTTGCTAAGAGTTTTTATATATCATAAACAAGATACAATTCTGTCAAATGCTTTTTATTTTGTATCTAGATAATTATATGGTTTTTCTCCCTATTTTCTGATAATATGGTCAACTACATTAATTTTCAAATGTTAAACCAACCTTGCACAGCTTGGTAATGACACACTCTCCTTTTTAGGCATTGCACTATTTGATACAAAAATATTTTGACAATTTTTATATATATGTTTATGTATGATATGGGTCTCTAATTTTCTGTAGTAGATTCCGTTCTTTGATTCCTGATGGAAATATGAGAATTTAGTTTTCTTTTTCAGTGCTTTCATTTTCATTAGGTTTAAAATTATTTCTTCTTTGACCCATAAATAATTTAAAACTATGTTATCCAATTTTCAAACAGTGAGAGATGTTCTATTATTGTTGTTGTCCAATTTAATTCCAATTTACATAGAAAACATACTCTACAAGATTTCAGTCTTTTGAAAATTACTGAGACTTATTTTATGTTCCCATATAGTCTACCTTGGTGAATGTTCCATGTGTATTTGAAACGAATGTATATTCTGCAGTTATATGGGCAATGTTCTATAAATACCAATTAGAACAAGCTGGTTGATAGAACTGTCTTGATTTTCTAATTATTTACTGATTTGTCTCTTGATCTACTTTTTCTAGAGTTTACTGAAAGGGGGCATTAAAGTCTCATTATGATTGTGAAGTTATCTATTTCTCCATTTAATTCTACAGGTTTTGCTTCATGAATTTTAATGTTCTTTATTAGGTGCATGCATATTTAAGATGATTGTTTCTTGTAAATTACTCCTTGTATCCTTGTGTAATGCCTCTATTTCTTATAATATGATTTGCCTTGAAATATACATTCTCTGAAATATACAAAGCTATGCTACTTTCCTTATTGTCTAGTATCTATTTTCCATGTGTCCTTTCTGCTTTTTACCTCTCTTTTATTCCTTCCTGCTTTTGTGTTTATCAAGCAATTTTTAGTATTCCATTTTATTTCTTCTACTGGCTTCTTAACTATATCTCTTTACTATATTTTCCTGGTTGCTCTAGGACTACCAATATGCCTCTTTATGTAGTCTACTTAGAGTGACTATTAAGTCAGTATTGTGCCTGTTCATAGGTTTCATTTCCTGCCTCCCCCTTCCAGCATTTCACTCACACTTCCCACCTTCTGGCATTTCATGTGTGTTATAATGTTACAACAGCATAATTTCATTTGTCCTACCCAATCATTCGTGCTACTATCATATCTTTTACTTCTATATACATATAAACCTCATCCTGCAATGTTATTTTTTTAATTATTAGTTTTAAGTAAATTATGAGAAGAAAGAAAACATAGTTCGTTGATTCTTTCACATGGTTTCCATTCCTTTTTGTGGATATCACTTTTCATTTAGTATCATTTCCATTTGGCCTGCAGGACAACTTTCACATTTCTTGTAGGGCAGGTCTGATGGTCACAAACTCTCTGTTTTCACAGAACTAAAAATGTATTTATTTTACCCTGTTTTGGGAAGGGTATCTACTAAAGAGATAATTTTGAGTTTACAGAGTTTCTTTATTTCAACATTTAAAATACACCCTAATGTTGACTTCTGCTTTCCATTATTTCTGCAAGGGCAGCTAAATCTCTCTCCTCGTTTTCTTACATGTTTTCCCCTCCTCAAATCACTTTCATGACTTTGTCTTTGTCTTTCAGCAGTTTGACTAGAATGTGCCAAAGTGTCTTTCTCTTTATATTTACCCTGACTGGGTTTTGCTGAGGTCCTTGAACCATAAGTTTATATTTTCCACTCAATTTGGCAATTCTTGGCCCGTATTTCTTCAAATATTTTGCCAGCCACAATCTCACTTTCTTCTTTTGGGACTACAATTACAGGTGTTTTAGACTGTTTATCTCCAATATACTATTAACCCATATACTGAATATTTTAATTCAGTTATTGAACTTTTCAGTTTGAGAATTCCCATATGGCAAATTTTTATAGTTTTCATTTCCCTGCAAAGATTCCTTAATTAAGATCATGTTTTCCTTCAATTCTTGAAAGATAATTTGCTTTAGTTCTTTGAACATATTTATAATATGCACATTAAAGTCTTTGCATTTGAAATCTAAAACCTGGGCTGTCTTGTTTATTTGACTGTTTTTTACAATACATCCCATTTTATTAATCTTTACTTCTTAATGAAATGTTATAACCACTCTTGAGTTGTAATATTCCTTTGAAGAATGTTCCTTCTTGTTTTAGCAGGCAAATCAGTCATTGGGTGATCACCTTAAATTTCTCAGTAGGCTTATTTAGAGGCTTAATAGGCTTGAGCTCATACTTTGTTAGTGTGGCTCTGTGGAAAGTGGGAGTTGTTTCTCTAGCCCCTCTAACTTGGTAGGACTCTTTCTTCCCAGAGAAGCCTGTAGACTTGATTATAGGTTTTCTTAGGGTGAGTCTAGAGTAGGTACTCCTTTAGGATGTTGGTCTTCTTTCCTAAGGTATAACCTTTCCAGTTGTTTGAATGAATACCAAGTAAGTTAATGAGGTGTCAAGAAGCTATCTCTATTCTGGCAGGGCCAGAACTCCAACGCCTCCTAGGAATGTGGACCCCTAGTATCTCTCTTCTACTCTCACTGTGCAGCAGGTGCTATCTGGCAAATCTTGCTCAGTATATGAACAGCTCAGCCTCCAGGCACAGACTCCAGGGAGACTCCCACATGGAAAACTGGAGTCCCTTTCTGCACAGTTCATTCCCCTATAATGGCCTGCCCTGTTTCAGCTGCTATAAATTCTGATCCCTGCTTCCACGCTCCAGAGAAAACCACACTTTCTGCTCAAACCCCAGCTCTCTGTGCTATTATCGGAAAACTTTCGCTAGACCAAAAGCTGGGCATTCACAAGTTCATGCAGTTTCTATTCTCCCAAAGCTTGCAGTTTTCTTCTACTGGTTGTCTATGGCCTTAAAATGGAGGACCTGAATATTTTATCCATTTTATCATTGTTAGTGGTTTACCCAGCTTTTAAAAAATGTATTCCTAAGTATTTTATAGTTTTGTTACTGTAAATGGAATTTTAAAACCTTTTTATTACAATTTCAGTTTTAAGAATACAAAAAACTCTTTACCCAGATTAACCAAGTGTTTCCATTTTGTATCATTTGCTCCATCATATTCTCTCTCTTCCTCTTCACATATATGTATTATAAAGGAAATACATATGTGTATACATACTATAATATAATACATAAATATTTAGCTACGGTTATATCCACCAGTTTTTCCAATCAATGTAAAGTTACAACATATTCCCTATATAATTAATGTTACTTACAGGAAGATGCTTTGAGACTATATAAATATAGTATGCATCCAACTTATTTTCATCAAATTTTCACCTTTGTGTTAATGGGGAGAGCCATTAAGTAGAATACTGGTTATAGTATTTACTGAACTTTATTAAAAATACACTTTACAGACCTTTCCAGATGGCGTCAAGAATGAGATATAAAATAAGCCAGTCTATATCTACAACAATTACACCTTAAGCCACCACTGCGATAAAACTGCCTAACTCTAGAGTAACTTAGTTTCATTAGTCCAGTCTCCCTTTTCCATTATGTTTCCAAAGTAGTCTTAGAAGAGAATATCGAGACCTGTATGATGAGATTTGCAGAATACAGGAAATGCTTCTCAGGCACTAGATGATACTCAGATCTAAAAAGCAACCTTAAAACAATGTTGTTTGCAAAGTGATGAATCATAAGAGACCTTTTTGCTTACAACTACAAAATGCTTTAGGCTTTATTTCAAATGAATGATGCATGGCTAGTAATTAGTATGTGACTATAATGATGTTTTGTTTCATTTTTGCAAATGAAACACATTAAGCAGATTGTGCCATAAAATTTCAATACTACATAGATGGTCTAACTAGAAAGCATCATGTTTCTATACCAAAAAACAACCATAATTCCTATTATGGACTCAAATGCCCTACTTTTTTTTTTTTTTTTCGGTACGCGGGCCTCTCACTGTTGTGGCCTCTCCCGTTGTGGAACACAGGCTCCAGACGCGCAAGCTCAGCGGCCATGGCTCATGGGCCCAGCCGCTCAACGGCATGTGAGATCCTCCGGGACCGAGGCACGAACCCACATCCCCTGCATCGGCAGGCGGACTCTCAACCACTGCACCACCAGGGAAGCCCAATGCCCCACTTTTTAGTTGCCTATTTAGAAGATTTAAAATCCCAAAGAAGAAAAAGGAGTAACTGACAAAATTTCCAAAAACTTAATTTCAAGTTCAACAACTCAATAATTTAAGCTCCTACATAAACATACTAAGTAATTTGTACTTATTATTAACTCAAGTTAATCTTTAAATATCAAAAATAAATTTTCTCCAGTGATGAAGATACAGAAACCAGTGCTAAAAGCAACTTCGAGTACAGTGGGCACCTACAGCAAACAAACACACAAGAGTGACTGCCACCATAAAAAATGAAGGACATCCTTTAATGTCAAAAAACTATGGTTCACAGCTGAGCTGTACTAGTTACTAGTTGAGTGAACAAGTTGCCTCAGCTCTGAAATGGTAATGCCTATTTCTGGAGTTATGTGAGAGGCAGATATAATTACTCATTTATTTATGTATCAGAGTATTTACTGAATACTTATTATGTACCAAACTCTGTTTAAGGCCTTGGGGAATCACACTGAAAATAAGATGACAGGGACCTGGTCCAAATGGCTGTACTAAAGTAAACAGATGGAGAAAGGGAGAGAAAAAGACAGAAAAACAATAAAACAAATAGACAGGATCACTGTAGTTAAGGATAAGTGCTCATGAATAAGTAGGATGATGGTGGGGGGGACACCAGGATGATGAGCCCTACCACAGGAAAGTGGCACCTGGGCTGAAGCAGAGGTTGCAGCAGGAGTAAGTGCAAATCTGAGGTGGGAGCAAAAAACGAATGTGGCTGAGACACAGCGGACAATGAAGGCAGTGGTAAAATATGAGACTGGGGCTTTCCTGGTGGCGCAGTGGTTGAGAGTCCGCCTGCTGATGCAGGGGAGACGGGTTTGTGCCCCGGTCCGGGAAGATCTCACATGCCGCGGAGCGGCTGCGCCCATGAGCCATGGCCACTGAGCCTG
The DNA here is from genome assembly GCF_003031525.2 of Neophocaena asiaeorientalis asiaeorientalis. Classification (NCBI taxonomy): domain Eukaryota; kingdom Metazoa; phylum Chordata; class Mammalia; order Artiodactyla; family Phocoenidae; genus Neophocaena; species Neophocaena asiaeorientalis. The sequence continues at coordinate 5,603,513 of NW_020175414.1, forward strand.
CGCGTCCAGAGCCTGTGCTCCACAACGGGAGAGGCCACAACAGTGAGAGGCCCGCGTACCGCAAAAAAAAAAAAAAAAAAAAAAAAAATATGAGACTGAAGAAACAGACACAAGATTATCTCACAAATTATAATGAAAGTAGAAACCATTAGAATGACCAGAAGGAAATTCCCCTTCTGGCCAAAGATGGAAAAACAGGGACTGGACTTATCTCCCTTCCCCCTGTTGCCCTGAGGCAACAGTTTTCAGGCACTGACTCCAGGCAGTGTGGGATGGTGGTGCCTGAGAAAGGGGAAACAGGTGTGCCCCGTGACCATCCCAGCTTACTGTTTAGAAAGAGTTTCCAAACTGCAGCACAGGAAGAAGGAACCCAGGTGGAGCAGGAGGTGTCCATGATTGAGAGGGAGGTGAGAGTCTGGGAATGCCAAGGCAGCTAGAGTTCTCAGGACAGAGTATCAGAAAGGAAAGAGTAGCACAGACAGAAAGCTCCAGAGATCTCAAGAGTCTCCCGCTCATGTCTTTAACTGTAGTATCCACCACATACATGTGAGAAAACTACTGAAGGCTGGGGAAAGAATCAGTCAAAAGCACTGGAGGTAATAGTGCCCGATTCTCAGACAAAGCTGGGAACACTTATTTGTTCTCAACAGGCAGAGTGGAAAAACCTCATAATTCATGGGACATTGAGTAGGGTACTCAGAAGGGTATTGCCTTAGTTGTGGGGAAAAATAAGGTCTAGTCTCAAGGCTACTCTGATACCATGTAACAAAGTTTAAAAACAAGCTATAAAAGTCTGAAACGGTTTCCAAGTAATTTAACTGCCTCCTAAAACAAAGTTCAAGAATATTTATAAGAATACAAAGGTATCTAGAGTACAGCATGGTAAAATTTTTGTTTGGAGCCCAAAGGATCAGGAAAATACAAACAATGAGGAAAAAATTTGATAAAAACAGACCTACAAATGCACAGATGATAGAAATACTAGATGGGAAAGTTTAAAGTTATTATATTTCATATGTTTGAGAAGGTTGAGGAAAGATCAAGGATTTTAAGCTGAGACATGAGAGGTATTTTTTCAAAAATACCTGAACTGAATTTCTAGAATAGAAAGCTATGATATCTGAGCTGACTAAATAGGATAAACAGCAAATTAAACACCATAAAAGAAAAGATTAGTGAACTGGAATGCATGTCCAAAATGAAAAAAGAGGAAAAAGAAAATAAAAAGGGCATCAATGAGCTGTGGAACAAGTTTAAGAAGCCTAACATATATGTAATAATAGAATAATATATGTGTAACTTAAGTCTCTGATATAGAGGAGAGAAGGGAGGTATAGAAAAGATATCTGACAAAAATAATGGCTAAAAAAATTCCAAATTTAAAGAGAATTATAAACCAACAGATCCAAGAAACTCAATGAAACCCAAGGACAAAAATATGATGAAAACTACACCCGAGGTACATCATAATCAAATTATTCAAAACAACCAATAAAGAAAATCTTCAAAAACAACCAGAGAAAAAAAGAAACATGTACAGAGGAGCAAAGTTAAGGGTGATGGCAGATTTCCTGCCCAAATAATTCAAACAAGAAGACAGTGCAGTAACATGTTTAAAGTGCTGAAAGAAAGAACTATCAACTTGGAATTTCATACCCATGAAAACACTTCAGAATGAAGGTTAAAAAAGACTTCCTCAGACATATAAAAACTGAAAGAATTCATTAGCACTGGAAGAAATGTTACAGGCAATTTTTCAGGCAGAAGAAAGATGATTCCAGATGGAAGATGTACACAATAGAGTGAAGAATGCTGGAGTATGTAGATAAAAAAGACAACTGAAATGTTATGAGTTTAAACATACGCCAAGGTAAGATGTGTGATAACAAGTGCACACAGCCCAAAATGGGAGAACATTGTTGTGAGGTTTCACACCACACTTAAGGTGGTATCATATCCTTTGAAGGTAGTTAAAAATATATTATGTAAACCCTAAAGCAACCATAAATAAAACAAAAAGTAATAACTAATTAACCAACAGAAAAATAAAGTTATTAAAATACTCAATCCAAGAGAAAAAGAATACCAAAGAATAGATGAGATAAATAGAAAATAAATAACAAGATGGGAGATTCAAATCCCACCATATTAATAACCACATTAACAGAAAATCGTCCCTCTAGTTAAAAAAGAGAAATCATCACACTGGATTTAAAAAAAAAAAAAGCAATACTCAACTAATATGCTGCCTGTAACAACAGTAGGTTAAAAGGAAAAGGACAAAAATTAGTTATCACTAATCAAAATAAAGCTGGACTGGCTATATTAATATAACACAAAGTAAACTTCAGACCATTAGAGTATTTTAAGCTTGGAAGTGACATAATCACATCTACTTTTAAGACTCTGCCCCTCACCGCTGTGGCCTCTCCCGCGGCTGAGCACAGGCTCCGGACGTGCAGGCCCAGCAGCCACGGCCCACGGGCCCAGCCGCTCCACGGCACGCAGGATCCTCCCGGACTGGGGCACGAAACCGCGTCCCCTGCATCGGCAGGTGGACTCTCAACCACTGCACCACCAGGGAAGCACACATTTACTTTTATATTAAAAGATCTCTAGCTGCTATGTGGAAAAGGACAGAGCATTCAAAACATGAGGCATAGGGCCTGAAACACAATAGGTTATCAACAAATGGCAAACACAAAAATATACACAGTTATGATGGGCTGACCCAGCATTACCACCCCTGAGATTTTATCCTTTCTCAACAATATTATTCTAAAATGAATACCCATGCTTTATTCTACTTTAAATTTGTCTTCCCGTTGCCATTCATTAACATGTATGAAACAAAAGCACCTTAGGCGTGGCAACCCCTGCCTGACTTTCAGAATTTCATTTAACAAAAGAGGGATTATGAGAAATCATTAAAATACCATAAACAAGATACTTACATTCAAGAGGCACTTTGGCTAAATCCCCTAAACTCACAAGTGGTTAATTAATTACATGTTCAAGATTAATCAGTGGACCAGGTAAAGGTTAGTCACAGAGTAAAAGGGAAAGTTGGAGCTGGACATCAAAAAGTCAAACTCGGATCCTTGGATGCGATGCCAGCCAGCTGACCCTTTTATCTCTATCTCCAGAAGCTGACCTCACTAGCGGGCACTAAAGTTTGGGGTGGTACTTCAGGGTGGCAGGGTCAGGGTAGTGGAAGTAAGAGAAAGTGACACAGGAAAAACTATGGCATAGATTAGCTTACTCAAAAGTAATAAAGAATAAGAGGGCCTTTTCCGGTAACATTTGTTATCTGAGTCATATTTTAAAATAATAACTCTCCTCAAAATACCCTTAAATGATCGACTCTTTGCCTCGACTTTATTTTTTCCTATGCCATTTTACAAGTTCTTGCTCCTTCTCTAATACCAGAATATTAATGGCAAAGCTGCTTCTGTATTTATTCCAAACTGAAACCCATTAGGAATGACACCTCTTAGTATTGATTGCTTGCAGTTTTTATTCTGTTTCTACATTAGGACAAATACAGTTCATTCAGGGGCTTCTAAAAGCAAATCAATGGCCTTTCAGAAATTCATTCAGTGTTTGGGTTCATGCTTCAGTTCAAGCCATTCATTGATTTGGTGGGTGCGTTTTGAGAGCGTTCAAATCAAATCACCCTGATACATTTTTCAGGCAACTCTTCTGCCCTTCAGTAATAAAGTATGTCTATTGCTTTGTCTGAAGATGCCAGAGGGCCCAGGTCTGTGATCTGCACTTCAGGCAAAATGGGAGAATTATGTGGATACTGACTAAGGTGTGGTAAGACAAAGGAAAGTGTGAAGGCAGGATTTAGGCAAGGCACATAACTAACAAAGGATTAGGCTACAGCTAAGACCCGTGGTTAGAAAAAAATAGATGGAAACCTGAATTTTGGGGTGGTTAAAGTTGAGGGGAAAAAGTAGTCTTCAACTGGCAAAAGAGGTAATTACTAAAGCCAACAGTCAGAATGAGAGAGTTCCAAAGGAGATTATAAAAATCCACTAAGAAATAAGAGGCTAAGAACAAGCAAAGCAAAAAAAAAAAAAAAAAAAAAGAAAAGGCAAAAAGAGTGCATAAAGTAATAGAATGAGAACAGAATAGCAAACAGACAATTAAGCAATAAAGGAAAGGACTGTCATGAAGCTAACTGAACTAGTTTCTTCTTAATTGCATTCAAAATATAGAATGCCTCGGGATTCCCTGGTGGCGCAGTGGTTGAGAGTCCGCCTGCCGATGCAGGGGACATGGGTTCGTGCCCCGGTCCGGGAAGATTCCACATGCCGCGCAGCGGCTGGGCCCATGAGCCATGGCTGCTGAGCCTGCGCGTCTGGAGCCTGTGCTCCGCAACGGGAGAGGCCACAACAGGGAGAGGCCCGCATACTGGGAAAAAAAAAAAAAAAAAAAAATATATATATATAGAGAGAGAGAGAGAGAGAGAGAATGCCTCAAAAAACTCTGGGTCACAAATTAGGAAAAGCATAAATAACGATAGTGTCGAGGAAACCCATAATACAAAGCTACTGGAACCTTAAATCCTTTCAGAATATACCAGCATTCAATTGATCAGAATGACTGAGGTGCTTTACTGTGGTGAGTAGTTCCAAGTGGAGCTACTTACAAAGTAAACACTGATAAAAGAGGACTGAAAGACTACTTGCCCATAGCACAAAACTTCAGTAAAGCAGGGACGGGACTAGTCCTGAGCAAAAATGCAATGTAGGCTAAAGTCTACCTTTAAAAACCTTCCCTTTGCATTCATTAGCCTTTCCCACCTCTCGTATATATACAATTCTTTACCAATAGATCAGGAATCTTGTATTTAGAAGCAACACGGTATGGAGGAAACAAAATAAAATATGGAAATGTGGACTCAAAAATCCTGAATTTCTTTCTACAGGAAGAAACCCATAATGTGACACCAATGAACAAAACATTGACAGAATACTAGTCCAATCAGTTTCAGCATAAAGCCACAAACTATGAGAACTCAAACATATTAAAATTTATACTGAATTGACTATTCAATATATTAATGTAAGTCAGTGGTGGTCAATAACGTTAAGTCAATAAGGGGTACAGTACACATACACACACTCAGAATTAGATATTTCTAGCAGATGGAAATTCGGACAAAAATAAAAGTCAAATGATTTGGTAGCAGTGATATTGGTGGTATGGAAGTTAACCTTAGCTTTTCACTAAAGGGGAAAAGAGTTACTTTGTTCCCCATCTTATTCCTTAAATAAATATGTCAACTTGGACACAAAATTGGCATTCTTGGTAAAGAAAGAAAAATAGCATTAATAACTGATAATAGCTAAGTTTCAGGACAGGAAACTTGACCCAATGTTAGAGAAAACAAATACACTTATCCTTTCAAAAGAGCCAAGTCTGGTATGGAAGATAAGGATGTTTAATGAAACATACAATTTAATACAAAATAAAAATATAAGTAAAGAGGGAAAAGAACCAAAAAGCAACAATAAAAAAAGTTTTTAAAGCCCAGACAAGTGTGTAAAGAACCAAATAAACAGGACTGAAACACCGCCATCCTCTGTGCCAGGAGCCACAAGCAAATTAAAATGAATAAAACTTATGCAGCTGAGGTTCTGGGTATCCCAAAGATATTTTCAAGGGCTCTTAACACCAATTCCCTGTCAACTAGGGGACAGAAAATGAGGAGAAGGCTTCTCAAGTGAAGTGAGTGCTCACAGAGTGATGGAGCCAGATAAGGCAGTTTATATTCCAGGCTCTTCAAGGAAGGACAGAAGATTTCCCTCCCATTTGGGCCCTGAGTTTCTAAAGATAAAAAATGGTTAGCATTTAGTTTCTACAAAGAAAAGCAGGGACGGGACTAGTCCTGAGCACAAGTGCAATGTAGGCTAAAGTCTACCTTTAAAAACCTTCCCTTTGCATTCATTAGCCTTTCCCACCTCTCGTATATATACAATTCTTTACCAATAGATCAGGAATCTTGTATTTAGAAGCAACATGGTATGGAGGAAACAAAATAAAATATGGAAATGTGGAGTCAGAAATCCTGAGTCTGAATCCTTCTCTTCTGTTTATGAGGTGTGTGGGGGGGTGGTTCTGGGTTGTCACCTCTTCTATATGAGTTTCAGTTCTTACAAGCCTAAGAGGCTGTCGTATCAGAGGGATAGATCTACCAGGTCAATGTATATAAATATACCTTGTGAACTGTGCATCACTAAAGCCAAATAATATAATTGTCATGTAATTACTTGACTGTGGTATAGTTGCTAATTTGATACAATACCTATGTCACTGACCTGAAACTCCAAAATTAATCTCTCTCCTTGCTCCTATTATCCAAACTCGCATCTTCTAAGTGTAATAAGTCTCAGAAACCATATTAAAAAATAATCAGACTAAACTAATGTAGAGTAAGTTTTTAATCTCCTCTAGCTCTCCTATTGCATGACATGATTTACAAGCAGAAGGTTAACCTGCTATATTATAATGTCTCAGATAATTAAAATGAATTTGGGAGTATTTTTTGGTCCTTGAGCACACTTTCTATAATAACCATCAAGCTATTATCGTATGCAACTGGGTGATTTTAATTTCAGGAGATTCCTAAGGCAGAGACCCTCAGTTGGATATACCTAGTCAGAGAGCTAGAGGTTATTTCTGGCTCCAACACGTGCCACTAATACGAGACGTTCATCCTAATCAGGTTTTCAGTAATTTGAATTGTCCCCCTGAAAACTGGTCCCATGAACAGAAAATAAATACTCCAGCACCATATCTCATCATGAGACCTGGAAGTCATGATAGCTGATCATAACTGAGATGGTTCATGAGTCAGAATTGGCCTTTAGGCCACACTCCTAACCCATGATCTTTGCTGCTTTGGACATTAAATTGTGTATATTTAAAAGTCAAAGTACAAAAAAGTCTGGGAGATCTAAAAAAATGGTCAAAGAGAGTTATTAGAAAACAATTGTGGAGTGAATAAAATCATTGAGAAAGAGGAGGGTATGAAACAGCTCAACAGAATTGAGCACTTATTATTCACTATTGACTCCACACATGCACGTTCTCCCTTAAATCTCACTACAACCTAATGAGATAGGCTCTAAATTCACATACATTTTATAAATAAAGAAAATTAAATTGAGGGGTATTAAGAAACTTCCCCCAAATTTTATAGCCAGTATATGGTACTTTAAGAATTCAAACCCAAGTCTGTCTAATTAGAATAGAAATGCAATGAAGGATATTTGAAGGAACCTGGAATACCAAGACAAAGTCATTTTAACCCAGATTTGTGTTTCAGTACTAGGATCATGTGGCATGGCAAGTCTCAGTAAGCCAAGAGCTAAATGGTTTTAGTTTTTCAGTATTTAAAATAAACCATAAAGCACCTTAGGGAAAGTTATTTATCCATCTATCAGATATTTATTAGTGATTATTACATGCCAGGTATTGTTCAAGACATTAGAAATTCACCAGTAGGTGTCTCAGAGAATGATTCCTGCCATGATCACGGTCATTCTTATGATAAACTAATAGATTAATGGACAGAACACAATATAGTAAATGAGAAGGTAATGAGTGCTTGAGGGAAAGATAAAGCAGGGAAGAGGAAAAGAAGTGTTATGGGCAATTTCAAATAGGGTACTCAGAGAAGACCTCCAAAAGCTGACATAGGAAGAAAGATCATAAAGGATATGAGGAAGCAAGCCATTTGGATATATGTAGGAAATAAGTCCAAGGAGAATAAACAGCCAATGTAAACCTCCCAAGAATGTGATTGGCATGTTTGAAGAACAGTACAGAGGCCACGTGGTTAAAGCTGAGTTAGGGGAGAGTGGTAGAAAATGAGGCACGAAACAGCGAGGCAGGGGCACGTATGCAGAACCTTGTCAACTATAGCAGGGATTTAGGCTCCTCCTCTGAGGTGGGAAGCCAGTATAAGGTTACAGGTAGAGACAGAACATTATCTGCCTTATGTCACTAGCTGCTGTGTTAAGAACAGACTGTGATATAGATAAGTTGACATAGATATCACTTCTTAATATTATCAAATTATTTCACAACATTTTACATTTTACTTTCATGTTAGATAGAACACAAACAAAATTGCGTATCTTTTGCCACCACATGAAAAAAGGCGTAAGATCAATATAAATCACAGTTGACAATTCCGTTTTTGAGAAATTTACTAGAGTTGGCAACTCAATGAAATAGCATATCATTCTGATCATGCTGTGTTTTTATTCGTTCTAATAAATTAAAGAATTGCAAAGTTATTTAATATAGCTGACATTCTACTAATTTCAGGGGAACAAAGGTAACAAAAGTTCATAAGAGAATTCATTCAGAGTTCAATTCCACTTATCCTCCCACTCTACAGAGAACACAATTGGTAGTATGTAAGTGATTTTTTCCCATTAATGGCAGGATTTGATATTACTATTTTGATGTAGATTTGAACTAAATGAACTCAATCCCTTGATTAAACAAGACTTTATCACAGAATATGCCTGCACACTTTTGGCATTTTAACTTTATCTTAGTTCATAATATAGGCGCTATACATTTATTATTATGATATATTAGAGATCATTCCATTTTCTTTCATATGAGAGCAAAATCTAGAGGCAAAAGTAGTCTTTTCTTCCTTTCCACAGATACACATTCTCATGACCACTAGCTTCTTTCCAAAGGTCCCTGATGAATTATATTCCACAAATGCCAAACAGCCCTCTCACCCTTCCTCATGCTTAGTTTTTGAAACAAACTGCAATAGTGTCACATTATAAAATCACCTTGTACAATTCCCTAGACCATGGATTGCAATTTTCCTCAGAGAGGTGGTAACCAGCAGCAAAAGCAAACAAAACGTTGCTGACGATGAGTCTCTCTCAAGGGAGAAGATTAAGAAAACCAGTAAGCTTTGCATATTTTGCCTTACCCTTCACTGTCTCCTGTGTTACATTTCTAATTCACTCCCTGGATGATCTCATCCAGTCCCACAGCTTTAAATTCCACATGTACGTGACTGGCTCCCAAATTTATGCCTCCAGCCCTGAACTCCCAGCTTACATCGTAACTACATATTTCATAGGTCCACTTAGATGTCTATAGGTGTTTTAAGTGATCTTCCCTCCCAAAGTCTGTCTCTCTTACAAGTCTTTTCCTCTTCTCTGTAAACAGGATCTCCTATCTTTCAAATGATACAGGCCAAGCACCTTGGGGGTCATCCTTGACTCCCTCTCATACCCTAAATCCAATCTGTCAGAAATCCCGGCTTCCCTACTTACAAAATACATATGGAATCTGCCCTTCTCACCAGAGACACTGCCATCAAGCTTATCAAGCTACCACTATGTCTCACCTTAATCATTGTCATAACATGTTAACTGGCCACTGCCTTCAATTTATGCCCCCACCCCGCAATCTGTTCCTCACACAGCTGCCAGAATAATCAATCTGATCTAAATCTAAAGCACAGATAGGATAATTTCACTTCTTTGTTTAAAACTCTCCAATGGCTTTCTCAGGATAATGTCCACGGGCCTCACAACATGGCTGCAAGGTCCTGGTGGCATCTCTCTGATGTCCCCTCCTATCCCCACACCCCCTCATTCACTTTGCCACAGCCCCGGCCTCAGCTGTGTCACACTCACATACCCCTCAAAGCCTGGCGCTTGTGGTCTCCTCTGTCTATAACATGCTTCCCCAAGACAGCCACACAGGCTTCTGCTCAGATGAGAGAGGCCTTCCCCAGCCATGTTAATCTCACATGTATGCACCACCCTCATGCCACCACTTCCTGAGGAGTACTTAGTATTACTTGATATTACATCACGTTTTTGTTTCTGTGTATATTGTTACTATACTCAAACAAAATGTAAGACCAAGAAGGAGTAAGAGACATGTTCACTGCAACAAACTCAGAGTCCAGAGCAATGCCCAGCACACAGTAGGTGTTCTATAAATATTTGCCAAATAAATGAACAAACGAATGAATCATTGCTGAACCAAGGAGACGGGTATTGAAATAAAACACATGAGACAGCAGTACAGTTACCAATATAATCTCAAGGTCTAAATTCATCCATAAAACGCCTGGTAATCCAGACCCCTGTAACACCAAAAGGCTGAGGCAACACAAATGGACCCGAAGCTATTTCCTCAGAAGCATCTAATGAGAACTCAGATCAATACCAGAGATGTTCTTAAATATACTCAGTCTATCAGCAGTGAAGCTATGTTAAGTTCAACCATAAAAAAGCCTCTAATTTTCTGTGAATTTCAGTATATTTGCCTAAATCGATAAATCTGTTACACAGTATTTTATACTACCTGTTAAACATGTAAAGAAAAAGGTGTAAATGGCCTTTTAAGAGTTCTGTCAACATGTACCCCCATTGTGTCATATGTAGGCAGAATTAAGAAGAAATCTGTGAGAGAAAAGATCTTCAGAGAAAATACTACGATGGGCAAGACAGATATTAGCTGACAACTGATGTTTAACTACTTAAACCAACAGACATTAGCTGACAACGGATGTTTAACTACTTAAACCAACAGAATTTCTATAAGTTTCACTAAAAATTCAAATGGCACTGTGATCATTTTGACTTAGACTGCTAAAGGAGATGAAAAGCAGAAATCAGATCATAAGGAAAATGATAGAAGTATTACATGTCTGAAGAATTTCAGGCTACAGATCAATGACAATTGAAAGCAAGCTAAATTAATAAGCCCTAAACTAGGTGGAAGAAAAGCCATCTGTGCTAGTGAGCCTATATTAAGTCCTGGATCCTGGTAGAAGCATGTCAAGAAGGTTGCAAAGCAAAGTGACAAGAATAACTGAACAACAGCTGAACGTTTGTGATCTTAAGAGAAGCAGACCTCTAAGATTTAAATAGCTATGGATAGAGTTATAACAGTTTATTATTCTAAACAAATGTCCTCCTGGGTAGATTTGCAGATGAGACTGCCAGAGTGCTATCTAGAGCATCATGGAATGTGAAGGACCTGGGACAGCTGGACAGGTACCAAAAAGCAGCAACTGAAGACAAATAGAACTTCATATTTTCCAGGAGGAGAGACTGGCAAGATTTATGCCACTGACAGACAAAACTGAAGATGAATTATTAAAGAGTAAAGGAAATAGTAATTATAAGAAGCCAAAGTGGGTCCTTGAAGAAGACACTGTATTGCACTAATTCCATGTCTTTTGTTAAGTTTTAAAGTGATAATTCTGTGAAACATGAATGATTTTTTATCTGGACATTTGCAAAGCACTCAAAATAATCAGCACTTGAGGAATGAGAGGGATGGATACTTTAAATATGGGAAAGCGATGGCTCAGTGGACATCTTCTTTCAGTTCCCTCACCAATCTTCATCAGTCTTTTCTTAAATTGTTTCAATAAGCTGTGATTCTTATACCAAATCACAATTTCCTCAACACTTTTTAGAATATACAACCACTGAGTACCTGAGTATTGACAGACTTAAACACCATGGCCTTCTGAGTTAAAGAAGGATCAGGAAAAGGTCCAACGTAGGTGTGGTACCAGGAGAAAAGTGGAATAGTGTGACAAGTCTACAAGTTAGGTGGCAGAATCATATAGGGTGATTATATTCTGTTTTGAAAAAAAGTGTGAAATTATACTTTTATGCCCAAAAGTGTTGGGTACTTGGTCTACTTCTGAATTAACCCATTCTTACCCAGAGAAATAATTGTCTGGAGACCCATTTTAACAAAAATTAGAATAACTATCTCAGGGCTTCCCTGGTGGCGCAGTGGTTGAGAGTCCGCCTGCCGATGCAGGGGACGCAGGTTCGTGCCCCGGTCCGGGAAGATCCCACATGCCGTGCAGCAGCTAGGCCCGTGAGCCATGGCCGCTGAGCCTGCGTGTCCGGAACCTGTGCTCCGCAACAGGAGAGGCCTGCGTACCACAAAAAACAAAAACAAAAACAAACAAAAACAAAAAAACTATCTCAAAAGTATCTAACATTTTCATTTCAAAATGTGATTTAAAAAAAATACTCTGTATTATACCATAATGATGGATACATGTCATTATATATTTGTCCAAATCCACAGAATGCACAACACCAAGAGTGAACCCTATAGTGAGGGTGGAAGGGAGACACAAGAGGGAGGAGATATGGAGATATATGTATATGTATAGCTGATTCAATTTGTTATAAAGCAGAAACTAACACACCATTGTAAACCAATTATACTCCAATAAAGATGTTAAAAAAAAAAAAAAAGAGTGAACCCTAAGGTAATCTATGGACTTTGGACAATTATGATGTGTCTGTGTAGTATACCATGTCAAAAAGTTCCAAGCATACATGAATACTATGACTATATTCCAGGGTAATAAGAACCATTTAGATATATACACTGGGCATTATGGTAGCAAAGAGGCAGGATCCTGAATTCTACAGGGAATAACAGAAATGCTAGGGAAAGAATTCCAGAAAGGGCTTCCTCAAAGCAAAAAGAAAGGAAAAGCAGCCTATTGACAGCCCTGAGTGTGGTGCCTTGAGAGCACAGCAAGTTGTGGAGGAAAGACGAAGCACAAGCAGAAAGTAAGACAGTGGACGGGGCAGGAATTACCTCCTTAAAGACCTAATGCTGGGTGACTGGGTGGCTAGGAAGGAGGGGATTATGGAGAAGTCTGAGGAAACACTTGGGGGTGATCGGTATGTTCATTATCTTAATTATGGTGATGGTTTCATGAGTGTACTTATGTCAAAATTAATCAAGTTCTGCAAATTTTAAATATGTGCATTTTACTGTATGTCAATTATAGCTCAATGAAGTTTTGTTGGTTTGTTTGTTTTTAAAACTTTAATGCTATTCTAAAAATTTTAGACGTCCATGTAAAAGTTATGGGAAGCAACTGAAGCAGTTTAGGGAGCTAGTGAGGGATGGTCAGTGGCATTTCATTGCTTATTTTACAACTTTACAAGATGTTCCACACAATCAAACGAAAGACTTAATCAACTGCTATTTATCACGTTCCTATTATGTGCAAAGAACCAAGCTTCTCCCAAAACACAGAACGTTCCTTTAAGTAAGTAATGTGGATCTTCAATTCACTCATGTGAATTACAGATGTCTTCTATTTAAATAAACACTCAAATTTGATACAATCGATAAAGTCACTAAGGTTGTTTGCATTATATAATCAACTTTAATTCCAAACAAGAATTATGTAAAATAGTAAATAAACAAAATGCAGCTTACCTGGACATCTGTGTTTGTTTACATTATTTCTCTTTGGTAGAAAGGCAGTGTTCAAAAGTAACACATCCAAAATGCTAATAACCAATGTCAATTAAAGACCAAATAGAATATATAAAATATAACATGTAAATGAGAAATATGTTTTACTTTTGTCATGTATTACTTACATACAACTAACCAGGGTTCTACGTCCTATAGAGTATGGTATACAAATATAGTATTCAGAAATATGTGAATATCCATTAAATTGTACGTCCTTGAAGCTTTCTTTCAACTATCCTTCATTAAGGGAATAGTTACAGAAAAAGTCATAGTAGGGACCATGAAATACCACATGGGAATTTCAAAACAACACATTATAAAACTAAAAGCCTCCAAAACGTATTTCACGGTGAAAACTTTCAGAACAATGTGCTTATGAACATGCATACATTTGTAAATACAAAGAAATAGGATCGGAAAGTCAACAAAATGTTAAAAATGATCATTTATATGGAATGCAGTGGGTAGTGAGATACAAGGAGCTTCTACATTGTATTCAATATTTTTATATGCTATTTAAATGTTTTATAACACGAATATTTAGGTGTATTTTAAAATGAGGCATTTTTAATGCAGGGAAATTTGCATGAACTTCCTACAATATTTTTTGATTAAAAAACAAAACAAAACAGCTTTTAAACTGCACAAAGTTTAAAAGCCCTGCCCTACAGTGACACCAAATGGTGGTAGATCAAAATACAGTACACAAACAGAACATTGTTTAATTCAATTTCCTATAAACATTATGATTCCTTTGAAGAATTGGCAGCTTAACAGAACTAAATAATGTGGAAACAAATACTCAAAAACCTAGAATTTTTAATCAAAGAAAGTCTAGCACACCAAGTTTCAAATGTAAATTGTAGGCCTCTTTCTAAACTTCAGCTAAATCTTGTAATCCCACTGAATATTTACATATCTTATTTCTCACACAGTTAACCATGCTACTGTGAGCACAGTGATTTTACCTAATGGCTTATTGATTGGAAGATCACTGCTAATACAAAAAATACAGTCACGTAACTAAAATCAGGTTCTACACAATGGGAACCAACTTTTGGTAAGTAGGCAATATTTTGGGGAAATAAATGAGAAGGTTCTGGGGCTAAAGAGGGAAGGGAAGAATCCAAGAAAAGAGACAGGTAACTGATCCAATGAGTGAGAGTTTCTAGGAAGAATATTTTCATTTCTAAATCTTATTGATAGAAAATTAAGTTGAATAAAGCATGAGGCAAGGACATGCCAAATATGAACCAATTTCTCAGCAAAAATTTGTGTCCTGGACTATCCAGGGAAAAGAATATTTCAAGTTCAGCACATCGGTTAGTACTCAGTGTCTTCTGCCCAAAACCTAAACCAACAAATAAAATTAGCATGTAAACTGTCTCATTCATTTCAAGTCACACAGAAAGATATAGAGATGAACCACCTCCCAGAACGCTTCTCTAAAATAACAAAATACCATTTGACTAGAACACTTAGTCTCTCAACATTAAATGACAGCTTGTTCAGACTTTTTGATGGGTTATTGTTTTTCTTATGCCAAAATCCCCTGGAAAACAAAGGACATATAAATACACTATCAGCCACAAAACAAGTCAATAATAGCATTAAACTACTAGGTCCTGAATTCACAGCACTGGATATCAGTTCTAAAAGGTACCAGCCACCACCATGTCAACACCACTACTAGACTACAAGGCATAGACAGGGCCAGCTCTGGAACACCTGAGAACTGTCCTGCTCAAACTGGCCAATGCCTGAGTCAGAAGGGCTGCAGGGAGAATTAGTTCAGGGAGATACCTTAAGATTCTGAATTACCAGTAATAACAGATGAGTAACTAAACCCTTAGAACCATAAAAGTACCCAGGTCTAGTACACCTGCATTAAGACTGTTTTTTAAAGAATAGAGATAATATCAGGATTAAAGAATTTTGCTTCCAATTTCAAGGGAGAAATAAATAAAAGTGGATATGAAACTCTGTATTACAGGAAACCTGGAAAGAATATAGACATAGCAAATGGTTTAGTGGTTGAAAGAAAGCTTAAAGGATGTACAACTTAATGGATATTCACATATTTCTGAATACTATATTTGTATACCATACTCTATAGGACATAGAACCCTGGATAGTTGTATGTAATACATGACAAAAGTAGAACATATTTCTAATTTATATGTTATATTTTATCCATTCTATTTGGTCTTTAATTGACATTGGTTATTAGCATTTTAGATGTGTTACTTTTGAACACTGCCTTTCTACCAAAGAGAAATAATGTAAACAAACACAGATGTCCAGGTAAGCTGCATTTTGTTTATTTACTATTTTACATAATTCTTGTTTGGAATTAAAGTTGATTATATAATGCAAACAACCTTAGTGACTTTATCGATTGTATCAAATTTGAGTGTTTATTTAAAAAGAATACTTCTGTAATTCACATGAGTCAAATTAATGAATTTACATAACTGGATAAAAGAAAAATGTAAACTGACTGGCAAGTAACACAACTGCAGGGTTTTAACTGATTTTTGTTAAAATGAAAACAATGCTAGAAATCACAATATCAGTGTATAGAACCTGAAGATGAAACAGAGCTAACAGCAAGTCTATCTATAGTGAAAACAAATAAAAAGGCAAGCTTTGGCCCTATTTGGGTGCAAAGATTATCCCAACCTTTGACTCTTCCTTGTTTATGACTCTGTGATGAGTTTTCATCTAGAAATGATTAGCACTTTAGGTTTAGTCAATAAGTAAAGGCTTTTCTACAAGAGAAAAGTCTTGTAGGAATCTGCAGTTTAGCTTAACTCAAGATAACAGCCCGTCTTTGACATATACACAATTACATTAAGCATATAACTTTTAAAATAAAACAGGGCTTCCCTGGTGGCGCAGTGGTTGAGGGTCCGCCTGCCGATGCGGGGGGCGCGGTTTCGTTCCCCGGTCTGGGAGGATCCCGCATGCCGCGGAGCGGCTGGGCCCGTGAACAATGGCCGCTGGGCCTGTGCGTCCGGAGCCTGTGCTCAGTAATGGGAGAGGCCACGGCAGTGAGACACCCGCGTACCGCAAAAATAATAATAAAAATAAAACAGCATTATAGGAATCTTTAAAAATGTACCTGGTAATTATAATCAGTTTCCTAAAACCACCAAATTTATATCATTTATACAATGTCGATAAATTGAAAACACATCACTCTTTAATGAATTAGTGAACTTATTGAGCTTTTAATCCAGAAAGGAGAACAGAAAACTTCAAGGCATTCCATGCTGTTCATCATTTTTTGGGTAACTCTCAAGTATTGTTCAGAACTCTAAGCAAATTTTCCTGTCTTTTGGGGGATGGGCGGGAGTTTGAGACGTAGGGAGAGCCAGATTGGAAATGGTGAATAATTGATATGGAAAAAAAGGTGAAGTTGAAGAACATTACCATTTGTCACCCCCTCCCCCTCATTTTTTCTTCAACTGTCTTTCTGCTTTCTTCACCAAGACAATTATATTTTACAATGTTAGTACAACACAAACCAGAACTTGAAACAATATTTTTAGGAATATTCATAATCAACAGGTAATGAAGCTCTGTTCATATTTCCATAGCAGATGGTTTTCAACAGCGTCACTCCTTTCTCATTATATTCCATTTATAGTCAGGTATGATCCAGCATGGAATGTGGAGAGTCAAGGTCAAGTTTGTGTTGACCTGTCCTGAAATGGAAGTGATCCATTTCTGTCTTAAAATCAAAACTATAACCTCTAGCTCTGGTATCTGGGAATATAATTGTTTTAACTTTCTGATCCCTCTGAGCACACTGCTTGTAAATCATATCTCTTTGATGTGAACTCTCGTTTTCAAAGGCGGGCATAACCTGGCTATTTAAATAAACCTGAAATATCTGCAAGTTTGAGTTCATTCTTCCGTGACAATCACTAGAAAGAACATGGGAATAGTTTTAAATCTCTGTGATGATATGCAACATAAAAGGTTACTCGTTAAATAGACATTTTCACATAAGTTTGCATGTGTTTCAGGCTTAATGTGGATGGGAATATTTCAAAATTATAATTTTACATGTTATGCTTTTCATTCAAGAGTCAAAAAAGATGGGCAAAAATCAAAACTCTAAGTAGTCTGCGGTTAAAAATGTAATGCAAATTCTCTTGTGTCTCATATGGAAGATATTATGCCAAATAGGGATCAAGAGAACGACAGAGTGACCAGGTGAAAGAAAATAAATAAGGAAATTAAAAAAAAAGAAAAGAGAAAAACAAGATGAAGAGGAAAGAGTACTCTGGAGAATTGGGTAAAAAAAAGCATTTTTCTAAAGATAATAAATTTAAAAGTTTTATAATAAAAATTATAAGGCTGTGAACAGGAAAAAGGTGCTTTTTTTTCTTCTGAGTTTGTGAACTTTGGGTTCAGGATGGAGGGGTGAGGGAGGAGGGGAGGTGCTGTAGGGAGGGCTGAGTAGAATGGGTTCATGAAGACAGAGGAAGGAGTTTAAGAGCAAACGTCGACAACATGCCAAATATAGTATGTAGACATAGTCCTTTAGCTATCCAACCCAAATTTTCAAAATTATATCAAATACAATTCCATCATGTCCCTGGAAGTTGGTAATAATATAGCTGAAGGCTGCAGGAAAAAAATAATCTTATATATTAAAAAAAATGAAATACTACTTTAAAATATCATCATGATGGCTGAGTGTAACCAATCTCAAAATGATAATTTAATGGTAGAAGGAAAGAGCAGGAGAAAAGAAAGCTTGATAAAAAATCTTAAAGTTACAATACCACTAATATATAACACTGGAAAGTCTTTTTTCACCTCTTTAGACCCCAACTTCTATAAAGTAGGAAGCCGGAACAAGGTAATTATCAAGGTGTCTTGAAGATTTTCTAAAATGTATTCATTTTTCACCCTCATTGCCAAGAAAGAGACTATATTTCTAATTTCAGAGTCTAAAATATGAGATGAACTGAAGTGAATGATTAGAATGAAAAACTGAAGCTACTCTTGCAATATGTTGGAATACACAGCTCTAGAATAAATCACAAATATACTCTCTAGTCTTAGGAGTACAGGTTTCATTTTACATTTTGACATTAAAAGGAGAACTTTAAAAAAAATCATGTTTATGCTTTTGAAAAAAACCCTTGGACTTCATTTATGGCTAGAATTTCAATATATATTTTAAAATCAAGATAATTTCCCATAAATATCCTCAGGTTTAAAAAAAAATGCAAGATGGACATTAAATGTTTTTGAGCAATGATGATGTGAAATGAAAAGCCTTACATTTCCTTTTCTCTGTTTTTGCACAGTATAAAAATCCCCTCCAAAGAGAGCTGACACTGAGAGACAGTACTTACCACAACAGCAAACTGCTCGGGTTCACATAAGTTGTTATAGTCACTCTTGAATTGAGACAGTGAATTTAACTGTTCTTGATCAGGAAGATGCTTCATTAAGTTCTAAAAATTAAAACCAAAAGAAAATATCTTCACTAAATATGCTTCTTAAATTCTAGGAAAAAATTTTAATAAACTATGGGAAGGAAATCATTGAAGAAGTTAATCTTTAGTTTTATTTCTAGGTAACCTCCCTAATACTAAACCTTAAGCTACATTCTCTGCATCTTGAAAACAAAAATTTTCCTCTTCTCTATCCAGGGTTATTATATATTCAAATCAAGTACTACTGAATGTTTATTTGAGTAGCTATATATTGGAGAAAGAAGAATTCAACCTATACCAAAGGAACAGCTTTCTCACCTGGATAAATGTGATCAATTACATTTCAGCTTTAGGGAATTAAATGTCATAAATTTCAGGCAAAGCCAAACATATTTTAGCACTTCACTCACAGGGATAAAAGAAATCATCATATTGCTATTAATAGGCAAGGTAAAGAATGGAAAAGAAATCAAGGGAATTTTAATGACAGCATTTACAAGATTTAACCAATATGATTACAGTTTTAATAATAAAAATGAAGACATCTCTAAAACAAAGTAACTTTTCTGATGTGAAAGAAAATTTGAAAAGGCATTGAAGACACAGGATGATACACCTTGCAGATGAAAGCATATAGAGAGAACTTAAGTGCCATGGCTGTAACAGCCCTTTGCCTATATCATCTGCAGCCCAGAAACCACAGGTTCATTTGGTTGTTCTGGCTCCTTTGTCCACGCACAGCCACAGATATGGATCACTTCCATTTCAGGACATGTCAACATGTCACAAGCCACACACTTAGACAACAGAAACACTCCCAATGGAGAAAGACCAAGGGAATAAATATAATTACACTTCTCTGTTAAACCATCCCTTAGACAAAGTCTATATAGATCCTCTGTATCAAAATATAATCAAAATATAATCGACTATAATAGTATTATAGCGAGTTAGTATACGGATATTAAAATTAAGAAAGAAAAGAGTGGTTGGTGCTCACAATTCCAAATTACACCATCTATAAACTCTGTACAAGCCCAAAGTCAAGTACAAATTATAATTAACCCTACATCATGCTGAATATATTTAAGGAGGAAAAATAACCCCAAAGGTGTTATTAGTTAAAAAATAATGTTAGAGAATGTTACATATCAAAGAGTTAGATCAAAGAACAAGTTTTTGACTCACTGTGTACCTTTGGACATAAACTTGGTTGACTGGCCAAAAACAAACAAAAAAGTGGCAATTTAAGATCATCCCTAAAAAAAGTATTCACCATTAATACTATCAAACTGAATAAAAACAATAAAGGTATATGATTTTCCCATATAAACAGAAGCTTCCCTTAGTAGAATTGCCTGAGATCAAAACACCTGGTTATTAATATTTTCTTTTAATCATTCTAGTTGACATCTGATCTATTTATTACATTGGGCTTCTGAATTTCTTCAGCATCCTTTCAGATAATCATCATATCCCCTTAAGTATTTTTAGTTAATATATACTTAAGTTTTCATCTTTCATCACAAATTCATTAATTTTTCACTTCATTATTTTTGCTTTCTAAAGTAATGAAACTATTGTGATTTGTAAGAGTACAGGCCCGACCTTCCTTTGTCTCTCCCTGCATCATATTTCCCATCCTAAGCTCCTATTGAACTAAATTCTTCAGTTGCCCCCACACACCCAGCTTTTCCCTCACATGATCCCTCTGCTTTTTTCTACATACATGCCATATTCAACCTTTAAGGACACTTACACACAGATACGCACACTTAGCACATTACCTAGTTCTAAAACAACCTCAACACAGCCATGTTTATCCTGTATTATAGTTATATATAAATGCCATCTCCCTTGCCACTCCAGAAAGGTAAAGTCTATGTCCGATTGAGCCTAACACCATGCCCTGCACATGGTGAGCACCATGAAATACGTGCTAAATTAATTAATTAATTAAAGACTGATGGGACAAAGGTAAATGGGTAACAACGAGGTGGAAAAATAACATGCAAAGATGACATCAATACTGACATCTTGTTATATATGAATAAATAACTAGATATGCCATAATAAGATCATGACAATGAACAAAGCCTACCAAAATAATGATTATTACAAAGTAATGCTTTTTCCATGCCCTGTTCAAAACAGGCAAGTTCTTCACTTTACAATTAGAAAGTATTTTTAAAATTAAAAACAAGACTTCAAATAGCATAAAATTCTTATTGTTAATGAATATTTGAAGACTTTGCATATGTCTAAACTAAATTTTTAGATTTTAAATTCATAAGATTGGTTTTATATTTAGCAAGTGTGATAACCAGAATAATGCCCCAATCCCACTAAAATGTTCACACCTAATCCTCAGAACCTGTGAAATATTAGGTTACATGACAAAGGGAATTAGGGTTTGGGATGGAATTAAAGTTGCTATCAGCTGACCCTAAACTAGAGAGATTATCCTGGATTATCCAATGTGCCCAATGTAATCACAAAGGTCATTAAAAGTGGAAGAGGGAGAGAATAACAGAGTAAGAGGAAGATGTGACTATATAAGACAGGAACAGAGAGCTGCAACATTGCTGGCTTGGAAATTAAAGGGAGGCATCAACCAGCCAAGGAATGCAGGCAACCATGAGGAGCTGGAAAAGACAAAGAAATGAACTCTCCTCTGAAGCCTTCGGAAAGGAATGCAAGTCTGCTGACACCTGGACTTTGGCACGGTAAGGCCCACACCAGACTTCTGTTCTACAAAAATGTAATACATTTGTTTTATAGTAAGCCACTAGATTTGTGGTAAATTGTTAAAGCAGTAATAGAAAACTAATATATTAATAAATTATATGGAACTGAATGTTCTTAGGACATGAATTTTAAAATGCAAACTTTTTTCCATCTCAAACAACAAAAGCCACATGATCATCCAAAATATTCATATAATCAACTTAAAAGCTACTCTGTAAATATTTAACAAATACATTGTAAAAAATACATATGCATTAAGTAGAAATATTCTGTTGAAGGACTTACAAATCTACTCTCAAGAACAAAGCACATTCACGATCAACAGCAATAAACACAAAATGTAGTAAAGAGAAACTACTAGAGGGAAAAAAAATGCTTGAAAAAGGTTTGTTGAATTAGGTAGTTTATGAGTCTGAGACTCAGCACAAATCACTGATGGGATTATATATTACCACCACACTTAGAAGATGGGACAGACAAAACCAAGAACTTCCAAGGATACCACTTACTGATGGATTAAAACATCTAGAATATTTTTAATCAGTTGTTAACATAACTAATAAGAATAAAAGATAGCAAACTGAAGATATTATTCTCCCACTGTATGATTTGTGGTCTGCTTCTCCAACTTTAAATTCTGTCAAGACATGCATTACTGTACCTTATGTATAGAATTCAGCAAGTAATTCTGAAACCATACTAGCACTCATTAAATAATCCTGTGAGTAGAAAATATTTTAAAAATCTTCCAGCCTTCTGAATGATTCAGAATACCATGCAAACAAATTTCTAGAATTCATGGGAACACAAATGACTCAAGTAAGGGTCGTTAATCAAGATAACTCTAAATAAAGAGAAAATTCCCTCAATATTCTATACCAAACAATAATATACCTTTATAAGACATATAAGCCCAAGAAAAATACATTCTATAAGGATTATACAAATATATTTAAATTAGCATATTACTAGGCTTAACTGTAACAAAAACATAAACATACATGTAAAAGTAAACAATTTGCCTTTCAAAAACAGTCATTTGAAATAATTGAAATGTAATCATTTGATAGCATTATATTTAGTTTGCAGTTAAGAGAAGATGCAGAGCTTTATCTCCTGGCAATGCAGAAGTTATGCTCAAACTAATTATGCAGCAATGATTTTCCAGTTGAATGATTTAGTTTAAGAATTTTGCTTCACTTACAGATTTCTATTTAATGAGAAGCTTGCAATGAAATATTGGAATTTAAGCTCTCTGCCTGTTTGTTTACCTGAATCATAGACTCTCCCAACTGTGTTTCATCCACTTCCAATATCATCATTTTGATTTCCTCATATGGCACCCGAAAAGAACTCAGGAAGATTGCTAAGAGGAAGAGGAAAAAAAAGGTTCATAATGAAGAAGGTAAGAAAACAATTTGAGATGTAGTTCTATATATAAAATCAAAAATAATTCATAAAGTGAGAGATTTTAATTATTTAATATAATTACTGTGGGGGAAACTTTCATTACCACATTTTATACCCTCCTCCAGTTTTAGAACTAGTGTTTAAACAACAGTCCTATATTATTATGCTGGTTCTGAGGTTGATTTTTAATGCTTAGTTATTAGCCTAACATAGGAATGGTGCCAATTTTGATGTGATTTTAGAAAACTGAAATATGTTTAGAACACTATAGAGATATCACACTGTAATGAAAAGAACCATAAAACCTCAATATGTACATGTAATATTTATCTACTCATGTGTGTTATTAGCCCGCATAATTTCTTCTGGCCTTACTAAATAGTTCAGGAAAAAAATTTTTTTAAGAAAACTGCTAAGCAGTGCATTAACACTTTTCCAAGTTATAATAGCACTTCACTGTTCAGAAATATTGTAGACAATATGCCAGAGAAATACCTTTTTTATGTAACTAAAGCTTAAATATGCAATATTAGAACACAAATTTCAATGGAAAATTGTCCAAATGGACTAGATGGGATAATATGTTATTACTGAGAATTTCAACATTATTTCCATTTTTATACCTCATACATCTTATGTTAAAACACAATGATTTCAAAAGTATATAAGAATATTTTCATAGCATTAGATTTAATGCTTTTACTGTTTACCCCTTATTTGACTAGTATTATTGTTTCTTCTGTCCAGTGACAGATGTCACTTCTTGTACACACACAGACCTTGCTACCACTACTTACTACTTTGTTTTATATACCAAACATATCATTTCACTTGTAGGTATTTTCATATAAAAACACTATTTTACATAAGACAGAGAAAACATGATCTTTCTTGGAGTAAGGCTGTATTCCTGAGGATACCATGGATCAATTACAGACGAACAATGAGAGCACCATCTGTGTTATCATCAGCTTCATTCACACATTTTGAACTCACACAATCATAAATGTGGGATAAAAGTGCTAGAAATTATAAATGTGTATAATCCTCAATATCCCAAGCATAAGGTGGAACAAAGGAGCTAAATGATATTGTAAAAGATAGAGATTAGTGGAATTATAAAAGGATAACCCCATTATAGACATTAGAAAGCACAAAAATATAATAACTATATGATCTCAAAGAGATAATCAATGAATAATTGAAAGAGGGAATAAAATCTAAATCTGTACATCATGTATAAAACAAGTTGCATATGATTGTAGGATTAAATATAAATATTAACAAATAGGAATACTAAAAGAAATTTAGCATGGCAAATTAGCTCATTTATGGTTAGAGAAAAACATATGAAAAGATTGATATCTGAAAAAATAAAAAGAAAACACTAAAACAATTAAAAGCACTTAAAACAATTAGAAAGCAAGGAAATTGGGGGGATAAACCTGCCTCAAAATTCAGAGGGCTTTCTCCCACTTCATTTAGAAAATAATGAGGTCCAAAAAAAAAAAAAAGAAAACAATGAGGTCCAAATAGGAAAATGAGAAAAATGTATGAAAACGCAAAGGAATAAGAAAAAAGTTACAAAAAATAATAAATAATATGTTAAACATCAGAAGTAAGCAAATTGAGAAGGCAAATTGTTAAGATAGTACCTGTATTGCAAACTTAGAAAGATAGTAAGATTAATCAGAATCCTTAAAATTCCCTTTGAGAGACAGTAAATTCTACTCAAGAAACCTAACCATGGACACAATAACAAAACATAGAAAAGGTTATAATGTTAAATAGCAAGATTAAAAGGAAAGAATTATACCAAGGTATAATATACTAATTGAGAGAAAGAAATTTTGTATTTCAGGCAGCATGGCAAAGTAGACAGAGAACCTTGAAATATTTTTTAAAAGTTATTTTTTATCTTAACCTTAAATCTATTTCTGAGCTGTAGTGAAAGAAAGGAAAATAGAAATCCTGAAGAAAATGAAATAATTATTTAAAGAAATGAAAGAAAAGTTTGAAACACTGGACAGGAAAGAAAAGAACATTATTAAAGAGAAACAAAGATTTGAGGGAGAAAAAAACTTTAAAAATAAATATATTTAGCTACTGAAACGGAAAACTCACATGGATTAGACATGAGATAAAGAGAAAATTGGTGACATAGGCAGAGAAGCTACCCCAAACACAAAGACAAAGAGATGGAAAAGTACTAGGTTAAGAGACATAGAAGATGAGTAAGGACACCTAAAAATGTCTTCTTGGAGTTCCAAAAGGAACACATGCACATACACAGACACGCGCGCGTGCGTGCGCACACGCACGCACACGCACGCGCGCACACACACACACACACACACACACACACACACACACACACACCAGGGAAGAAGGATATTTAAAGAGAAAATGTCATTTTCCAGAATTTTAGAGAGAGACAAATCATCAGAACAAGGAGGCTCAACAAGTCCTAAACATAATTTTTTCTTTAAAGCTACATTAGCTTCTTGTAAAACACCAAGCATGGGAGAGTTTGTACAGTGGGAACACTCAAGCTTTGATACTGGAAGAGAAAATTGGTACGAATGCAGAACGGGTATATATACTTAGGGTAGAGGTATACTTAGAGAAAAGCCAAACTTTTTCTGTAAACGGCTACATGGTAAATATTTTAGGTTTTGTGAGCTATACAGTCTATCACAACTACTCAACTCTGCTATTGCAGCCCCCAAAGCAGCCACAGATAATATGTAAAAGACGGCCCTGGCTAAGTTCCAATAAAACCTGTTTAAAAAAGCAGGCAATGGATGACATTTAGCCTGAGAACTATAGTAAGCCACACCCTTAGTATCACCAAAAGTAGGAAACAACCCAGAGGTCGAATGAAATAAAGTATAATATTCAAAGAATGTTATACACACTAAACTGCAATGAAAGTGAATACACTACAGCTAGATGCATTAACATGGTGTGATTTTGTACATGTAATATTCAATATTAGTCAAAACCAACAACTTATTGTTTAGGAACATGTATGTGGTTGGTAAAACTGTAGAGAAAAAAGGAAGGGAATATTTAACTCAAGATTCAGGATAAGGTTACTTCTCACAGGAAGGGGGATAAGATTAGAGAGGGTCATATATAAGTCCCTAAGTATTAGTAATGTTCCATTTCTTTAGGTATGAATGTTTGATTTATATATCTGGTGGAAAATGGCGACATACTGTGTGGTAAAGGATTAAGTTTTGGAAAAAGGTGACATACTGTGTGGTAAAGGATTAAGTTTACCCAAGTAAGGTCTGGCTCCTATGAGGTATTCTGTAAGCCCTAATGCTCTGTGTGAAAAAAGTGTCTTTGTTTACAGGGGGCATTCACTGGACCACACCAGACAGTTTATGCTAATAATGTGATTTATGGTGGGGGCTTTGGGTCACACAATATTAGCTTGAGCTGTGGAGGGGCTGGGAACTAAGGCCATCATATGGGAGTTCAGCTATAATCAAGACCCAGTAAAAACTCTGAACACCAAGGCTAGGGTGAGCATCTCTATTGGCAATAATCTGTGAGAACTGTCACACATCATTGCTGGGAGAAGCTACTACTGTCCATGGCTCCACTGGGAGAGGACAACTACAAACTTTATGCTTACAACTCTCCTGGACCCTGCTCCACATGCCTCTTCCCTTTGCCAATTTTAATCTGTACCATTTTGCTGTAATAAACTATAACCATGAGTAAAACAGCTTTCAGTCAATTCTGTGAGTCCTTCTAACAAATTATCAAACTTAAGAGTGGTCTTAGGGACCCCCAAATTTGCAACTGGTGTCAGAAGTAAAGGTAGCCTTGGGGACCCCCTAACTTTGCAAATAAAACAACTATATGATCTCACTTATACAATTACGTAACTATATAAACATAAATAACATAATGTACAATTAATAATACATGTTTAACAACATACAATAATACATGAAAGAAAAAATTAAATGTGAATAGAAAAACCTACTTTGCAGACAGACGTGACTTATTCATTAACTTTCTTCTATATTTGTAATTCATCCACTACTTTCAGGTATTATTCCATAATTAACATATATATTAAACAGATGTATTTATAAAGATTGAACTATGTTTTTTTTATAGTTTATGAATAAGTTTTGGGGAAAACATTTGCTATAACTAAGGGCAAATAAACTACAGAAGAGTTGAAAATGCCTAATGCATAACACAAATCAGAAAATAAGCATAGACCTTTAAAAAAATTTTTAAGTTATTGAGAATAATGAGATACTCATTTAAAGCTTAAAAAATATCCATTAAACTGAATCTTTGTACTACCATGCATTTTATCCTTCAAAATGTGATTATATTGACCCCAGTGGGAAGCTTTGAATGCAGTGAAGGAGTGTAAAATGTGCAGATTTTGGAACCAGTCACACATGTTTTTTGCAAGGGAACTTATAAATATTTAAACCTTTACATTAATTCCTAGGTTTCAGGGTTCCTCCCTTTATAGCTCTACTACCCACTCCAAAAAATCTGGTAAAGCATATGAACCTTGTAAAACTCCTGAGCCATCTCTTGATCCTAGAATGGCTAGAATTCTATCTTTTAAACTGAGCCCAGAGTCTGCCAAAACCTTTACAAACTCAAAATATACGGATCCCAACCCACCTTTAAATAAATAGGTAAATAAATCTGTGGATTTTAGATCCTTTCTGCAAAACTCTGTGAAATATTTCAGTTAAGGGAAATCTAAGAGAAAGTATCTTAGATTTCTAAGTGATATGATAGAGTCTTGTCACCATCACAAGACTCTTCTCAGAATTCAGTATCTCAGAAGACTCTGAATTTCCTAGACAAAAACCAGCTGTGAATCAGACTATAATTACAGTAAAGATTATAGGCTGCTAAAGCTTCTTAAAGCTTAAATCATAACACTTGCTACAATCAGAGAGGGTAAGAATAATCTGAGATGGATTACCTCATAATATGATGACCTGGTATGAATTCTGACCTTTTGATCTTATACGTTAAAACATGTATAACAATTAAATGAATGAATACATATGCCCTAGCTACAGCAACCCAGACAACAATATCCTTCTTTATGATAATATAATTTTGTTATCTCTAAACAGGAATAAATATGCCCTATACCTACTGGCCATTTTCAAAATCAGCAATCTTTTTCAAGTCACTGAACTGCTACACCCACCAGATACCCTACTTACAATGTCAATACTACTACCTACATGATGAGACTGTAGTAAAGGTTAAAGAGCTAAATACAGAACTAGCACACCAGCTATTACAGTTAAATTTGAAATCCCATTTAGCACATGTGTGTAATATGTAAGTAGAATCCTATTCAACAAGTCAAGTATTCAACTTTGAGATGGCTATTTAGGCTATCTTATCATGGCTAACCCATCTAAAAAGAATTATACTCAAAATGATATTTCTTTAGGACACCTACCTAACAAGACAATTTGTAACGCAGGTCATAAACATTTTTCAAGACAAAAATCATCTTTCAAATCACAGAGTATAGAACTTTTTGACATTATCTAAGTTACTAATTCTTTTAACAGAGACAATGTTCCTTTAAGAGGGAAATGCCCTGAAATATCTGTATCACATAGCAAACCCCAAAATTTCACTGGTCTAACCTCCCCTGCAAAACATATTTCTAATTCAGACTACATGTCCATCACACACCAGGAAGACAGGCTCTTTTACTTATCATCCTCATATCAGGATGATGAACACCACTCTGGGTGCGGGGCAGAGAGCACTGCTCCCATCAGCAATTAACGCTTCCACACATAAGTTACCTCATCCCCATTGATATTTTCATTGGCCCAAGCAGGTCACATGGTACCACCTAACTTGAAAGGGGCAGGTATGTGCCCAGAAATAGAAAACTGTGTATTGGCCAATAGCACTAATGTCTGCACACTGCCCGTGGGGATTCTGTCAGGCTTACACTGCAGAAAAGAGATGGCCCTCTGCCATAATGAGTTGCAAAGCAAGAGGGTTCCAAACCTTTCACAAAAGGAATGTCAACTCTGCCTTCTCTGTACACTAACTTAACTCCCTCTTTAATCAATAGCATGGATCTTTATCCTCTCATCAAGAATTGTTTTGTCCCAATACTTGCAAAAAGCTCACTTGAGGAATGTAATAATTGAAAAGCAGACTAAAAGCCATGTTAGCTCTTCATGCCTCTAGACTCTCCATATTTTATCCCTCTTATAGCATCAGAAAAGTAATATATCCAGATCATACTATCTCAGTTCCAAATAGAACTATCTTTGATGCATTTAAGATGCAGTTAGAAATCAGTCAGAAGCAAAACTATTTGCCCTCTTCTCCCACAATAATTCAGTCAGGAAAACAATTCAATACTAAGAATTTAGCTCCTGTAACAATAATTAAATCTAAAATATTTCCAGTCAGTACTTTTGAGGAAAGGCTTTGAACTGCTCAGATGGGATAACAGAATTCATTTTAATCATCATCCTTATTTCCATTAACATTCCAACCTCCTTTGTGTGTGATCAAGTATCACAAATAATAGAGATTCAGCGGTATAGAAGAAATAATCCACTACCAATATTTTTCAAAATATTATGTCATCACCTAAATTCCATAATTCTTTACTGTTATACTTAAAAGAAAGACTTTAAAGGGTAGGTCTCTTTTCAGTTACGGGAAATATATTTCCCTTTCTTAGTTTTATCTTCTAATATGCATTAATCTTTTGAAGAATTTAACTCATAATTTACCTAAAGGAAAGGAAAATTATCTTTGAATTTATTATAAATGATAATAATAAAATTAACATAAAATGAAAAGCAAGTCAAAAAGAAAATGAAATAATTTAAAGGAACCAGTGTGTTCAGTGGTGTGTCTCACTAATTTAATTGTATTGAAATCTGATACTTACAAAGGTTCTGGGCAACTTTAGAATCTAGAAATTTAAGTTCTTTAATTCTTTTCTTAATAGCTTTCTTCTCTTCAAAATCTTCTTCTCTTCTCTCTGTAAAACCAAGGATAGATCCATGTTAAGGGTGGTAGGCACTCAATTGCCAAAAGACAGGATATGAACTTTGTCATAAAAGAATCTAAAAAAAGATATAAATCATTTAAATCAGTTATAAAAATAATAGAATAATAGATATCCCAAGCCCTAAACTATTTCAGATAGGGAGTGGCGGCTCTTTCCCTAGAAAAACTACTAAGAGTAAATATTTAGAGGTCTAAACAGCAAAAACAAAAACAAAGCTGATGTGCACCATGGAAACCAATGCTATCAGGTGAAGAATAAGTACAGTTAGCTCCTTGGAACAATGTACAGTACACAATTATAAAAGTAAATGTATTACACTTAGGATAGGTTAAGGAGTTAGCTCTAAGAGCACTAAACAAAGACAAACACCCAGCTGTTTTACGTTTGATATACCTTGTTCATTTAAAAAGACAGCTCATATAAAACTTGAAGAGTAGAATGTTTACAATTCGTTTTCCAAATCTTTGAAAAATATTCAAATTTTGATAATCAACCTACTTTATCTGAGCTTTTAAAACTCAGCAAATGCATTTAACCTCTCTGTCTTTGCTAAAAAATAAGTAAGAGAATAAATACATCATGCTAAACAACAATATATGAACTGTGATTATAGCACAGCACATGATAGTCAAGGTTAACAGCTGTAACCAATAAAGCGATCCTGTCATCTTTCCTCTCCTCTCTTTTGCATAGGTTGACAGCACTTCTGATGAACGTAAGTCATCTTTACAAAATTAGGATCTTGATAACAAAGAACAACGGATCAAATTGTTTAGTTAGATACGTACAAATAAATCACTAATGTTGAAGAAGAATAACTTCAAAAACAATCTTCATATACAAGATAGCACATTATAATTAAATTCTTTGTATATCAGAAAAGCATTATAATTACATGTTTAGGTACATAGTGTGAAATAGGGATCAAATTTTATACTTTTCAAAATGTTTATTAACTAATTATCTCTATCATTTTATGAATAATCAACCATCTTCCTCAACTGATTTTATATTACACTTTTATTCTATGTGTTTTCCTGGACTTCTAATTCTGCTCCACTGTTCCATGTACTACTCTTGTGCTATTATCATTCTGTCTTAAGCACTATAGGATTTATGATATATCTTACTATATAATTGGCTGTTCAAATTACTTTTCTTCCTTTTCTAAACTTGCTTCACTTTTCTCATTTATTTTTCCACAGGAACCTTAGAGTAATTCCGAAGTTCCAAAAATAAAATCCACTTGAATTGTATTTGAATTGCAAGGCGTTTGTAAACAGATTCAGGCAAATTTGATATGTTGACAATTTCTAAACTTCCTAAAAATGAACATGACATGTGTCTATAACTCTTCAATTTAACACAGCACTCTGTGTAGGCATCCTGTGTATTTATTGTTAGTGTTAGGTATCCTAAGTATGTCTATTACACTCCTATTATACTCCTCAGGGTACTGATTAATTCTACATTTCCCCACTATACTTTGCAACTAGTTACTGCTGGAATACAGAAACTGTTGAATTTTACATATATGTTTTATAATCATTCACTTTACTTATTTATTCTTTCATTCAAGTAAGAAGTATTTATTAAGCACCAATTTAAAAAGACCATGCTAGACAAAATGGAGATGTCTTGACCTCAAAGAATTTAAGGACCAATAGAGAGGACTGCAAAGTAAATGGCACTTACAGTACATAGATATATCTTCTGTGTTTGGGTAAGAACCACAGGATATTAAAGAAAATTAATCTATACTTGCCAGAGACAGTCTTCATGATATCTAAGCAAAAGCTAGAAAGCGAAAAGAAGTTAGCCAGGTGAGAAAGTTTTAGGGTGCGGGAAGGAAGGACACAGACAGATAACAGAAGGATAGTGTTTCAGGTTCTGCAAGAACTTGAAGGGCACAGAGAGAATTAAGAATAATAAGAGCTGGGGTCTTCCCTGGGGGCGCAGTGGTTGAGAGTCTGCCTGCCGATGCAGGGGACACGGGTTCATGCCCCAGTCTGGGAAGACCCCACATGCCGCGGAGCGGCTGGGCCTGTGAGCCATGGAGCATGTGCCACAGCTACTGAGCCTGTGCTCTAGAGACCACAAGCCACAACTACTGAGACTGCGTGCCACAACTACTGAAGCCCACGTGCCTATAGTCCATGCTCCACAATAAGAGAAGCCACCGCAATGAGAAGCCCGCACGCCGCAACAAAGAGTAACACCAGTTCACCACAACTAGAGAAAGCCCGTGCGCGCAACGAAGACCCAACGCAGCCAAAAATAAATAAATAATTTTTTAAAAAAGAAGAAGAGCAAAGAATATTGGGTGTAAATAAATGACACCAGAAATTAATCAGACATCAGATCATGCAAGACCTTTTAAGCCATGATAAGAATTCTGGCTTTTATCCTCCGAGCAATGTGGAGCCAGTGAAGGCTTAAGCATGAGAGAGACATCAAAAGAACTGAATTTTAGAAAAAACTCAGCTTACTGAAGGTGTATTGAAAGAGTGGCAAAAACAATTGTAGAAGGGCAAGACAGAAGGGAGTTGTAGTAATCCAAATGAGAAAAAAATGGGACCTCACCCAGACCACCAGGATGGAGAGAATAGATGAGCCCTCAAAGCAGAATCCAGTCCAGACCCATCTCTTGAGCTCCAACTTGACTATCCAACTGCCTATTCTCACACCTCTACTTGGATGTCTAATGGGCACCTTCAACTTCACGTGTCCAAAACCCACATTCACACACCTCCATGCTGCTCTTCCTGGAATTTTCCTCATCTTAGAAATGGGAATGCTCTTATTTCAATTGCTCAAGTCACAAAGCTTGAAGTCATCCTCTTTCCATTAACCCAAAACTACATTTAGTCCATCAGTGAACCCCATCAATTCTAACTCTAAAATATTCACTAAAATTTAATATTAGATTTAAAATTTAATATTCACTAAAATAAGCAGGGGCTACTATACTCCCCCGCTTGTGGCTACCATCCTTTCTCACCTGGATCACAATTGCTTTCTAACTAGTCTCCCCATTTCCAAGCTTGACCAACTGCAGTCTCTTCACCACAACGCAGCAAAAGACTCCTGTTAAACCTTAACAGAAAAGGTTTACTTCTCTCACTTCCTTATACAGAATAGCACCCCAACCCCCGCCCAGTATTTTCTATCAACATCACTCTGCCTTTTTTCTCCTCCAAAGCACTTACTCCTCACATATCATAAATCTGATACTGTCTCTCTTCCCCCATTAGAAAGCAAGTTGCTAGAGGCAGGAACTTTGTTCACCGTTGTATACTGAGCGTCAAGCCTGGAACGTAACAGAAGCTCAGTAAATGTCTGTAGGTATGTATATACCTGCAGACTAAAGGAGAAAGAAGGGTTTAAGTAACCAGGCAGATGATGGTGGTGCTGTTTATTTAATTCAGCAACAAATGAGGAACAGTTTTGACCTAGTCCAGTTTTAAACATGTGTAGTTTGAGGAGCTCTTTTATCTCCACATAGTCATGTACAAGAGGCAGCTGAATGTACAGAAGAGAAACCTGAAACAATGATACAGGTATCAGTCCTAATAATTATTCTACTGACTGTCACAGGTTCTCCAAGTATCAGCAAATAATGACACATTTGTCTCCTTATTCCTAGTATTGAAATCTTTTCCTTGTCTTGTTATACTGGTTAAAATTTTCAGATGAAGGCGAGTAAAAATTTTATTAGTGAACTTCCTTTCCTCAACCTGACCAAATGGCAATCCTTTACTCGTTAGAAAATGTATACATTTTATTTTCCTATCTTTATCCTCAAGAAAAAGGCTGATTCTAAGTTTTTAAAAATCAGTTTATTTCTCAACAGCAGAACCTGCCACATTCTGAAACATTTTCTGGTCTACATAAAGAAAAAAGTCTAAGAAACGAATAACCTTAAATTTTAAATAATATTGACTGAACATCTACTAGGCATTGCACTGAACACTTTCTGTTGCACTTGCTTATATAATTCTCATAAGAGTAATACTATTTCTGTGACTACTATCATCATCATCATAATCATGATGAGAAAGATAATGCTTAAGGTAAGTAGCTTTAAAAGCAACAGATCTGATAAAAGAATAAGGGTCATTACACTTTGACTCTAATATTCTTTCCACTAGTTGTAAAATATGTTAGGTGTCACATTAAGAAAAGAAAAAAGTTTATCTAGCAATCTTGACCACTTTAACCTGCAAATCAGAAACTGAAGCAATTTTAACCAATTCAGCTTTTTTATAAAAATGACAAATTAGACTCTTATTGAGTTTAATGTATCAGCATGCCCATAATGCAATGAAATCATGGCTTTCTCCTCTCTTATCTGCTCCATATAGTCAAAGGATGGCTGGGGAAAGATGGAATGGAAATAGGGTAAAGGGGGGAAGAAGCAGAGTTTTCTAAGACAGAAAACAAGATTCAAAAAAAAAAAGGTAGAAATATGCTTATGTAGATATGAAACCAGATAATCAGTTTATTATCCAAACAGACTGATTTGGTTAAAATCTTTCATACTGAGAAATAATGAAAAGTACTGCTGGGGAAAAAACACAGCCAGATAATGGACTGCCTCAAATCAGAGTAAAACCAGTGAAAATGTTTATGCAAATGTCACTGATAAAGCAGGATATACATGTTGACAACAACAGGGATGCATTAAAGAGGAGTAAGAATAAAGGAGGCTGTTTAGCAGGAATGAAATTTTTTCACAAAATCCTGTTTCAGTTTCCCATGCTGACAGTATCTCTGTGGAATACTAGCCAGGAGAGTGCAGGGTCCTGCAGGGAACTCAGGCTTGGAATCTCAATGCCACGTTCTGTCATCCTGGCCCCACAGAGTACCAGACACAGTCCACTGCGGCTTACATCCCTCACCTGGAGACACTGGCCCTCTAAGGACTTGTGAGAATGAAGTGAAATGATCATTACCTTCCTGAAACCATCCCCTACCTCTGCAGTGACAGAGAAAAAAGGGATAAGAAACAGAGTGCCTGACCACAGCTCAGGAGCCCAGAGGCGAGCACATTTTAGATTCATCCCATCCACTGGTGGAGCTCCTATTCTAAACCCAGTACCAACACATTTTCACTAAAAGACTAGCTCTCCTCAAGTATGAGTCATAAAGTCAGATTATTAGTGCCATCTGTACTTGTGATCTAGCTTTTCTGCCATTAGAAGTCCGTGTTTAACCTTACTTCCTAGAGATGTTGAGTAAGGCTACATTTTTCCGAGAGAAGATTAATCCTGTTCAAGAATGGTTCTGATCACTAACACAGCATATGCCGCATTTCATGAGGGTTTTATGTCAGAAAGGAGTCAAAGATGACAAAACTCTTTGTTGCCGAGAGCTATGAACTGAAAAAGTCTTTTTTAATTACATTTTCTCTTTATTCTTTTCCTATTTTCAAAGTTTCAAAAATAGCAGCAAAATTATATAAAGAATCTCCTTTCAAAATCTTTTCTTTCATACTAAATTTTCCATTAAATATCACAGTTCCATGGTACATGGTTATACATCTTACTCTAGTTCATTTTCCATTATTTTCTAATCAGATTTATTAAAAATGTGACCTTTTTCTAGGAATAGGATTCCACATAAATTTTACGGTACATTATTTAACCACTGCAAACAATTCTAGAATGTGCACAGTTCTAAACGTGTGAGTACCTAGTAGAAGCACAAAGTGTAATAAATACTATAGTTTCTCTTTCCACAGTTGCGTATTTTAAATCAGTAAATGTGAATAGTAATTTTTTATTCTATTTTTGTCAGAGCTTCCTGGGTAACTGTCTTATGACAACGTTTTTAAAATACTAAGCATTTTAATTTTTTCTGGTTTTCATTTAGTACAAGTGCTATTAAATTTTACATGTTGTATGTTTAAAATAAATTATGTTTTTTTTGTTCATTAGATTATTATAGCACTAGCCTTCAGAGGATAAAAGGAAGTGACTGAATGATTAAATAACCATTCTCTATGACACTGAAAGAAGCCAATAAAAATCATCTCAACTACAGAAATAAAGCGAACATAAATCATATGATTAGGAAATGAAAACTGAGGCCTACCACAACCTTCAAATAGGGTGAAAGGTGGGGGCAGGGAGAGAGCTATAAACTAGAGATTATTTGCACAATTGTGGTTGTTTTTCTTCCTGACTTTTCTAACTACTGAGGTTCTAAGAGGCCAATAAAGAGTATCAAAAATTTATTGGGCCGAAATTTAGAAGCAAACAGCCCTTGAATATGAAGTTTAACTACCTCATCCATCAGTGAGGAAACCTAAGTAGAGAAAATGTGAGTTACTTGCACGAGGTCACACAGAGGCCTCGGCTGTCACCAGATCCTAGACAAGAACACTGACCACTGCATCACAGGCCCAGAGCAGCTCTGGGACAGGGAATCTGCAGCAGGAAAACAGTCTGCAACCAAGCTCATAAGAGGAAGTTAACTCCCCAAGCGTTGCTTTTTCAGGTAATGGAATTTTCCTTTGCTGTACATGTTTACTGGGAGAGTAGGTGAGGCAGTGAGTGGACCCAGGGAAGGAAGACAAATGCTTGGTCTCCTGAACACAATGAGCAGAATTTAAAGTTATGGAAAAAAACTATACTTCCAAAGGGAAAGTCGAGAATTCACCCATCACTACTCTCACATGGTGGCTCCCTTTGGATGAGGCGCAGTTATTCAGCTACATGGGGTGAACGGAATGGAAGTCTTAGGGGTGGTATTGAGAACAGGTGAATGGTTGAGAAAACAAAGCAGATTTCTGAGAGTTAGTACTGCTGGAGTTGTGATAGGACGATATGGTTTCAAGGAAGATTTAGGCAGCTCGAAGACAGAAGATACATACAAAATCCATAGAAAAAAGTGAAAACTTGGAATAAATTAGCATTTTCTAAGTTGGCACTATCCCCTTCGCAAAATATCAAAGTAAACACTTTGGTACTGAAAACTATAATTGTATAAATAGCTTTAGTCATATCTGATCTGTCAAACCCAGTTTTAATATTTCTAGGCACAAAAATAAATGGCTATGTGCCTAACTGCAAAGAAAATAAATAGGGCAGAAACAGATTATTTTTTTACTCAAATATTAATATATGACTGCCATAACTAATCAGAGCATTTTACTAGCAAAAAGATGTCTGTTTGGCAACCCAAGGCTAAGAATTATACAGTATATAAGAAGACTAGTTGAACCACTAAATAAAATCTTATGGAATAGATGATTTCAACATCAGTAACGATCAAAAGTATAGCAAATAAATGCACATTTCTCTATACAATTAGAAGACAAGGGTATAAAACAACTTTTCTTGAAGGACTTTTTCTCTATAACTCAAGTCCTATATGGATAAGGGAGAAGGATTTCACTACTTAACAAGCCTTGAACTAGAGGTGTAGCTAGATTTTTTTTTAAATGATGTACAAAAGGATTATTAAGGCATTGAGAATACACTTTATAAAAAACATAAACATATACTTCAAAGTGATCACATGATTTCTACATACTTAACTAAAAGCAATTTGTTTTCTGCATCTCTTTTTCCTATATGAAAAGACAAGCTGATAAAAACAAACTGTTATAGAAACTACTTCATCTCTAAGGACCTTTGCAACCACAGAAATAAGCAATATTGCTCATCTCAAAAGTATTACCACTACAAACTAAAAGAACCACTTTCTTCAGGTTCCCTTGCGTGTAAACACCCCTTAATGACCAAAGACTTAAATAGCAGAAAAACAGGAGTTCAAACCAAATAAAATTATCAACACCCTTCAAAATCACATATTCAACAACTTTTTTTAACTCAACAAGCTTTGCTGGGGTGAAAAATAACCCTAGGACAGTTAAGCCTATTTATCATGTATAACTTAGTGTTAATTGTTTTAATTAAATTAGTTACAAATTGAGATGAGTTTTGATTGAATAAACCATAGGTATGAGGGAAGAAAATAAAAGGAATCACTCAGCTACCAGAGAATGAAGCCCATTCTCACATGATCTTTCTTAGCTCATCACTTCTTATAAAAACATCCCTAAATTGTATCCTAAAAATCTCCCCACTATAAGGAATGTTTCTAGAACCGACCCCTATGAATTATTTCTGAATGCTGCTGTTTCCCATTCATAGAATAATATGTGTATTCATAAAAAATATTTTTTCTAACTATTGTTTTTGCCAGTACAAGCTACTCCCATATATCCTCTGATGATATTAGAAAGTAGAAATATACCTCTGCTAAAGAAATTACAAAGCAAAGAATAAAAGTTAATGTATGACATGCTAATGCATACACAAGAGAATCAACTGAAGGGGAAAAGAACCTTATTATGAAAAGAATGAGAACTCAGTGTACATTCCTAATTTAAAAGAAGGATTAAGTCCAAATGAGGACACAGGTAATTCAGGATATCTAGCATGCTGTAGAATGGAAAGACTTAATAAGCCAACTTATTAGTATTTGTACACACAGTGCTAAGTAACCTGGGAATAGAAAAAGTAACAAATTATATTAACTGACAGATATAAAGCAATGCCATATTAAATAGGGAGAAGGTCGATGCTCTCACTCCCTCTTTCGAGAACACCAGAATCACAACTAACTGCTGAACAATCATCGACAGGAAGACACTGGAACTCACCAAAAAACATACCCCACATGGAAAGACAAAGGAGAAGCCACAATGAGATTGTAGGAAGGGCACTTTCAAAATAAAATCAAATCCCGTAACTGCTGGGTGGGTGACTCACAAACTGGAGACAACTTATACCACAGAAGTCCACCCACTGGAGTGAAGGTTCTGAGCCCTATATCAGGCTTCCCAACCTGGGGATCTGGAAATGGGAGGAGGAATTCCTAGAGAATAAGACTTTGAAGGCTAGCGAGATTTAATTGCAGGATTTCGGCACAACTAGGGGAAAGAGAGACTCCACTCAGGACACACAAAATGTAGTGTGTGCATCAGAACCCAGAGGAAGGAGCAGTGACCCCATAGGAGACTGCACCAGACCTACCTGCTAGTGTTGGAGGGTCTCCTGCATAGGTGGGGTGTGGATGTGGCTCACCAAGGGACAAGAACACTGGCAGAAGTTCTGGGAAATACTCCTTGGCGTGAGCCCTCCCAGGGTCCACCATTAGCCACAACAAAGAGCCCGGGTAGGCTACAGTGATGGGTAGCTTCGGACCAAACAATCAACAGGGAAGGAACCCTGCCCCACCCATCAGCACACAAGCGGATTACAGTTTTACTGAGCTCTGCCCACCAGAGCAACAGATAGCTCTACCCACCACCAGTCCCTCCCATCAGGAAGCTTCCAAAAGCCTCTTAGAGAGCCTCATCCACCAGAGGGCAGACAGCAGAAGCAAGAAGAACTACCATCCTGCAGCCTCTGGAACTAAAACCACATTCACAGAAAGATAGACGAGATGAAGAGGCAGAGGGCTATGTACCAGATGAAGGAACAAGATAAAATCCCAGAAAAACAACTAAATGAAATGGAGATAGGCAATCTTCCAGAAAAAGAATTCAGAATAATGATAGTGAAGATGATCAAGGCACTCGGGAAAAGAATGGTGGCAAAGATCAAAAAGATGCAAGAATTGTTTAACAAAGATCTAGAAGAATTAAAGAACAAACAAACAGAGATGAATACAATAACTGAAATGAAAAATACCCTAGAAGAAATTGATAGCAGAATAACTGAGGCAGAAGAACGGATAAGTGACCCGGAAGACAGAATGGTGGAATTCACTGCTGCGGAACAGAATACAGAAAAAGGAAAGAAAAGACATGAAGACAGCCTAAGAGA
This sequence comes from Neophocaena asiaeorientalis asiaeorientalis, assembly GCF_003031525.2. NCBI lineage: Eukaryota > Metazoa > Chordata > Mammalia > Artiodactyla > Phocoenidae > Neophocaena > Neophocaena asiaeorientalis. The sequence goes on from NW_020175414.1 coordinate 5,643,376, forward strand.
CCTCTGGGACAACATTAAACACAACAACATTAACATTATAGGGCTCCCAGAAGGAGAAGACAGAGAGAAAGGACCCAAGAAAATATTTGAAGAGATTATAGTCAAAAACTTCCCTAACATGGAAATGGAAATGGCCACCCAACTCCAGGAAGCACAGAGAGTCCCATACAGGATAAATCCAAGGAGAAACACGCCAAGACACATATTAATCAAACTGTCAAAAATTAAATACAAAGAAAACATATTAAAAGCAGCAAGGGAAAAACAACAAATAACACACAAGGGAATCCCCATAAAGTTAACAGCTGATCTTTCAGCAGAAACTCTGCAAGCCAGAAAGGACTGGCAGGACATATTTAAAGTGATGAAGGAGAAAAACCTACAACCAAGATTATTCTACCCAGCAAGGATCTCATTCAGATTTGATGGAGAAACTAAACCGTTAACAGACAAGCAAAAGATGAGAGAGTTCACCACCACCAGCTTTACAAAAAATGCTAAATAAAGGATCTTCTCTAGGCAAGAAACACAAGATAAGGAAAAGACCTACAATAATAAACCCAAATCAATTAAGGAAATGGGAATAGGAACACACATATTGATAATTACCTTAAATGTAAATGGATTAAATGCTGCCACCAAAAGACACAGACCGGCTGAATGGATACAAAAAGAAGACCCATATATATGCTGTCTACAAAAGACACACTTCAGATCTAGAGACACATACAGACTGAAAGTGAGGGGCTGGAAAAAGATATTCCATGTAAATGGAAACCGAAAGAATGCTCGGGGGGTTCCCTGGTGGCGGAGTGGTTGAGAGTCCGCCTGCCGATGCAGGGGACATGGGTTCTTCCCTCGGTCCGGGAGGATCCCATATGCCGCAGAGGGGCTGGGCCCGTGAGCCATGGCGGTTGAGCCTGCGCGTCTGGAACCTGTGCTCCGCAGCGGGAGAGGCCACAATAGTGAGAGGCCCATGAAACGCAAAAAAAAAGAAAAGAAAGCTGGAGTAGCAATTCTCATATCTGACAAAATAGACCTTAAAATAAAAACTATTACAAGAGACAAAGAAGGACACTACATAATGATCAAGGGATCGATCCAAGAAGAAGATATAACTATTGTAAGTCTGGAACAAGACAAGGTTACCCACTCTCAACACTCTTATTCAACATCATTTTGGAAGTTTTAGCCACAGCAAAGAACAGGACAGAAATCCCAGAGATAAACCCACACACATAAGGTCACCTCATCTTTGATAAAGGAGTTAGGAATGGACAGTGTAGAAAGGACAGTCTCTTCAATAAGTGGTGATGGGAAAACTGGACAGGTACACAGAAAAGGGAACACTCTTGCACTGCTGGTGGAAATGTGAATTGGTACAGCCACTATGGAGAACTTTACGGAGGTTCCTAAAAAATTACAAATAGAACTACCATATGACCCAGCAATCCCACTACTGGGCATATACCCTGAGAAAACCATAATTCAAACAGGGTCACAAACCAAAATGTTCATTGCAGCTCTATTTACAACAGCCCGGAGATGGAAAAATAAAGATGTAAAAAAAAAAAAGACACTGATAAAAGAAATTAAGGATGATAGCAACAGATGAGAGATATACCAGGTTCTTGGACTGGAAGAATCAATATTGTGAAAATGACTACACTACCCAAAGCAATCTTCAGATTCAATGCAATCCCTATGAAATTACCAATAGCATTTTTTAGAGAACTAGAACGAAAAGTCTTAAAATTTGTATGGAGACACAAAAGACCTCAAATAGCCAAAGCAGTCTTGAGGGAAAAAAGCGGAGCTTGAGGAATCAGACTCCCTGACTTCGGACTATACTACAAAGCTACAGTAATCAAGACAATATGGTAATGGCACAAAAACAGAAAAATAGATCAATGCAACAGGATAGAAAGCCCAGAGATAAATCCACGCACCTATGGTCAACTAATCTCTAACAAAGGAGGCAAGGATATACAATGGAGAAAAGACAGTCTCTTCATAACTGGTGCTGGGAAAACTGGACAGCTACATGTAAAAGAATGAAATTACAACACCTCCTAACACCATACACAAAAATAAACTCAAAGTGGATTAGAGACGTAAATGTAAGTCCGGGAACTATAAACCTCTTAGAGGTAAACATAAGAAAAACACTCTTTGACATAAATCACAGCAAGATATTTTTTGATCCACCTCTTAGAATAATGTAAATAAAAACAAAAAGAAACAAACGGGACCTAACACAACTTAAAATCTTTTGCACAGCCAAGGAAACCATAAACAAGACTAAAAGACAACCCTCAGAATGGGAGGAAATATTTGCAAATGAATCATCGGACAAAGGATTAATCTCCAAAATATATAAACAGCTCATCTGGCTCAATATTAAAAAAAACAAGCACCCAATCCAGAAATGGGCAGAAGACCTAAATAGATACTTCTCCAAAGAACACATACAGATGGCCAAGAAGCACATGAAAAGTTGCTCAACATCACTAATTATTAGAGAAATGCAAATCAAAACTACAATGAGGTATCACCTCACACCAGTTAGAATGGGCATCATCAGAAAATCTACAAACAACAAATGCTGGAGAGGGTGTGGAGAAAAGGGAACCCTCTTGCACTGTTGTTGGGAATGTAAACTGATACAGCCACTATGGAGAACAGTATGGAGGTTCCTTAAAAAACTAAGAATAAAATTACCATATGACCCAGCAATCCCACTACTGGGCATATACCCAGAGAAAACCATACTTCAAAAAGACACATGCACGCCAATGTTCATTGCAGCGCTATTTACAATAGCCAGGTCACGGAAGCAACCTAAATGCCCATCGACAGATGAATGGATAAAGATGTGCATATATACAATGGAATATTACTCAGCCATAAAAAGGAACTAAATTGGGTCATTTGTAGAGATGTGGATGGACCTAGAGACTGTCATACAGAGGAAGTAAGCCAGAAAGAGAAAAACAAGTATCGTATATTAATGCATATATGTGGAACCTATAAAATGGAACAGATGAACTGGTCTGCCGAGCAGAAATTGAGACACAGATGTAGAGAACAAACATATGGACACCAAGCGGGGAAAGCTGCAGGGACTGGGGGTGGGGGTGTGATGAATTCGGAGATTGGGATTGACATGTATACACTGATGTGTATAAAATACATGAGTAATAAGAAAAAAAATTAGAAGTAAACATAAAAAAAAAAGTAGTAATATAAATAAATAGGGAGCAGGTCATCCCTGATGTATCAGTGTGCAGGGAAAACAATACAGAGTTTCATCAGAGTGGCCTGCAAGACTATCCAAAACCTGGTAGGAGAAATGTGATCAGACATTAAAATGACCATTATTCCAAAATACTGAGAAAGAATTTCAGGTTTAAGAAGCAGAGGGCTTCCCTGGTGGCGCAGTGGTTGAGAGTCCGCCTGCCGATGCAGGGGACACGGGTTCTTGCCCCGTTCCGGAAAAATCCCACATGCCGCGTAGCGGCTGCGCCCGTCAGCCATGGCCGCTGAGCCTGCACGTCTGGAGCCTGTTGCTCCGCAACGGGAGAGGCCACAACAGTGAGAGGCCCACGTACCGCAAAGAAAAAAAAAAAAAGAAGCAGAATTTTACAATGAACATAATTCTATTCAATGACAGGATGCTTACATTCTTTAGGATCTTGTATTTTTGCAAAAAACTAATCAGAGTGTGGAGGATGCACACAAATTTCACATTAACATTTTAGTGTTAGGAAAAGAAAAATGAAGCTCTGGTACTCTATCATAAAAACCTTGGACTTTTCTACAACTATGGGTTTGGCATTGCCCTGGGAAAGGGGTATATATGTTGTCTCTAATCAAAAAGATGCCGTAGTGTATGTGTGTGTGTGTGTGTGTGTGTGTGTGTGTGTGTGTGTGTGTGTGTGTGTGTTGTGTGCACGGGAGCCAGTATAGGGAAGAAGAGATGGAGACAATGCCTAGATGTTTACTCAATTCAATTCAACCTTAATTATACAGTCTTTCTGATAAGTAGTTATCCTGTCCCTCTGATTTTATATTCCTGTCTCCGATAGCTCAGTTAAAAATTCAAGTTATTTGCCTGATTTCTCAGTTATTGAATCTTTATTCCTCTGTGTTCCACGATACTGCCCATGTTCTAGGTCATTCTGGTGTTCTACCTAAAATGGAGCTCCATTATTTGTCTGGGCTATTTTCTAGAATCAACTATTATGTGCTAATTTCCTTCCCATAACCACCTGAACTTTGGCTCACGTACACACCTGTTTTCCGTGCATCACCTTCCTTTGATGCAACCCAAATGTTCCATATATACCTTTCCACTATAGGGAAGTGGTTAAGGGAGCACTAGGAGGGTACATGTTATACTGTAACTGGGAAACTGTTCTAAAAATGATCTTTATTTGGCAGACAAGAAATTGGGGAGTTAGTGCTTGATGGTTACAGAGTGTCAGTTGGAGAAGATGAAAAAGTTCTAGTGATGGATGGTGGTAATGGCTGTGCAACAATGTGAATGTATTTAATGCCATAGAACTGTGCTTCAAAATAATTTAAATTGTAAAATTCTGTTATGTAAATTAACCACAATTTTCAAAAATAGGAAAACTATTTATTAAGGCTGGATTTCAAACCATTTTTTTAATAATATTAATTTGACCTCTTCTTGATTTGGAAATATATGTAGGAATGAGTACAAATTTTTTTTTTAAATAGAAGAAACAGAAATCTAAGTGATTCCAAAATTCTTGAACCAGACCAAGCTGGGATCACTTAAAATGCGTATGGTTTTTTCCCACTTTCCCAAGAAGTGGTGAGGCCAAGATGGTATTTACTCTGCACAATACCCCCACACATATACAGTGGTTTGACTACTTCTCTGATGACACAGAAAATACTGCTACAAAAGAATCCTTCCTCTCTTACCCCTCACCCTGGATTATCTCTTCAAATTGTACAAGGAATTTAATTCTTGGGCGATTCAGTGTTTTAAGTACCTAATCATATTTCCATTTTCTTGAATGTCACAACCCAGCTCTCAGATTTCTAAGAATATGGTAGCCTATGTCAACTACTCTGCAATTAGAGATGACAAGGGAGAAAACAAGGGTGGATTTTTATACAAAAGATCTAATTCCTCTTCTCACTTCTTCTTATCCCTCCACTTTAAGAGGTTAGGCACACAGTGTAGTCCTCCCACCTTTTAATTCCTTCCTTGCTTAAGAGTTGGCACAGGTAAGAGAGCCTGACATTTTCCAGCACCGGAATTGACCCTCTCATCTCCTTTGTTGCTGCTCCATCTAGGCAGCTGCTACATGGGTTCTTGGCCTCAAACCACTTACCTGAGGCCAGAGTCCTATTTAGCATATTCAGACAAAAGCCACTGTAATAAAATGGTTTTATCTTCCTGTGCTGTGGATCCCTATGGGTATATCTTACTATATAAAAAGGAGAAAGGAGAGCTGATCCAAGACTGGATTCAGAAACCCCTGATGCTTTATAATCTCCAAGCCCAACAAAAATTCCTAAGAATTTAAGAGGAACATAATTTCCACCTCCTTCCAAATGTCTATATTTAGAGTTACTGGTTTTTAAATCATAATTTCCCAATGTCTTCCAGCCTGCCTCCTGAAAACCATCTTACCTTTAGTAGACTAACCAAATGTGCTATTAAAAGGAAAAAAGAAACTACTTAACAGACCATTCTGTGAAAGGGGAAGGGAAGAAACATTTCATTAATGGGAATGCAGTGGCTTAAATTTTATTAGAGAATCTCACTTTAAACTCAATTACTTCACAATTATGTTGGGCCACCTGACACTTGAGCAGAGAAGCATTAACATCTTAGTGGAGAAGAATCTACAGGAACTGAAACATCACTCACTTACTGTAAACTGTCTAAACTTACTAATTAAAAACTATCTCTAGTTTAAATGCTGTATGAAAATCTCAGACATTAAAAGTTAATGAACAAAAGACATATACCAACAAGCCAATGCAGAACAGGAAATGAAATATTAAACAAAACAACAATTCTGACATCTAGGAACACCTATTAATTGGGACTCTCTGGTGCATGTCAAAATTCCTAATCTTGAAAGTGTTTTAATATATTGTATTTCTATTCTTAAGACTATTCTACTTCATGCAGAAACATCAACTCCATATATCAAATGATTACTTGAATTTCTGAAAGCTTCAAATCCTTTTTTCCCCCAATTAAAATGGATAGTAAAAAAATCATCTAATAAAAATCTCAATTTACAACAAGAAAACTAAAGCAGAGTGAGGCTAAGAGTCTGACAAATGCACATCAGGATTCCGGACTCCTGTTCTTGTGCTTATTCCACTGGAAATTTTACCATCCTGGCCACCTGAAACCTATCTAGTCTACCTATCAGTAGAAACTGCAAATGTGATGATGTGAGAAGTGAACAGAATTAAAGGCGGGGAGTCATTCTACCCTGCAGAGAAAGTAGAGCCAGATAATAATCGGAGATGATAACTAAAGATTAATTTTTTTTTCTTTGCTGAGATTTTTCCCACAGCCTTGCCATTTCAGGATCAATGGCATTTATTTCCTCTGGGGTGAAGATAACACTTAGAATAAGAGGTCATCCCTCAACACTGAGTATAAAATTAGATTACTGTTAATATCCACAGTGAGACAAAATCTTGAAAGCCATGTGGTTCAATTGCAAGAACTGAGTACTTAGAGGGAAAAAAATTTTAATGCATTTGCAGAATTTTCCTTTAACTACATAAAACTGAGGACAGGATCCCACGAGCAGTGGAAAGGAAAGATGCAGAATGTAAGCGAAGCACGAAATCTTAGACACAGGGAAGACAAAAAAACCCTTCTTGGGCCAATGGAGAATTTGTAGGGGATCAGATTTTAGACCTAACTGTGGAGGGTGTGTTCCCCTCCTCCTGCCACAGATGGAAGTGGGCTGGGGGAGAGGCCTGGGGAGTAAAGAGACACCAAAGAGGGTTTGGAAACCTCAGAGCAGACTGTCTCTCAGTGGCCTTTTACCAACACAGGGCAAGCTCTGGAGAAGAATGGCGCCCACACATTTAGACAGTGAGGGCGCCTGTAAGAGTATCTTGCTCTGTAAACAGGGGCGTGCAAGTGCTAAAGCATCAGTAGACATATTTTCAGAAATATGTGCTCTACTACATTAGACTTCTCAAATAATGATTGAGAAATTCACACTGGATGTAAATTCCCCTGCAATTCTAATAGGAAAACAATCTATACTAGCAGTAAATATTATATTCTAAACTTTAAAGACTAAGTCGGTGAGAGGAACTGCAAAAAAATATTTCTTCCCAATATGTACATACAAATGCCCCAAAGGAAAGTAACATGTAAAATATACTTTTCTATTGACACATAAAACTTGACCTCAAATTATCAAATTTAAAATCGTATCCCAATACTTAGTCCTCCTAGGTTACTTGAATACTCACAATGCTTTCTCAGCTTTTCACAAACTGCTCCTTCTAAGCCTGAGGAAGATATATGCAACTTTTCACTTCATCAATTACTTCTGTCCTCACAGGTGAGCAAACATTCTTCAGGAATAACCATTACACAGATTCTCTGTATTACAAATGGGTGTCTCTTTTGATCACTGGCACCATTTGGAATAATTAACTATCAAATATATTGCCTTCTGAAGAATTAATGGAACCTTGTGTATGTAATATACTTGATAAAAATTTCTTCCACTTCAGAAACCTAAGGTCATTCCTAAGCTGTGACTGTTTAAAAATAAAACAAATGACTTACATATCTTGTTACAAGTTTGGGGATTCATTTACATTGACTAAGGCAAAGTCACCCTTTTACCTTCTAGTTAAACAATACACATATAAAATATATAAGAATTTTTTTAAAAAAAAGACTGAACATACTATTCCAGCTAATTGCCAAATTATTCTGGAATTGTTCTCTAGGAAAAAGAAATTAATTTTAAAATTCATTATAAAACAATTCAAACAGTATAAAAGTACATAAAGTGAAGGTTCCTTTACACGTTACTATAAATATTCCCCAAAGATAATGAGTACTGGTAATGATAGTTACTGGTAACAAAAACTGCTACTGGTAGTCTTCTAAAAGGCTACACATAAAATGGGTATGAGTATAAACACAAACAGATGTATATTACGTGCATACCAAACTATATTTTAGGTTTTTTTTTCTTTTTAACCAAATTAGCTTTTACCATATATTATATTTTACTTTTTTCACAAAGCAATAAACCCTTAATATTTTTCTATATTCATATTTATGGATTGACCACATTCTTTTTAACAGCTTCATAGTATATCTCCTAGGTACCGTAATTCAACAATATCATAATTTAACTATTTTCCTTATTGGTGAGTATTTAAGTTGTTTCTAAACTTTTGGTATCAAAAATGTCATTACAGTGAACATCCTTATACATATATTTTTTCCTATGTGTATAAGCTTTTTGTGTCTACTTTTAACTGTGCCTAAGTGATAATCTCATTCCCTTATATGAAAAAAAGAAGTATGGTCAATTTATCACTATTAGCACAGTTCTTCTACTACCTGGATAAAACAGATTTTTAAAAATTTATTTTGGTAGCTTATAAATATTAAACTAAAATAAACTCTGATTTTACTGATATGTAACTGAGGCCAGGAGAACTAACCTTTCTAAGGCCATACAACTACCTAGTGGTAGATTCAAGACTAGAATCCAGCTTGATTCTAGGCCATTCTCACTGTACCATACTCCACTTCCTGGAAGAGGACATCCAGGGCAGAGAGCCCTGTCAGAGCAGTGATAACAACTGGACCTGTAATGGTTGTCAGTATGGAGTTCCCCAAGGATGCCTTTGTCACTATAAAGACAATCTTAAGTTTTACTCACTCACTCACTCACTCAGAAGGCACTGAGGCTATCCACAGAAGAACTGGGAAAGTAAAACAGTCCCTGTCCTTAAAGAATTTTAGTTAAAGTTGGAGCAATAAGATGGGCAGAGATAAAATTATAGAATAATACAATCACTTACATAAAGTAGAAAGTTTTAGAGAAGTCAGCATCATTTGATACATAACCAATCAAAAGCCCAGAAAAAGAGTTTATTGAAAAATTAGTAAAATTTTGAATGACTAAAAGAAATGAGGCCAATCAAGAAAAAGATGCATGGAGGTTCAGAGAAGCAAAAAGAATAACATATGGCCAGATTGATCAGGGAAATCTTCATGGAGCAAGGGGTATCAGATGTGGGCCTTAAAAGATGAATAGACAGGACTAGAATGCATTCATTTTCTCTCACCCCCATAAATAGTCGCTTTCTGTATATAAATATATGAATTTGTATATACACACAATATAGTAAAATATAGTCCTGAATAAGTTTTCTATAGAATGTAGAAGGAAAGTTGAGTAAGAAACAAATCCAAAGGGCAAGAGCTTTGGCTGTTTCCAGTCTTATTGCACTTAAGGCAGCTGCAGAACAGGAGGGTTTAATTTAAGAATTATCATCATACATGAACTCCTCGTGAATCTCTGAGACAAAAGAGAAACCAATCCTTACAGGGAAGCAGAACTAAAGCAATGGACACCATGATTTGTATGCAATGGGATTTTTGATAGTTTATTTATTTAAATATATTTATTTATTAATGCAGAGTTGACTCAAAAACTAATTAGTTTCAACCAAACTTTTCTGTGTGTTAGAAATAAAGGGGCTATAGACCTTTTCACCTCTTTTAAGAGAGGCAAAGCTTCTAAAAAGAACTTGCCGTTAGCATCAATCTTTCTAGGTTCGTAGCAGGCCACTTCCTAGCTTTGTAACACCACCACCACCCAACCTGGCCAGCAATGCCATCATCATCACCATCTACCTTCCTATGCCTAAGTTAGCAGGCATTTCAATAGTGTGTCAGTTCTTCCTCTGCCCCCACCATTCCTTCTGCAGGAACAGCGTTCTCCTTCCTCCCTGCTTTCAAAAATCATAGTCATCCTTCAGAACAACTCAGATTTTCCAAACAGTCCAGGCTTCAGGCTTCATCTCCTGCCATTTTCCACTTCATATAATGTGCCCAAGCCATACTGAACTTGATGGATCCTAGGTTACAGATTCTTTCTTCCAACCTGAGGAACTTTGAACGTGTGATTTCCTGCATCTGGAGATCTTGTCCCTTGATCCCTTGCCTGGCAAATTCCTACTTCTTTTTGAGTCTCCATTTAAATGTCATGACCTCAGAGGCTTTCCATGACCATCCTCTCCAATCCAGCACCTATCACAACTTGCTCATTACTTTCAGAGCACATTCAAAAACTATGGTTATTTTTCTTTATCTACCTATTCATTTTCTATCTTCTCCATTTGAAAATACACTACACGAAGGCAGGATCTGCATCTGTCTTGCTCAGCACTGCATCTCAGGAGATAGCACAGTACCTTTTATAGGGGAGACATCCAATATTATCTGTTGTTTGGCTGACTGGTTGTTTGGTCAGCTGGCTGGTCGACTGAGCTGCATGATTTGCCATGATTTATTCAATAACCAAAACCAGAGCCATTGCTTGCTGATGGCAGATAACTGCAATCCTAGTCATAGAATTAAGAAGTAGCTAGCCCTGAGGGAGTATGATTTGTATATCCAATTTCACTCACTGACAGAAAAAAAGCCACAGGAGCACGAAAACTTAAGCACTTAATACAATAAGGATTACAGAGCTCTGAGGAGAAATAGTCCTTAAGCACAAAGCTGCTGGGCTAGAGATAAGAAGGACCCTCTTCTGCAGAGGAGTATCGATCCGCAGAATAGATGTGGGAACAAGTGCCAAGAGGTACGGGTGGGTATTCCTGTCCTGTTTCTTTCAGAACTCAGGGTGTGTGCATGAGTATTTTCTATAATAATCATGAATTAATTTTTATTTAAACCTATAAATTAAATTTTAAAAGCAAGCTTTACACATTCAAAATATGCTTATATAAAAAAATTAAGAATAACCTTCTGGGTTATTATTAAAATCTCTTACATTAAGTAGGCAATGAATTATAGGGAATATAAAAAAGAAAGAAAATATTTCTCAATGATCAACAAATAACCCAAATGCATCCAATGACAGTTCTATTGGCAAAGGCTTTAAGTCTACTAAGTTTAGCCATCAAATTTTTCACCTATTAAATCATAACTATAGATCCTATTAACTTTACCAGTTAATGTTTATTTAACAAACATTCCTACTTTTTCTGTTACAAGATGCAAAGCACTATGATCGTTATGGGTGGTCCTTTCGTCTAAAAAGGTTAAAAACAAATATCTGTATAACGTTTTACACTTTACAAAGCATAGTTTCCAGTTGGAACACCAAGTTCCAGTTTATCAGTAATGAAGAAAATGATGAGGAAACAAAAGCCCTATCAATACTACTTCATATTGTTCCTTATACTGTCATTTCTTTAAAAAAAAAAAAATGTACAGTTCTTGTTCAATATATAGCACATGAAATGCAATGTTCGCAAAAATCAACCCGAAAGATTCCAAAAGAATATATACACAGCTAATTTTAATTAGTATACAAATAACAAAATACAGGCAAACAGACACAAAGGAAAGGACATGTTGCTGATGAATATTGGCCCAGGCTTATCAACATGAACAGCTACTGGATAAAATAATTTGATCATACTTAAAATTGCAGTTATTAGTCTAAAAAAACATAAGTACATAATAGACATGTTGAAAAATTTGTTAAACGACACCACCACTGCCAGGCACATCTTTAAAATAATGTGTAATATAAAATGAGAGAATGTGAAAATCTAGTACAATAGAAAAAAATGGAAATTGTAAAATAAAACTGATGGCTGAAGTGTGGTGCAGCACTGGGGGTCAACAACACTGTGTCTATTGTTCAGCTGAAACACACAATCTGCCTTTATATACCACTATAATGTTCAATCAAAAACTGTCAATCAGCACCATTTGTTTGTAATCCCTCATCAGAACCCATTGCCTCAGTCTGAACATTCACAGGAAAGAATGCAGAGAGCATATCTGCAACCACTTAACCTTCATCAACCAACATTCATGCACACTCATTAACATTTTTTTCATACCACTTTCAAGCATGACACAGCTCATACCAGAATAATAATTCGCTGATAATTGTTCAAGACAACAGCTGGACAGGCAGAGTGCAGAGGTGAACACTCTCATAGATTATGGGGTACAGTAATGCATTACAATTAGTATAAAAACTCATATGCTCATGTTCAATAGTTTTCAAAAAAAGTTAAGAAAATGTCATTAGCAAAAACAGTGATCCTAACTTTAACTCTGCATGGCCCACTGTCTGGTTCTTTTAACACTTTACTGTTTTGAAATAAACCAGTGGCAGCCATCGACCCCAGTTACTGCACCATTGCATTAACAGAAGCAATAATTTTGATGCAGTACCATCTGACATAATCTAAACCTATGATCTAAGTTAAAGACTATCAAGAGGGAAGGGAGAGTTTCACATCTTTCTAATAACATTGTTTTGTAATAAATCTCATAAGATTATTGTTTATTAAAAACAGTGGAACTAAATACTGTACTTTAAAAACGTGAATCCAGGGCTTCCCTGGTGGCGCAGTGGTTCAGAGTACGCCTGCCGATGCAGGGGACACGGGTTCGTGACCCAGTCCAGGAAGATCCCACATGACGCGGAGCAGCTGGGCCCGTGAGCCATGGCCACTGAGCCTGCACATCCGGAGCCTGTGCTCCGCAACAGGAGAGGCCACAGCAGTGAGAGGCCCGAATACGGCAAAAAAAAAAGTGAATTCAGAGAAATTAATACCACTGAAGAAACCTGGAATGATATCAATAAAAAGAAATCCTAGATATAGAAGGGAGCTTAGAGAATATCCAGTCCAATGTCCCATTAATAAAAGCTTCAACAGCTACTCTACTTCTTTGCCATGATGCAATACAAATAAAATGAAATTAATATGATAATGATAAATTAGTTGCCATTTATGAAGTAATGTGAATCAGGTATCATGCTAGGTATTCAATAGACACAGTCTCTTAATAATACTTTAAGAAGCTATTAACCTTCTTTTTCAAATGAGAAAATTGAAGTTAATCTGAAAAAGAGTGAAAATGTATCCAAAGTCAAAGAAAACCCAAACAAACAGAAAAAGAAAAAACAGAGATAGGATTCCAATCAGGCAGTCTGATTCAAAAGCTGAAGGTTTTCACTGTTAATTTCTGCATTAGAATCTTGTTTCTATTTCCATTATTTCATTTTAACATTCTGGCCACAAGATTGTTAGAATTAGACCTATCTCTGCAAGGTTTTTATAGTAAGTCCCCTACGAGCTCCATTCCGAGAGCTCATTCATAAGTCCAATTTGTTCGTAAGTCCAACAAAGCTGGCCTAGGTACCCAACTAACACAATTGGCTTCACAGTACTGTACTGTAAGAGGTTTATAATACTTTTCACACAAATAATATATAAAAAACAAACACAAAAAATGAAACATTTTTAATCTTACAGTACCTTGAAAAGTACAGTGGTACAGTACAACAGCTGGCATACAGGAGCTGGCATTGAGCAAACAGGCAAGAAGAGTTACTGACTGGAGGAGGGGGAGGAGGTGGGAGATGGTAGAGCTGAAGGATCATCAGCAATAGGAGACAGAGGACAAGCTGCAATTTCACTCACGCCTGACATTGATGGCACAGGTTCTGGTTCCTTGCTGGAACAAAATGCACATTCACATCTTTGAAAGTTCACAACGTTAAGGTTTGTATGTAGGGGACTTAACTGCATTCCAAGACACAGCACTTAATGTTCCACAGTTTTCTACTCTTCTCATGTCTAAGAAACCTGCTCTTAGCATTCATAAAATCTCTAACCCTGTAGTTCTACCTAGTTTCCCTCTGACACTCCACCAGCCTTTATTTCTTTCACCACCCACCTTAGATTTCCAGTTCAAACTTCTTAAGGTAGCTCCTACTATGTCTTTTCCGTCTTGCTTATTTGACATTTAACCACAAATGTGTGGGAGGTGGATCACCAAACCTAAGTAAATACAATGTCCGTTTCTGCAGTCCTATTTCCAATTAGTGATCCTTGTTGAAGGAAATCACATAACCTACATTGGGATCCACTATGCTTTAATAATATTCAATATGATCTAAAATAAGACCTCAGTAACATAACCCAGGGGTCAGCAAACCATAGGCCCATGGGCTAAGGCCCATCTGCCACTTGTTTTGTAAACAAATTATTAACTGGAACACAGCCATGACCAACAGTTAAAATAGGGTCTGTGGCTACTTCTGTACTACAACAGCACAGGGGCATAAGTATGACAGAAGCTATAAGCCCACAGAGACTAAAATAGTTACTATTTCACCTTTTATAGAAAAGCTTTGCCACCCTATGCTGGAGATCCATAACAGCATCTCAAGTCAACTGGATAAAAACCCATTTGTCTTCAGCCTAGAATCTATAGACACCAGCCTAATTCATGCTATAAACCTAAATTACCCCATGGTTCTACAATTCTTTCCAAAGTCCATCAGCTAATGATTATCTAAACTTGGTTGATTATACATCCACAAATCTCTCTCATATGTATGCATTCCCATGGAAGTATCCTAGATTCAGGACTTCATCACCAATCCCCTGGTAATTAAATTAGTCTCTGATATTCCAGCCCCTGGACTTTCTATGTCACAGAGCAGCTCGATACTGAATTTTCATGCCAAAGCATAGATTATATCATGTTATACATTTATTCAAAACAGTCCAACCTTTGTGATAGAATTTAATATATTTAATATTTTAAATTATTAACTTAATATATATAAATGAGTGACATGAACCTCTTTCCAGGTTCATCTTCCAGGTTCATCATTGCCCCATCCATCTCCCCATCCCCACAAAGACTGAAGTACACTCCATCAGTACTCTTAACTTCCAAGCCTACATATTTGCCAAACGTGCCCAGCAAACATGTTCACAGTTTCAGCTCCCTCTCCTTGCGTGTTCATTCACTCATCCATCCAACTGGCTTATAAGGCACAATTAACATCAGACACTGGCCTGAGTAAAGGGAATGCAATAGGGAGAAGACATGTATCTGCACATGGAAAGATTACAATCTAATAGGAAAAGAAACATTAAATAAACAAACAGATATGAATTTTACTTGAATCACAAACCAGTGTAATGAATGAAAAACAAAGGGCAATGTGGGACTGAATTACAAAGGGATCTACCCTAATCTGGGAAGCTAGAGAAGGCATGTCTCTAAGAAAATGACACATAAGCCAAGAAATGAATTATGTATGGGGTCAGCAAGGTGAAGCTACCTCCTTCATAAGGTCTTTTCTAATTACCCCAGTGTAAATCAACAGATTTTTAAATATGTCTAATAGTTGTGATATAATGACTTGATGTAATATGGTCAGTCAAGATATGATAAAAGCTACTTAGCATAGAAAGTATGTATGAAAGTAACAAAAAATTATACTGCATATACAAATGTTGAAAGGATAAAAGGAAATACAGTCAAATCCTATAATTAATTCAAGTAAGGTAGTAGAGTTTAGGGTAGTATTTTTTCTTTCAGCCACTTCTAAATTTTCTCTAACATAATAGTTTTATAGCAGTTTAAATAGTTAAGTGAATTATCTTTACATAATTTTAATAAAAATTAAGTAATATTTTGTTGCTTGATTACTAACACACATATAATACTTTATAGTTATAATACAGAATAACCCATAAAACATTTATCTTTCATGTAAAATTGCAAGCTTCCCAGTTATAATACCTTTGAATCCTATACCACATTTCACTCAATAAACTTGTTATATTTAAATATTATTTATATCAAAAAAAAAAAGAAAGAAAAAGAAATATTAGCAAGGGTGTAGAGAAACTGGAACCCCTGTATGTTGCTGGTGGGAATATAAAGTAATTCAGCTGCTTTGGAAAACAGCTGGCAGTTCCTCAAAAAACTAAACATAGAATTACCATAGGATACAGCAATTCCACTCAAAAAAAATCAACCCAAAAGGGTTGAAATCAGGTACTCAAACAAATACACGTACAAAAATGTTCAGAGCAGCACTATTCACAATAGCCAAAAGGAGGAAACAGCACAAATCCATCAAAGAAAGAATGGATAAACAAATTATGGTATAATACATACAAGGGAATATTATGCAGCCATTAAAAGGAACGTAGTAGTGATATATGTTACAATGTGGACGATTCTCAAAACTGATAGCTGAAAGAAGCCAGATACAAAAGGCCACGTATGGCATGATCCCATCTAAATCAAACACCCAGCTTAGATCAATTCAGAGACAGAAAACAGACTGGTGGTTGCTAGGGCTGGAGGGAAGAGACAATGGGGAGAAACTGGTTAATGGTACAGGGTTTTACTTTGGACTGATGCAAATCATCTGTAACTAGATAGAGGGGGTGGTGGCACATGTACTAAATGCCACTGAATTGTATACTTTGGTTAATTTTATGTGATGTGAATTGTACCTCAATTAACAACAACTATAAAAAAATCAATACTCAACAAAGGAGCGATTTTAAGGAAAAAAAAAACTAAGAACAATAAAATGTGTTACAATCTGTTTGCTAACAGTTATTCCTGGGGTTTGTAGACATCAAATCAAGGTCCATCCAACGATAACAGAATTTACCTAAACTTTTTCCTCCTTCTTATACAGATTCTTGCTGCTAAAACAGGAAAAAAGGGTGAAGCATTTTAGCATCTAGATTCTGAACTTACCCCACTCTCAACCACCTTCATTATTCTCTGTATTTTTTACCTAATTTAGCCTGTTATTCACTTAGAGCTAAAGTCATCAGTGGTAGAGTTAATTGGAATCTAGATCATTTAAATAATTCTACTCTCCTTCCAAAATTCCTATTTGCTTAAAGTGAAAAAAGACAGTTTGCTTGAGGAGGTTGAAATTATTATATTTCTGCTTTAAAGGAATAAAAAAACATTAATTTCAGCCAACATTAATTTGGTGCCCACTAGGTGCCAGGCAGTTCCTTAGGTACTTAGGACGAAACAAAGATCCCTCTCCTAAAGGAGTTTAAATTCCAATTGGTGCGGAGAGAGAAAAAGACAAATGTATACCTACTAAATAAGTAATAAACAATATGTTAGAAGGTGATAAATGGTATTTTAAAAAAAGAAAAACAAGGTAGGGAGAGTTGGGTTGGAGAGGTTGTGGGCAAACACAGGCAGTGTGGCAGTACTAAACTGGGGGTAAGTACAGGAGCCTCATTGAGAAGGTGACATTTAAATCAAGACTTGGAGGTGGTAAGGGGCTGACTCGAGCAGACACCTGGAACAACAGTGCTCCAGGCAGGAAAGAGCCCAAGGCAGGAGTCTACCCGTTATGTCTGAGATGAATCACAGAGGCTCTCCAGTGTGACTGCAGTGTAGCAAGGAAGTGAGAAAGCAGAGGAGCAGGAGTGAGAGTGGTTTCCAAAGCTTCAGCCCTCTCCCAGCAGAAAGGGCTGGCCCATGTAACGGCAGACAGGATGGCTGCACAGAGGTGGAGGCCAGGCAGGCTCTCCAGTGCTAACCTGGTGAAGGACACATCGGCAACAAGGCAGCACAGGCTCCCATGGGGAATTTTCCTAGGAGATAAAGAATGGGTAGGGACTGCAAATTAAAACATTCAGAGTAAGTGATGACACAGAGAGAGGCAATGCAATGCATGGCCAAATTTAATGGAAAAAGTAGACCAAATTTACCAGAGAATGCTGTGTAGAATAGAAAAATAGCAAGAAGTATACAGCTAAAAATACAATTTGGACCTATGCAGAAGGCTACAAATGCCAGACAGGGAAGGTCTTTTTTCTTTTAATCCCTTAGAATGAATGCACATGTGGGAGACCTGTAGGGACGATAAATCTGAAGACAGTTTATATTACTGTCTTAAAAACAGAAAGACTGGGCTTCCCTGGTGGCGCAGTGGTTGAGAGTCCGCCTGCCGATGCAGGGGACACGGGTTCGTGCCCCGGTCCGGGAAGATCCCACATGCCGCGGAGCGGCTGGGCCCATGAGCCATGGCCACTGAGCCATGGCCGACTATGAGAAAACAATACAAAAAAAAAGATTTGAAGAAAGTACATAATGAGTGAAATGGCTATCATGGCTTCTAAAGTTTAAAGGACCAAAACAGAAGATACGTCATTATGCTGAACTGTTAGTCACGGTAGCTGGTCTCAAGGTCATTTCCACACCGATGCGTATCGACTTCAACCCAGGCTCCCCCCAACATGCTCCCATGCCTTTCCCTCCCTCCTTTTCTCTAGTGTCCCAACAGGAGAGAGAGGAACGAACATGAGGCATGAAGTTAAGAAGTAAACCCTTGACTTTCAACTTCTTTCTAATGATGCTACCTTGAGGATTAGATTTTTAACTTCTCCAGGCAACAGCTTCTCACACTAACTCTTATAATGTGAAGACCGGGCCCATTTAGGAGCTGAGCAAGCACCCACTTCTTTACTTTGTAAGTCAGTTCCTTTCTCTCATTCTTGTTTGCTTCCACCAGCTGTTCTAGCCTTCTTATAACTCTAGAATAATCAAGAATAATGAGGGCTTCCCTGGTGGCGCAGTGGTTGAGAGTCTGCCTGCCGATGCAGGGGACGCGGGTTCGTGCCCCGGTCCGGGAAGATCCCACATGCCGCGGAGCGGCTGGGCCCGTGAGCCATGGACGCTGAGCCTGCGCGTCCGGAGCCTGTGCTCTGTAACGGGAGAGGCCACAACAGTGAGAGGCCCGCGTACCGCAAAAAAAAGAAACAAAAAAAAAAAAAAAAAAAAGAATAATGAGAAATTTTGATTTACTGACATTGTAGGTTATGCTTATTCATGAAGAACACACTGACGAAAATGGCTCTTTTGACAAAGCACACCTCAGAGATACAAAAGTGGGCATGGGACCATCATGTCAGTTGCATTCTCTGCACTCAACAATCCTGCTGAGGAAAAATGATAGCTAAAAAAGAAAAAAACAGTAATCCACTGATTAGTCATTTTTGGATTGCCTAGTCTACAGAACAGTATTCTTTCAGATATATACATATATGTGTATATATACATATATGTATGTATACACACATATAGAGTAAATTCTATTACAAAAGTACTGTTACCACACTGAAGTTGATACAAACTGCAGTTTTCCTTGCTATTGGTATTAAAAGCAGATAAATCTGCTTAAGTTTAATGGAAATACAAATGACTGGTCAATTTTAAAAACTCATATTCACTTTTACAGATAGATAAGATTTTAAATGAAGTTAAATAAAACTTGGGAAAATTAAAAAATATTATTCAGAAAAAGGATAATTTTTAAACAAAAACTTAAAAGCTCTGAAAACTAATGTCCATCATTTAAAAACAAACACAATTATCCCACTGGCTATTTCAACGCTTCTGGGTTGAATCTTACACTAACGGGACCAAGAACGCCAAACTATCCCATTGTGACCTGTGAAACCCTCAAAAATAATTGGTTCTCTAATTGAAAAAGAAAAGAAGATTAAAGAAGGGAGAAGAGCCCTGCTTCAGGAGGAAAAAGTCTCAGACAATACGATGACAGAAGAGTAGACTGGCAAGTAACTGAGCCAACAGTTAAATTAAAATAAATTGCTTACTTTGTGTGAAATGTGGTTGTATTAGATCTTTTGATAAATGTGATATCCCTCAGTGGTGAAATTTTTCCAATTAAAATAAACTTTTTATATATTGTATTTAAATTATCCAGTGAAATATGCAATTATAATAACATTTCCCAGCCTGTAATGAAACTGTATGTTCGTATTAGGTCTGAGTAATATTTGGACTAGGAAAAGGTCCCTATTATATAAATATTATATAAATATTTATAAATATATAAATATTACATAAATATAATAAATATGATTCAGATAAAAATGTTGTGAAACATCGTAAAACAAGAGTAACAATCTGTATTTTAAAATATAATTAAACTTTAAGGTGAGGGAATTAAGTTTTTCAACAAGGCAATATAGAAACAGTCATCTCCCACAAGTTTATAATGTATAAAATATAACACATTTCTTTTTCTAAATTAGAACCAGTCTTTCTTTCTTCCTTACATAGTAACAAGTGAAAGTCAAGAACCAATTTGTTTTTAAATACCAGTGGTTCTTTACCCTAGCTTTTTGAAGGGTATTTCTGGCTTGGAAAAAAAAAAAATTAAGTAAAAACATATATACAGAATTTACTAACATCTTAGAAAAAATGAAATTAATAGTATACATTACAAACTGGAAAATATACAGTAGGCTGTGATACCTTTTCACATTAATTTAATATAGTATATTTAAATAAAGAAGAGGAAAAATCACTCCTGGCACTTAAGACATGATATGAGGATTTTTTCTAAAACTCCGGAAAGGCACTTGGCTGTGGTAACAAAAACATATGTTGGTGTGATTAGTAAAGATCCAAAGCTCAATAAACATTTAGTGAACAGAACAAATGATTTAAACAGTTAAGCCAAAATGCCCCAGGACCCAAAAATGGCATTCCTATAAAGGGAATGCAGGGCTAAAGGAGACTGGCATAATTTTAATGAGCGGAATCAACAGGGCCAAGTACCTTGTGAAATGCTGCAATTTTATGGCATCCAGTTATCCCAAACCCGTCCTCTGTCAGAAGTGTCCACGTCCTAATCCTTGGAGTCTGTGAATATCTTACCTTACATGGAAAAGGGAACTTTGCCAGTGTGGTTAAGGTTAAAGACCCTAAGATTAGGAGAGTCTCCTGGACGATCCAGATGGGCCCAATTTAATCACATGAGTCTTTAAAGAACCTCTCCTGACATAGGTCAGAATCTGAGAAGCATGTACTCAAGGAAATCAGGTGGGGAAGACTCAGCTCACTGCTGCTGGTTTTGAAGAATCTAGAAGGAGGCCACAGACTGAGGAATGTGGGCAGCCTCTGGAAGCTGGAAAAGGCAAGGGACAGATTCTCCTGAGAGCCTCCAGAACATAGCCCTTGATTTTAACCCAGTGAGACTAACCTACAGAACTGTAAGATGGTAAATTTGCGTTATTTAAGCTGCTAAATTTGGAGTAATTTGTTAGAGCAGCAATAAAAAACTAAGACAAAGCCCCACCTGTGAGCATAATAATTCCTCCCACCTTTGCCAGATAAACTATGCTGAAACTGGAGGGAAAGAGAGGAAAACGGATGAGAAGCCAACCTAGAGTCCTGACATCACTGGGATACTGAATTTACTAACTCTGGGACTACCAACCACCAGACTTCCCTTTTAAATCACTTTTAACTGGGTACTGTCTCCCGCAGGCAAACTTTCTCACAGAGTCACCAGAAAAGATCGATTTACATACACGAATGCAGCATGTAAGTTTCTAAGTTCACCATCCAATCTTAGATTTGGGGGCCGTGAGTCATTCTAAGATAAACACTTTTCACTTCAAGAGTTTTGCCTCCCCTATCTATTACTAGACAGGCTGTCAGAGAAGAAGAAATACCAACACCCATTTTCAATTAAGTTCTAGACATCTGTTCATGTATTTCCTTAGTTTGTCATCAGTTCAGGAAACAAGAGTTAGGCTAAACCATATGTATAAAATACAATTGCATACAGTTGACCTAAATAATTTCTTTAGCTTACATCACAGAGCTGGAGGAGTAACCTATTCTTGAGAAATTCTCTCTCCTGTGAACATCATGCTAACACTCTATGAAACGAAGAAAATGAACAGTTATCATTCTTCCTGCAAACCCTGGGGGGAATTTAGGCCATCAGCTCTACTTGGTACTCTTATTTGCCTATCAACTAAAGGTTCCCTACGCCTTAATGCGCCCCAGTTCCACAATGACATTAAGCCGTCCGTACCATCCTCGTTAGGTTGAAACTGTAAATAAGTGTCAAAAATAATGAATTATTGGGCTTCCCTGGTGGCACAGTGGTTGAGAGTCCGCCTGTCGAAGATCCAGTAAGGTTTTATAAAGAAATGAATGAGCTTTCCAAGATCACTCTCGAATCATCAGCTCAATGCTCTAAAACAGAATCACACCAAGAAAAACAAAGTTAAATTTTTCAATTTTTAAAGTTCATGAAATTGCACACCAGCTCCATTAATGGGTACCAGCTCCACTAATGACATAAACTGAAAGAAAAAAAAAAAAACACAGAAAAACTTTTAAAAAAAGAGGGAAATAAAATCCCAAACAGGTCTTTACATTTATTCCTGATTCAACAGATCCTTCCCTACAGAAACTTAATAAAGCATTTGACAGTTAAGATGTACACAAAAATGAAAGAAACAAGAGGTATAGACCAGTATTCTAAAAGTCTTCCTAAGTGGCTATTAACATAGGTCCATTCACAGAGCAGTTTCATGGTTTAGAAAGCTTTATTTGGAAATAAGGCCAGGGACTTCCCTGGTGGCACAGTGGTTAAGAATCCACCTTCCAGTGAAGGGGACAAGGGTTTGAGGCCTGGTCCGGGAAGATCCCACATGCCACGGAGCAACTAAGCCCGTGCGCCACAACTACTGAGTCTGCACTCTAGAGCCCGCGAGCCACAACTGCTGCTACAATGAACTGGGCATTGCAAAATATGTTTTAAAATATTCATCATATAATCCTCACAATAAACTTATGAGCTGGATCTTATCTCCCCCATTTTAGAGAGGAAAGACCTACAGCTGTAAGGGCTGGGGTCGCACACTTATAGGTGGATTCCACAGTACCTCACTTCTCCTGCAGACTCCACAGCGTGATGTTAGTATTTACAGTTCAAATACTTACAGAAGTAAAGAGAGGTACCAAATGATGAAAGATGGTCTTAATAAAAAACGGCAGGTTTTTAAAGCCTTTAATATAAATTGTGGGATGAGGATGAACTGCTGTGGGGCAGTGGTAAGGTGGCAGGAGATGAGAGGAAAATTATTTTAAATCAAAGAAGAGCACTTTAAATAAAACATAATAGGATTTCTTTTAATCAGAGAAGCAGCATGGCATAGCAGAAGGAGCAATGGCTTTAGACTCAGATCTGTATTCCATTCACAGTGGCGGCTCCTTTTAGCTGAACTTCACTTGAAGAGCACAACTTTTTCTTACTGATAAAATGTATACAACATTTGCCTGGGGCCCTTTGCAGAATTGTTTTGAGGAGCAAATAAAACGATATAAATGAAGTAAACATAACTGCTAA
Source organism: Neophocaena asiaeorientalis asiaeorientalis (assembly GCF_003031525.2). Lineage (NCBI taxonomy): Eukaryota > Metazoa > Chordata > Mammalia > Artiodactyla > Phocoenidae > Neophocaena > Neophocaena asiaeorientalis. Next base: position 5,666,670 of record NW_020175414.1, read on the forward strand.
AAAGAAAGACACATTATTAATACTGTTGTTTTGTTACTGTCTAATTAGGGAATAAGTTTTCTATTTTTTCCATTTTTGATATATGCTTTTATTAACAAATGCATTATGGCCTGTTAACATGGATTTTAAAAATGGATGGCCAGATGTTGGAACCACCATAAAAACTTATTCTAAGCTGGATAAAATATCTCATTACAAATAACACACTAGCTAGCCCTTTAAATTACAAAACAAACAAACCCAAAAACCACATACCTGTGAATAGGCAGCAGTTGAGGCGAGGCCCCTGACCTCCACCTCACTCCCACCTCTACGTGCTGCAGCAGGGTCCTTAACCTTTTTTGCCATGGAGCCCCATCGGCAATCAGAGAAGTGGACCCCTTCTCAGAATAATTTTTAAATGTGTAATTTAAATACATAAGATTTCAAAGGAAGCAAATTGTTCTCGAACGCAGTTATTAAAATGCACTGTTTATGGACTGGTAACAAACATGTATGGCAACCATGGAGATGGACTGCTCAGATCTCCCTTTAGGAAAGAACTTTCCACTCGGTTACAAAGGAACACACTTAGCTGACAGGCTCCAAGCCATGAGCACCCTCAGGACCCTCCTCAGTTTTGGAGCCCCAGCCAAGGACTGAGCACGGCAGAAGTAACCAGGCCTGGCCATCACGGCCCAACCTGGGACTCCTCTGACAGGCATTCTGGGCTCCAGCACTCCCTCCCAGCTGCACTGGCTGAGAAAATTTCTCAGATTTGCATCACAGTCCCAGGTTCTTCCTGCCTAGTCCTGCTCTCAACTGCCTTTACCTTACACATACATTACCCATCCCTTGCCCCTTTAAAAAAACCCTCCTGCACGTCAGCATCTCAGCATCTGCTTCCTGGAGGACCCAACAGACAAAATATGCTTCTTTATTAATGTCTTAAGTAACAAGGTCTAGCTGCAGGTCTAATAACTACTCTAATTTTGAAGTAGTGATGAGTTTCAATGATATTTCAATGTACCTGAAGCAATTCTCATGTGATATGAAAGTACGTATGAACCTTACAGGTAGAAATGACATAGGTACTGCTGCGTTTGTTGCCTATATTTATCATTGAAGGAAAATCTAAATTTCAGTTAGAGGTTAATGAAAGTGATGATGCTAAATTTTTTTTTTTCTTAGCCAAGTTCATAGGCCTCAAGTTAAGAACTCCTGGTGTAGTGTGTGTCTGACTTTGAAATACCCATTCTTTTAAGGCACAGACACCTACTCAGACAAGTCAGAGCTGTGATAAGCAAAGGTCTCTAAACTGGCATTCTCCTCAGATGCCATGACAGCCATGAAAGCTTGTGGTAAACACAGAACATGTTCAAGGTATCAGAGCATATGCCCAAATGACCTAACCTTGAGGGACCAAGAAAACAACAACACCACCACCCAGCTTACCTAAACACATGAATATATAATCACCTCCAAACCTAAGTTATGAAATTCAAAGTTATAAAATTACAATAAAGTTATTTACACAGAAAGTTTTTTTTTCTGTTACAAAAGAATTTACTACACTGTTTATTTAATATCAAATTCCTATAGCATAGAATACAGCAAGAAGCGCTTATCACCTTATGACTCTCCTACCATGATCCCACTCCCTCCTTGTGCTCCAGGGATGGATCCAGGTACAGTGCTAACTCCATGTGATTCTCTCTCTTCCAAGCCTGGCAAGTGGTGTGTGTGGAGGAGGGCATGGGGGTCAGAGAGAGTAGAGAAGAGAGGAAGTGAATGGCCAGATTTACAAAATACTACTGTAAGATTAAAATAGCACATTCAGAAGGAGGAGCCTCATTTATATTTTCAGAAGAACAATGGTGTGCCCTAACTATGAGTAGGAGTGCTGAGTGATAGAACATACTGCAGACAAGGCAGACGAAAAATGCACTTTGAGCAATCAGAGGGCAACAAGAGATGCCAGGGTAAATGGGGAAGAAGACAGAAGAAGGAAATGCAGGAAATGGAAGAGAAATCCTAAGAGACAAAATCCTAAGCGATGACAATGGCATGTAATGACCTTACAATTTTGTTAAGGTTTGACAGCTACAGGCGCACCACTGAAAACTGCTACCAGAATTAAAATACCATGATGAGCTACTTGTAATATGGAAGAGAGACAGCATCCCCCAATCTACCACTAGTCAAGTGACACTAGTTGAATCCAGTGCCCTAATACCATTCTTTTCTCCAGTGGAAGAAGAAAAAAAGAGAATAGAAAAAAGGAAAGAAAAAAAGCCATGTTTATGGGCATACCCCCCCCAATACAATACATACAAGTCCAAGCCTCCTCTTTTTCTGTTTATAGCATCAGTACAATATATAAGAAACATGCCTATTTACAGGGACCTTTAAACCTTCTATCACACCATGCCAAAGATATGCTGGGTAACTAAGTGTGTAACTGAAGCATTTTGTGGACTTGAAAGTTGCCTGTGGCTCCAACCTAAATAACCCCTTTCTTTATGCTCTCTCTATAGGTTTTATTTCTCTAAAGCTTTCAGGATAAATTTCTGTTTCTTTTGCAACCCAACAGAGAATATAATTGGTAACAATGAGATACTCTCTAATGGTGAAACAAGCAAGACATTCCTGACCTATCTCATAATTTCCTTAAGTTCTTTCCAGATTCAGCCACAGACAAGAACCAAAATAAATCCCTAGAGAAATATTTAATTTGCCACTGACTTCCTGTCCAATCTTCCCAAACTAGTGTTTGTCAAATGTCTTTTCAGAAACCTTTAAGATGTTGAAGATATGTTACATTCATTTTAGCATCATCTCTATATTAACATGCTCTCAAGAACCATACTTCTGTTATAAATTATATTGTTCACTTTAATGTAGGCTTCTGAGGTAGTTCAGGATTTTTTATACACTTTGGTTCATACAGAGGAATAAATTGTGTTTCAGATACAAAGCAACAAACTGAACACAGCCAAGTCACTGGGATACTCCATGGTTTATCACTCCCTACCCTAATACTTTGTCCACTGAACTATGATGTCAGAAATCGAAGCTTGATTTGTTTTTAAGTACATAATCCATTAACTGTTTCCATATGCCATAACTGTTCAGTTGAGAAATTATTTATAAACCAGTTTATTGGCCCTATCTGGCAAATATGATGCACCTGTTATAAAATTTGATTACTTCAGAAAGCTAACAATTGTGGAATCACATTTTCATAATAAATCAGTCTATGAGAATTAGACTATTCATATACTTTCAGAAAGCCCTTTAATCCCTATTAAGTTAACAGTTTGTGAATAATGAAAGTAATTAATATTAATTTTAGTCCATAAATCCAACACCAATAACCCGTTAGTATACGTTAATCCATTTTCCAACAGCCTGTAAAAATTAACCAACAGATGCTTCCACTCTGGTAAAAAATATGCAGGTCATTAGCATTATTTTGATGATACCAAATGTTCAATATAGTATATGAACATTGTGATTAAATTTCTGAGAGATATACAAACAATGTTCTTTTATAACCTTGTTAAGTCTTAACAGAAGCCAGAGACAGTAAAACATGGCAGTCTTTTCTACAATCAAGATCAGTACTGGTTGTCCCACTCCTTGTTCTCAGACTTCACCTGCGAACTTGACTGCACTTCACCAAGGCCACAGAGTAACATGAGTACAGGGCCCCTCACCACAGTGTCCCCAGTGCTAAACACAAGGCCTCACATTCAACGTGTCCCCTGTAAATACTTGTCGACTTGAACAATGGTAGCCAAATAGGATAAAGAGAAAAAGCAGAAGAAATTAAAGAGGCAGATGAGAAAAATAAAAGAAAAAGATGATCAGGAAAAATGTCTACATGTTATTTTCAAAAGAATCTAAACTATGGAAAGCTAAGATGTATCTCAAAAGTTTAGGATGGAGAGAAGCAAGGAAAGCAAAGTGAGATACTTAATAGGGAAATAAAGTATAAAAAAGAAAATGATACTACTGAATCAGAAAAAAAAATGTTGATTTCATAGGAAATGGCTTAGAGGGGGGTTTCCGTACTCCTTAAGATATGACACAAGGGGGCTTCCCTGGTGGCGCAGTGGTTGCGAGTCCACCTGCCGAAGCAGGGGACACGGGTTCGTGCCCCGGTCCGGGAAGATCCCACGTGCCGCGGAGCTGCTAGGCCCGTGAGCCATGGCCGCTGAGCCTGCGCGTCTGGAGCCTGTGCTCCGCAAAAAAAAAAAAAGGTATGACACAAGGCACGCTTCATTGAAGCAATGCTATAAAAGTCACAGGGAGAGGATTAGTTTAGAAAGCAAAGTAAGTAAAATCTAACTGGAAAAAAAGGAAGAAATATAATAAAGGGCAACATGAGTTAAGAGGGAATGTCCAACTCGCTTACCAAGAACATCTTGCTCCATCTATGAGTCAGTGGGGCAGGGTGCTATTGTGGGGAGTTAGAACTGTTTTGCAATCGTAGACCAAGAGAAAAACCTCAGCAGAGATGTGGTAAAGTTTAAACAAAGTCACATGAAGAAGATGCAGCTCAGGGCTGGTATACCACAGGTACTCAATAGGGATTATTAGTTCCTCTTCCTCTTCCAACTCCCAGGTTATGAGACCTCTGAAACCCAACAATCTTAACCTAAATGTCTCATAAACCTAAAGCAGTGTAAAATAAATAGCCATACTTAGGACAAAAAATAAAGAACATGAGAGAAAATCCCACGGTTCTTTTTAGATTATTGGATTCAGTTCCTTTCTTTCTTTTTCCTTTCTGCCAATTTCAAATGCTTAGGAAGCACAAAGATTGGCATCTACCATTTAAAATGCCTGGAATGGAACATTCAACTATGTCAGAGAAAGAGCCCTGGTTCTTAGTCCAAACAGGTACTTCAATTAAAAAAAAAGTTTAAAAAAATCTTTTCTCTAGAAATCCACAACTCTTCAGTAATCTGAATTCTTTGTCCTTCCCTGCCAAATTGTGATGCAAGCCAATGATGACAATCAACTAGCAGCCCGTGCCTCTATCTCCCCCTGCCTGCTAGAGAGTGGAGAGCAACTATATTTCTACCTGGAACTCAACAATGAATAATAGGTTTAATTTTGAATTCTGCAGAAATGACAAAATTGATTCAAAGTAACCTTTGGTGTCATGTGAAACAGGCAAATATTCGCAGCCAGGCCACGAATAAAGAGACAAGGAGCAACCTATCCACCAGCCCTCTGTCTTGTCCAAGTTTTCTAAGCACCCCTCTCTTACCTTCCTTTCTGACCTTTCCTATAAAATATCTACTGAAATCCTGTCTTTCTGAAAGCAGCAATGAATAGCCTTTTCTAACGAAATACTAATAATGCCAAAAAGAACACTTAAGGCTCCTCAAATAATGCTCTCTAGGAATTATTCCTTAAAATCCGAACCAAAAATAGTCACCTTCTCAGCTCGCCACCTGTTGGCATTGTGAAATGTTGGCACTGCCCCGCGTTACAACCCTGGGCTTCCCTATCTTTCTGTTGATCATGGAAATATCATCTACTGTACCAGAAAAGAGGAAGCAGCATTTGAGCTGAGAGAAAAGAAGTCATAGCCTCTGCCAGCCTCTAAGTCAAACCAAGGAGAGATTCAGGGCAGTGTGGATGCATGCACCAATCCAGAGAGGCACTGATAATATGGAATATTCAGAAAAGGACCATTATTTCCTCACCTTAACCTTTACAACTAGTATTAGATTGAGCAAATATGTTGATTTTTTTCAACCTTAAATCGTAAGACTAAAGTTAGATGACAAGAATTTTTTAAAGGTCCAATTATTTCATTTAGGGCTAACACTACAGCTAAATTAAAGACATGCTAACAAGTTTCCCTTTTGAGCCTCATTAATTAAGAAAGTAATCAGAGTAAAGAGGGAAAAAAAATAGAGAAGCTGGATCCCAGAATTACTTAAATAGCTTTTAGGTACCACCCTTTCTACCTACTAGAAAAGCAGAGGGAAAACTAATCAATTCCAGATTATGAAATCTGAAATTCTGAAGTGTTCTACATGTAAATACACATTTTAACTGCCATATATTTTCCCTGATTGCCTGAAGAGTGCACTAATCTTATTCAAAGAAAATTTTGATTCTCCATAATCAAAAGATAAAATTAAGATCTGCTTACTTCACAAGTTTTCCTATGGTAAGCTTGCTAAGAAAATGCCCCTGGTTTTCAAAGATCAAAATATATCATTTTTACTATTTTGGTCAAGACCAATGGTGTTCCAAAATATCTGATAAAGGCTTTGGATTTAACACAAATTCTAGAAATCTAATTTACAATTACCTTTCAGAGTTTCTAACTTACAATTATTTTTTTTAAGTTTTTAATTTATATTTTAGAAAGCATTTCAAAGGAAAGCAAATGATTTTTTTGCTATCTGCCAACATCCCTTGGTCGCTGTGATGATCAAGTTAAATCACGTATATAAAGCATCTAGCATGGTGCCTAGTACACAGTGGGCACTTTAAGAAATCAATTCTTCTGTCTATACCAAGCCTTCCCATCTCCATCCAGATGGAGAAAAGCCCGCGCACAGCAAAGACCCAACGCAGCCAAAAATTTAAAAACTAATAATAATAATTTTAAAAAATAATTAAAACAAACAAAAAAAGATGACGACTGACCTAAGTGCCTTGTACTACAAACCTAAAATGTGTTACTTAAAAATGAACTGAACAGTATATGTGCATATCAGCCCTGAAACGTAAGTGGTAGGCCCATGACACTGGATGAGAAAAAATCAAATTTCAGACAAGAGTAATTCCTAAATATAATTGTTAAAAAGAGAAAAATCACACTGCACAGGTAAAAGCTATCTGTGACGGCTTTTGAAAATTAATTCCATTGCATTTAATGAAAAGATGTTATAATCTACTCATAGATTCTATTTCAAACTAATTTTCAAGATGCTCTATAAATTTGATATTTCTATCCCGTGTGAGTCATACTAATTAATTATGTAATAGTCACTGTAACATTAAAGGGTGGGAAAATTCTGACTAGAGGAAGACTTACATTTTGTTTTCATTTTTCTATTTCTCATTGACTACAGGGAATTTTCACACCAAAATTTTCTCTGAAAATACCCTCCTTTACGAAAGTCTAATTTAGAATATCTTCAAAGAAGGTATTATAAAGAAATTTTTTTAAGTTTTGTATTAAATCATTTGTTTTTTAAAAATTGTTCAGTTGATACTCTATATAAAAAATTAACTTCAGATTATTCATTGGATTATTCATTTATCCATTAGTAACATAAAAAATACCATTTATATGACACAAATAATACTTTCTAAAGGTAAGCATATAAAAAGTTACAATATTAAAATACTAAGAGTAACAAATAACCAAGATATTAAACTTACCTTTTGGTTGGCAACAAAACATATTCTCAAGTTTACAAAGCAAATCCACATTTTCATACTTATTTTCATTTGCTTTTACCCAGAAACAGTCTTCAGTCATTTCTTGAGGTCTGATCTGCAGCCAGAGAGAAGACAGATTCACACACAGTTGAGTGCTTCATCTGTCCCCCACACCCAATCACCATGTATACACCCAGTGCCCCAGAGCTGCCAGCAGATGTTTATGAAGTAATCTCTGTAAGATTTTTTTCCCAAAGTATGTTCAATGAAATACAAGTTCTGCAGGAAGTTAATGTGTTATTAGGGAGAAAAAAAAAAAAGGTTCCGCTCTCAAATAGTTGGGAATTTGAAGTTGAATGAAATGAAGTTTGTTTCTTCTCAATTATACTTCTCCTAGTCTTCAGCAATGCTCAATTTATGTGACCATGGAACCATCATTCTGCAGGATTCAGAATTCCTATGTCTCGACTAACTATCCACTTCTGACAAGTAGTAATACTTTTCCCAATAGCTATCAATATAAAAAAGGTCCTAAGAATACTATTTTTTTGGTACTTTTGAAAAACACTTCAAAATACAGAGTATAACCACAATAATGTTGAATTGGCAATTTAATTACAATCAAATCCCATTGTAACAACTAACATCAATTCCTACCCAATTTATAAACCAGAGAGCTTTAGTCAATAGCAAAGGGCTTTGACTCAACATTTTTATTTAAAATAATGCCTGTTTATTTAATGTCATTTTGAATAGGGATCCCATTGGAAACTAAATACAATAATATTTAAGTTTTAATCTAGGTAACAGTATTATTTCTCTATTTATTTCTGTTTTACCTTTAACCAATTCAATCTTCTCATGCTGGTCTCTGGTTTAAATTCTTTCTTTGGTTTTAACCCAAAAGGCAGGGTTGGTGGCGGAGGAGAGGTTCGTCCACAGAGAAATCCCAGGTGAGGTGGTGGAGGCACAGGACCACCACCAAAT
>NW_020175414.1:5675096-5852090 GCF_003031525.2 Neophocaena asiaeorientalis asiaeorientalis
AAGTGCTGCTGCGTGGCCAGTTCCATTTTCTTTTGAAGAAGGCAAATAGGTACCCGGTGGCAAGGCACCGAACTATAGGGGAAAGAAAAAGAAGAAATATGACAAAGAACTCTCTATAAAACACATTAAAGTACACTTTTCTCAAAAATAAGGTATTATTTTAAACCAAAAACAACTGAATTTCAGTAACGTCATGTGGTTTAACCTAAAAACAAAATTTCAAAGATTTTTTCCCCAATTTAAGAATATTATAGCTTTTGTTTTCATAAAAATGTAATTGTCAGAAATATTACTCCCCGTTTTGAGGTAGTTATGGCCAACCAGGTGGAGATGTCCAGGAGGCAAATGGCAACATGGGCCTAAAAGATTTGAAAGTCAGCAGTCTCTACAGGACAGCTGAAGAAGCCATGGGTGTAGATATGTTCACCCAGGGTATGCAGCATGAGGAAAGGTTTATATACAGAATTCTACAGGACACCAGCATTTAAGTGGTAAGTAAAAAAAAATAAGATCCAGAAAAAGAGAGGTAAATAATATTGCCACATCGTGCCTTTGCCCTTGAGAAAAAAAATCTAAGATTCTTAGTAGGACCTTCAGAGCATGTCACGATCTGGTCCCTGTGACCACTAGGCACTTCTGTCCTTATGTTTCCATGGCATAATAACAATAGATACATTTTTACTATCATAAAGGTGATCTGGGTTGATAAATAATTCTTTGTGATATGGTTATTTCCTGAAATACTAACTTCAACTCTGACCCATATAGCTATAGGAGTATTAATAAATCATTTAAAAGTTTTATGGCACAATTATGGGAAATAGATCATGTATAAAGACTTGAAATCGATATCCAAGGTCAGCACAAAGAAAAAGTATTTAAGAGAAGTTGAGACCACAGTCAAAAAACATGCCTTATCAAAAACATTAAGTATAAAGAAGAATCACTTTAGTGTTATGCTGGGTTGCTGTGATCATGAATAGCACAACCCTCTCAATGTTAAGGATGTATGTACATTATACTCACACTCAGTATACATTTATGGTTAACAAGTAATGTCTTAAAACAAAGGTATGGTTGAATTTCTGCTCTAGATTTTGATGGGTGTGACAGACTTATCACTGATGGGGCCAGACACTGTGACCACCTTGCCCCCCATTCTATCCCCAGCACCTAACAGTACTTGGCTGTTAAGTGACTGAAGGAATGAAGTCACAGATAATAAAACATATTTTATTCATAACCTTTATAATCAGCATAGCTTTGATCAAAGAGAAGTATATTAAGACAAATGCATAGATTTCATGAGAAATACAAACTTATCCAAAGGAAGTATTTGTCAGTTGTTATTCAAAAATGAATACTGTGGCCGGTGTCAAGTCTCTAATTACAGGCTTTCCTCTAATAGACATAAACAAAGGTCATCACTGTACACAATTTAAAACAACACAGGAGATTCCTTGATTTAATCTGCTTCAAAATGTAAATATATTCCCATTTTATATAAAAGCACATGCAGCAATAACATATCCAAAGATGGTGAATATGTTTTCTATAAATTGAAATTTTCTAGAGTAGATTTACGAGTAATGCTTCAACTGGGAAAAATTAAAAAGAAAGGAAAGTCTAAATTTATACTAGCCCAGACCAGGAAAAACTTTTCATGAATATTTCAGCCATTGTCTATAACTCAATCTGAAATTAAAAAACACAAACTTTTTTTAATATGAGAGACAAGGAGCCACATAAGAAAGATGAAAACTTTCAATAAATTGTGGTACCTTCTTTTGCAGCACTAAAGAAAGATGATCAGTGAGAATTTTCTTGTAGATAGATTCTATTTTTTTTTTTCCAAAACTGAACACTAACATATAGCTCTTAGGGTATCTTCAGACAGACTCTGCAACAAAACTATACACTAAAGTATAAAAGAAAACAAACTCTCAAAATAACATAAGAAATAGTATACCTAAGACTATTTCAACATAACCATAAATTAGGATGAAAGGAAAACAGCAAAACTATACTTATTGCTCATCATCTTATGTGTAAATCTACATGAAAAAATTTAGCTGTGAAAATTCTACTTCCTTACTTTCATCCATTTAAAACATGCAGATGATGTATTTCTTGCTACCTAAATGCTTTATGTGTAGAGAGTGTATGTGAGTGTATGTATTATCTGCTCCATAATCCAGATTTGCTCTCTTTTTTGTCATGTTTTAAATCTGTTTACTTTTGGAAATTGAAAAATTATCAGAAAATGTTCTCATTCAGCTAGAGGTTATCTTTCAGTGCAAGGTACCCATAGGCTGAAGGTTTTCAAAAAATAAATAGCTTGAGCAATAATTTTCTGTAGTGGGATAAAGATCAGTGATGAATGACAAATCTAAGAATAAAAGACTTTCTTACCCTTAACGCTTAATTAGCTAGCAAACACGTGACATCAGGTACAAAACCCAAACGAAACATAAGGAAGTAGATTAGTAAAAGTTTAGACATTCTTAAAAATGCAAACAGAAAAAAAGGGGCAAAATCATTTTAAAAATAAACACAGCAGAATAGAAATACATATAAACAATAATATGAAAACATACAAGGGAAATTAAAGTTTCAACATTTTGATGCTATGAAGATATGATACGACCTTTGCTCCCCTGGTGAACTTTCAATACCCAAATTCACTCCAGGTAGATGGTATTTTACCTGTGATTTAAAAGCTTGTAACTCTGCTTGAAGCTCATTAATCTGTGCCTCTTTTTTCTGCAATTGAGCCTGAGTTTCTTGGTGGTCGGTAAACTCTTTTTCAAACTGAAAAGGAAAAAAGAAAAAGAAACAAAAACACACAAGAAAGAGAGAAAGATGAAAATACAAAGCACTATTCTTCATCTAGAAATTTGATTCTAATGATCTGTTGGTAGAACATAAACTTTTATGAAAGGAGTGGTAGATTTTTGCTAAGTCACCCACGGCTTTTCTCTAAGTCCCTCTAGGTCCCACCAAAATCATTCATTTGCAAAGGAGCAGACAAAGCCAGAAATGAAATCTGTGACCATCTCCTCTCAGCAGAACAAACTGGGCCCACAGTTATCCAGAACCCTGGCATTTTTCTTAAAAGTCCCTAAATATCATTGCAACTTTGTGTAAAATAATAGAGAGCTAGGCATTGTACTGAATTCCCTGACCCCTACCTGCAAAAACTTATACTTGAAACTTGTCTGAAGTTTATCAACATGATTTAAAAGAATTCCACTTTAATATTTATTTATCAATAAATAACTCCACTTTGTAAATGCATCAATTACTTTCTTTTTTCTTACTACAACATCATGAGGTTTAAGGACCTGATGCAGGCTCTAACCTTCAACAACAGTTTAAGAGGATAAAGTCCATTTTATTTATCACTAATCTTTGGGAAATTAATGATAAATTAGTCTTTCAAAGTCCTTAGTGCAACACTTTGTGGGAGGAAGGCAAATAATAAAATTTGGTGAATCGAATGAGTTTTCTAATTGATACAGCCGCTCATCACAAGTCACCATCCTGTATTCAAACACCTTCACCTCGCCATCATCATGACTAAAAACCTCTACTAGCAGAGGTGAATTCAAATAGAGTACTGTCTCATAATCAAGAACAAGTATTTGACTGCCTTTTAAAAATAAAAATAATAATAATTTAAGAAAATACAAATATTTCACAAATGTAGCCTTGAGAGAGTTAGGGTTGGGCTCAGAGTTAGGATTAGGGACTCCATACACTGATGGCTTCCAAGTCCCTATCACCAGCTCAGCTTCACATCTGCACTCCAAACTGTAAACCAGTCTATAAATATATTTCCAACTTAATGAACATTTTTCAAGACTAAGAAAGCATTCCAGTATTTTCAAAGCCAATATTATCATCTTCTCTACAAACTTCGATTTTTGAATACTGCTGTTCCATCTAAAAGATAGCACATATATCATGACTCCTTTGCTCTTAAACCTTTAGTGGCTTCATTATAAAAGCCACACTCATTAACCTAATATCTAAGTATCCCCTGATATCTGGTCCCATACCATCATTTTCCTTTATTCAATAAATACCTAATAGCATGACTATTATGTGTTTCTCAGAATAGCAGGGACTAGGGGTACAGAGTTTAAGAGAGTATGATCACTGTGTTTAGTAAGCATAGTGTCTGGTGGCAAAGTCAAAGCAAACTAACCACCCAAAATCTATGAAAATTACCAGCAATAAAGAGAGAAAGACTGGAGGCATGTGTGTCATTCCTGGAGGAATGAGGCTTGATCTCAGGTTTAAAGAACTTGAGTCATTAGCTGAGAAGTGTAGCTTGCATTTCAACTAGAGTGACTAGCACAGGGTGTACATGAATGGCAAGCCATCCCCTGTAAGGGGCACAAAAGGAGGTATGAGAACAAACTGCACAGGATGAAGCTGGAGGTAGACAGGAGTGAAACTGTTGAAAGGAATTTCACAATAAACCAAGAAGCTTTTTTCTTTTTTGTAAAACCTAAAAACTGTAGAGAGCTATTAGAGTATTTATCATAAGAAAACAACATAATCAAATTTGCACTTTGGAAAACCCAACCAGCAGCAGTGTGGACAATGGACTGAAAGATAAATACTAGAGGCATAGAAATGAGTGTAGAGCTACTGAATTTATCCAAGCAAGAACTGAAGCCCTTCCTAAATGAAGGTAGAAAATAGGGTAACGGAAAGAAAAGAAAAAAATATATATATATTATATATATAAACACAATCCAAAATATTAGTGTCTGACTGAACAAAGTAAATGAGTGAGGGGAATATATCTAAGATCACGACATTGTTCTGTTGCTTTGCAAGCCGGCAACAAAGTACTATAATTTGAGGGAATGACATACTTATGGGCAAGAACGATGAATTTGGTTTTGAAGGTATTAAGCTTCAGATACTTATGGGAAATTCAAAATAAATTTATATATGCCTCCAAGACTTCCTTGGTGACGGAGTGGTTAAGAATCTGCCTGCGAATGCAGGGGCATGGGTTCAAGCCCTGGTCCAGGAAGATCCCACATGCCACAGAGCAACTAAGCCCATGTGCCACAACTACTGAGTCTGCACAATAGAGCTTGCATGCCACAACTACTGAGCCCACGTGCCACAACTACTGAAGTCCACGTGCCTAGAGCCTGTGCTCCACGACAAGAGAAGCCACTGCAATGAGAAGGCTGTGCACTGCAACGAAGAGCAGCCCCCACTCTCCGCAACCAGAGAAAGCCCGCGCACAGCAACAAAGACCCAATGCAGCCAAAAATAAAAATTAAAAAATAAATTTATTAAAAAGAAAAAATTTATATATGCCTCCTCCTCGGCCATCTCACCTTGTTGCCTCACACTAATACATCAGGGCTCACATTAGCTCTTACTTCCTTGGGTAAGTCTTCCCTGGCCACACAAGATCTATAGGCTTACAAACCACACAGGGTTTTCCTACCACAACAATTATCACACTGTAATACAAAATTATCAAAATGTAGTATCACACACCTCAATAATACCCACCAACCTGGAAGCTCACTAATAGTGAGAACCTTTTCTATTTTATTCATCACCTTTCCAAAGCTTTATACTTATAATTAAACTCAATAAATATTTGTTGAGTGAAGTCATGAGACTGTTTCTGTCACACCTTCCTTTATATGTTGTATAACCACATCAATATCATATATACCTTTAGGTCCTCAATCTCCCAGCCTCAAAAATCTTTGAGAGGTCATTTTCTCTACTCTCCTTTATACGACTGCTCAGCCAATGTTTACTGCTACTTAGCAAGAAATAAAAAACTAAATTCTTAGGAGATTAAGAATGAAGAAGTCTTTTTCACAATATCAATATGTACACTATCCTATCTTACAGGCCTTACAATAAGATGCAAAAGGAAAAAGAATTATTTATAGGAATAAAAATAAAACTATAAAAACAACCAGTCATAATTAGTACACTCAAAGAAAACTTATTAAAATTAACTTGACCATACTGACAGTATCTGTATTACTTACCAAAGAGATAAATTTCTACATCTTCCCCTATAAAACGATCAGACGAAATATAAAGTGTGCTTTAGCATTTTTATATCTATAGTCAAATCACAGTAGCCTTGGGGATAAAATGAATCTCCATTAAAGACGTACTTTATAAAAACTGATATGATAGCCTTCTTCTCCAAAAGAGTTAGCAGAGCAGTATTATGCTTACAAAATTACATGCAAAAATGTCAAGAAACACAGTTAAGGTTGAAGCTCTGCTTAATTTCATTCCCTAGGGTAAATGTATTAGTGCATCTGTACAAGAAGGTGGATAACTCAATATACTCTATGTACTTTCTGACATTTCTGGTCTTCATTTTTCAAATTTATGCACTAAAATAAAGAATGTGTCTAGCAACCATGATAGCTTCCTGCCTAAAGCAAAGTATTTACATGTGTCCTTATAAAGCTATCAGAAAAAAATTCTTGCTGACACATACAAAATGGTGTGGCAACAGAAATCTTCTATGGAGCAGAAAATATTTTCTGAATATACCTAACACATATAACTGCTGACTAAAAGGAGACAACTAACCTTGAACAAGTTCTTTCTTCTATTTACATGAAAAGCATACAATTTTAAAACAATGTCTTAAGAAAGATATCAAGTTTAACACCAGTCATATATGAATACTGTATACATAAAAATGATTATAAAAGCAAATGTAGGGGAGACCTTCAAGATGGCAGAGGAGTAAGACTTGGAGATCACTTTCCTCCCCACAAATACATCAGAAATACATCTACATGTGGAACAACTTCTTGAAAACACCTACTGAACGCTGTCAGAAGACCTCAGACATCCCAAAGGCAAGAAACTCCCCAGGTACCTGGGTAGGGCAAAAGAAAAAACAGAGACAAAAGAATAGGGACAGTACCTGCACCTCTGGGAGGGAGGTGTGAAGGAGGAAAAGTTCTCACACACTGCAAAGCCCCTTCACTGGTGGAGACGGGGAGTGGCGGGGGGGAAATCTTCGGAGCCACGGAGGAGAGCGCAGCAACAGGGATGCAGAGGGCAAAGTGGAGAGACTCCCACACAGAGGATCGGTACCGACCAGCACTCACCAGCCCGAAAGGCTTGTCTGCTCATCCACCGGGGCAGGTGGGGGCTGGGAGCTGAGGCTTGGGCTTCGGAGGTCAGATCCCAGGGAGAGGACGGGTTGGCTGCGTGAACACAGCCTGAAGGGGGCTAGGGGGCCACAGTGAGCCAGGAGGGAGTCCAGGAAAAAGTCTGGACCTGCCTAAGAGGCAAGACATTGTTTCTGGGTGCGTGAGGAGAGGGGATTCAGAGCACCACCTAAACGAGCTCCAGAGATAGGCAAAAGCCATGGCTATCAGCACGAACACCAGAGACAAGCATGAAACGCTAAGGCTGCTGCTTCAGCCACCAAGAAGCCTGTGTGCACGCACAGGTCACTATCCACACCTCCCCTCCCGGGAGTCTGTGCAGCTCACCACTGCCAGGGTCCCATGATCCAGGGACAACTTCCCCAGGAGAACACACGGCTCGCCTCAAGCTGTTGCAACATCCTCAGCCCTCTGCAGCTGCAGGCTCTGCCCGCATTCCGTACCCCTCCCTCCTCCCCGCCTGAGTGAGCGAGAGCCCACGAATCAGCTGCTACTTTAACCTTTCCTGTCTAAGCGAAGAACTGACGCCAGAGGGTGACCTACACGCAGAGGCGGAGCTAATCCAAAACTGAACCCCAGGAGCTGTGCAAACAACGAACAGAAAGGGAAATTTCTCCCAGCAGCCTCAGGAGCAGCAGATTATATCTTCACAGTCAACTTGATGTAGGCTGCATCTGTGGAATACCTGAATGGACAACGAATCATCCCAAAACTGAGGCAGTGAACTTTGGGAGCAAATGTAGACTTGGGGTTTGCTTTCTGCATCTAATTTGTTCCTGGTTTTACGTTTATCTTAGTTTAGTATTTAGAGTTTATTATCATTGGTAGATTTGTTTATTGATTTGGTTGCACTCTTCCTCCTTTTTTTTCTTTTTTTATATATAGATATATATTTTTTTCGTTTTTCTCTTTTTTTTAGTGTATATGTGTATGCTTCTTTGTGTGATTTTGTCTGTATAGCTTTGCTTTTACCATTTCTACTAGAGTTCTGTCTATCCTTTTTTTTTTTTTAAAGTATAGCTTTTAGCGCTTGTTATCATTGGTGTTTTTTGGTTTGGTTACTCTCTTTTTCTTTCTTCTTTCTATTACTTTTTAACTTTTTTTATTTTTAATAATTTTTTTTTAATTATTTGATTTGATTTGATTTTTCTATATTTTTCTCCCTTTGCTTCTGAGCCGTGTGGATGACAGGGTCTTGGTGCTCCATCCAGGTGTCAGGCCAGCACCTCTAAGGTGGGAAAGCTGAGTTCAGGACATCGGTCCACCAGAGAACTCCTGTCTCCATGTAATATCAAACAGCAAAAGCTCTCCCGGAGATCTCCATCTGAATGTTAAAACCCAGGTCCAGTCAACAACCAGCAAGCTACAGTACTGGACACCCTATGCCAAACAACTAGCAAGACAGGAACACAACCCCACTCATTAGCAGAGAAGCTGCCTAAAAATCATAATAAGGTCACAGACACCCCAAAACACACCACCAGAGGCAGTCCTGCAAGACAGAAAGACAAGATCCAGCCTCATCCACCAGAAAACAGGCAGTAGTCCCCTCCACCAGGAAGCCTACACAACCCACTGAAACAACCTTAGCCACTGGAGGCAGGAACCAAAAACAACGGGAACTACGAACCTGCAGCCTGCGAAAAGGAGACCCCAAACACAGTAAATTAAGCAAAATGAGAAGACAGAGAAACACACAGCAGATGAAGGAGCAAGGTAAAAATCCATCAGACCATACAAATGAAGAGGAAATAGGCACTCTACCTGAAAAAGAATTCAGAGTAATGACAGTAAAGATAATCCAAAATCTTGGAAATAGAATGGAGAAAATACAAGAAATGATTAACAAGGACCAAGAAGAACTAAAGAGCAAACAAACAATGATGAACAACTCAATAAATGAAATTAAAAATTCTCTAGAAGGAAGTGATAGCAGAATAACTGAGGCAGAAGAACGCAGAAGTGACCTGGAATACGAAATAGTGCAAATAACTACTGAAGAACAGAAAGAAGAAAAAAGAATGAAGAGAATTGAGGACAACCTCAGAGACCTCTGAGACAACATTAAATGGACCAACGTTCGAATTATACGGGTCCAAGAAGAAGAAAAGAAAAAGAAAGGGTCTGAGAAAATATTTGAAGAGATTACAGTTGAAAATTTCACTAATAGGGGAAAGGAAATAGTCCAGGAAGCACAGAGAGTTCCCCATAGGATAAATCCAAGGAGAAACATGCCAAGACACATACTAAACTATCAACTATTAAATACAAAGAACAAATATTAAAAGCAGCAAGGGAAAAACAACAAATAACACACAAGGGAATGTCCATAAGGTTAATAGCTGATCTCTCAGCAGAAACTCTGCAAGCCAGAAGGGAGTGGCAGGACACATTTAAAGTGATGAAAGGGAAAAACCTAAAACCAAGATTACTCTACCCAGCAAAGATCTGAATCAGATTCGATGCAGAAATTAAAACCTTTATAGATAAGCAAAGGCTAAGAGAACTCAGCACCTCCAAACCAGCTTCACAACAAATGCTAAAGGAACTTCTCTAGGCAGGAAACACAAGAGAAGGAAAAGACCTACAATAACAAACGCAATTCAATTAATAAAATGGTAATAGGAACATACATATCGATAATTACCTTAAATGTAAATGGATTAAATGCTCCAACCAAAACACAGACTGGCTGAATGGATACAAAACAAGACCCGTATAGATGCTATCTAAAAGAGACCCACTTCAGACCTAGGGACACATAAAGACTGAAAGTGAGGGGATGGAAAAGATACTCCATGCAAATGGAAATCAAAAGAAAGCTGGAGTACCAATTTTCATATCAGACAAACGGACTTTAAAATAAAGACTATTATAAGAGACAAAGAAGGACATTACATAATGATCAAGGGATCAATCCGAGAAGAAGATATAACAACTGTAGATATTTATGCACCCAACATGAGAGCACCTCAATACATAAGGAAAATGCTAACAGCCATAAAAGGAGAAATGGACAGTAACACACTCATAGTAGGGAAGTTGAAAATTTCCCCACTTTCACCAATGGACAGATCATCCAAGATGAAACTAAATAATGAAACACAAGCTTTATATGATACATTAAACAAGATGGACTTAATTGATATTTATAGGACATTCCATCCAAAAACAACACAATGCACATTCTTCTCAAGTGCTCATCGAACATTTTCCAGGATAGATCATCCCCTGGGTCACAAATCAAGCCTCGGTAAATTTAAGAAAATTGAAATTGCATCAAATATCTTTTCCGATCACAATGCTATGAGACTGCATATCAATTACAGGAAAAAGTCTGTAAAAAATACAAACACATAGAGGCTAAACAATACACTCCTTAATAATAAACAAGAGATCACTGAAGAAATCAGAAAGGAAATCAAAAATACCTAGAAACAAAGGAAAATGAAAACACGCCAACCCAATACCTGTGGGATGCAGCAAAAGCAGTTCTGAGAGGAAAGTTTATAGCAATACAATTCTACCTCAAGAAACA
Organism: Neophocaena asiaeorientalis asiaeorientalis; assembly: GCF_003031525.2. NCBI lineage: Eukaryota > Metazoa > Chordata > Mammalia > Artiodactyla > Phocoenidae > Neophocaena > Neophocaena asiaeorientalis. Next base: position 5,685,837 of record NW_020175414.1, read on the forward strand.
AGAAATATCTCAAATAAACAACCTAAACTTACCCCTAAAGCAATTAGAGAAAGAAGAACAAAAAGCCCTCAAAGTTAGCAGAAGGAAAGAAATCATAAGGATCAGATCAGAAATAAATGAAAAAGAAATGAAAGAAACAATAGAAAAGATCAATAAAACTAAAAGCTGGTTCCTTAAGAAGATAAACAAAATTGATAAACCATTAGCCAGACTCATCAAGAAAAAAAGGGATAAGACTCAAATCAATAGAATTAGAAAGAAAAAAGGAGAAGTAACAACTCACAATGCAGAAATACAAAGGATCATGAGAGATTACTACAAGCAGCTATATGCCGATAAAATGGACAACCTGGAAGAAACGGACAAATTCTTAGAAAAGTACAACCTTCCGAGACTGAACCAGGAAGAAATAGAAAATATAAACACACCAGTCACAAGCACTGAAATTGAGACTGTGATAAAAAATCCTCCAACAAACAAAAGCCCACAACCAGAGGGCTTCACAGGTGAATTCTATCAAGGATTTAGAGAGCTAACACCTATCCTTCTAAAACTCCTCCAAAATATAGCAGAGGGAGGAACAATCCCAAACTCATTCTACTAGGCCACCATCACCCTGACACCAAAACCAGACAAAGATGTCACAAAGGAAGAAAACTATAGGCCAGTATCACTGATGAACATAGATGTAAAAATCCTCAACAAAATACTAGCAAACAGAATTCAACAGGATGTTAAAAGGATCATACACCATGATCAAGTGGCGTTTATCCCTGGAATGCAAGAATTCTTCAATATACGCAAATCAATCAATGTGATAAACCATATTAAAAAACTGAAGGAGGAAAACCATATGATCATCGCAACAGATACAGATAAAGCTTTTGACAAAATTCAACACTGATTTATGATAAAAACTCTCCGGAAAGTAGGCACAGAGGGAACCTACCTCAACATAATAAACACCATATATGACAAACCCACCACAAGTAGCATACTCAATTGTGAAAAACTGAAAGCATTTCCACTAAGATCAGGAACAAGACAAGGATGTTCATTCTCGCCACTCTTATTTAACATAGTATTGGAAGTCCTAGCCACAGCAAGCAGAGAAGAAAAAGAAATAAAAGGAATACGAATTGGCAAAGAAGAAGTAAAACTGTCACTGTTTCAGATGACATGATACTATACATAGAGAATCCTAAAGATGCCACCAGAAAACTACTACTAGAACTAATCAATGAATTTGGTAAGGTTGCAGGATACAAAATTAATGCACAAAATCTCTGGCATTCCTATATACCTACAACGAAAAATCAGTTAGTGAAATAAGGAAACAATCCCATTTACCACTGCAACAAAAAGAATAAAATACCTAGGAATAAACCTACCTAAGGAGACAAAAGACCTCTATGCACAAAACTATAAGACACTGATGAAAGAAATTAAAGATGACACAAACAGATGGAGAGATATACCATGTTCTTGGATTGGAAGAAGCAACATTGTCAAAATGATGATACTACCAACAAAAAATTTCACAATTTATATGGAAACACAAAAGTCCCCGAATAGCCAAAGCAATCTTGAGAAAGAAAAACGGAGCTGGAGGAATCAGGCTTCCTGAGTTCAGACTATACTCAAAGCTACAGTAATCAAGACAGTATGGTATTGGCAGAAAAACAGAAATATAGATCAATGGAACAGGACAGAAAGCCCAGACATAAACTCCCGTCCATATGGTCACCTTATTTTTGATAAAGGAGGCAAGAATATACAATGGAGAAAAGACAGCCTCTTCAATAAGTGGTGCTGGGAAAACTGGACAGCTACATGTAAAAGAATGAAATTAGAACACTCCCTAACACCATACACAAAAATAAACTCAAAATTGATTCAAGACCTAAATGTAAGGCCAAACACTATAAAACTCTTAGAGGAAAACATAGGCAGAACACTCTATGACAGAAATCACGGCAAGATCCTTTTTGATGCACCTCCTACAGAAATGGAAATACAAACAAAAATAAACAAATGGGGCCTAATGCAACTTAAAAGCTTTTGCACAGCAAAGGAAACCATAAACAAGACAAAAAGACAACCCTCAGAATGGGAGAAAATATTTGCAAATGAAGCAACTGGCAAAGGATAAATCTCCAAAATATACAAGCAGCTCATGGAGCTCAATATCAAAAAAATGAACAACCCAATCCAAAAATGGTCAGAAGACCTAAATAGACATTTCTCCAAAAAAGATATATAGATTGCCAACAAACACATGAAAGAATGCTCAACATCACTAATCATTAGAGAAATGCAAATCAAAACTACAGTGAGGTATCACCTCACACTGGTCAGAATGGCCATCATCAGAAAATCTACAAACAATAAATGCTGGAGGTGGTGTGGAGAAAAGAGAACTCTGTTGCACTGTTGGTGGAAATGTAAATTGATACAGCCACTATGGAGAACAGTATGGAGATTCCTAAAACACTAAAAATAGAACTAACATATGGCCCAGCAATCCCACTCCCAAAGCAATCATACTCCATAAAGATGTTTTTAAAAAAAAGGAAATTTAAACTATCTGGGATGCACTCAAATCAAACACTTGAAAGTTTGCTACTACTTTCCCACGATGAATTGAAGTATTTACTGAGCTTGGAATACAGAGTCAGTGGGGTGAAAGGTCACCATACAACACAAACATTTATCAACTGGAACACTTATGACACTTAATTTAAAGGATCTAATAATTTGTTTCCCCCTGTAAACTAAGTTGCTTCGTAGCAATGGTGATATATCCACAGCTGTAATCCAAGCCTACAGCCAAAGGCCTGGGAGATAATATCATCTCACTAAGTATTTGATGAAACGTAGGACTTCTTGGACAGGATACTTACAAAGTTTTTCATAAGTTACAAATAACTTATGAAAGTGTCTACCATTTGCAAGTTATGTTTTATCTTAAAAGTCTATAAAAAATGTACAATTCTCTCAAGATTCATTTAGGGCCTGACACATCAAAAATGTAGACTCTCTGGAATAGTGCCTAACTCAGTGTAACTGTTCCTTTTGTATGTGTTCATTGAGGTGGTGGTAGCAGTAATTACCATGATTCTTTGAATGTGAGGAACCAGCCCTAAGAATTCAAATCAGAATGACTACTTAAAATGTAAAGAATCCAACAACAACAAAAAATAATAAAATTTAAAAGTAAAATTTTAAAAACAGAGAAAAAGTCCAATAGATACCCATTAAGTAGAGATAAAAGCACAAAACAGTACCTTAAAGAAAAGTGGGGAATGGTTAGATGGTCAGCAATGCTATTGACCAGAAACAAATGAAACTGCTGACATTCAATACTTTTTATCTATGAAAATGATAATTTTATGTGGTTCCTCTTAGTCTAATGAAGTAACTTTAATCAAAACAGAAAGCAAGTTAAACTTTTTCTCTTAAAATTTTTAGACATAATTTCAATCTTAAGGGCCTGAATTATATGATGTCTTGAGAAATACTCCAATCTTAAAATGCTGACTCTATACATTGTCAATCATTTATTCATTCAACTCATTCAAAGAATATGTTTTAGTTCTCGGTCCAGGAATTGTTCTAGGTGCCAGGATAGTGAATAAAGCAAACACAAATCCCTCATAAAGTTTATTCCAGAGGGAGAAATAAACAAGACATTTGTATATACACACATAGATACCTAAATTATGCAACATATCAGATGGTGATAAATACAACAGTAGAAAAACAAGAAAAGGAGCACAGGGAGGGTCAGAGTTGGGAGTGGGGAGTTTAAATGTTTAAATATAATGGTCCAGGAAGTCCTCCTCAGAGAATGGCATTTGTGCAAATACCTGAAGGAGGTAAAGAAGGAAGTGAGAAGAAGGCACAGAGTCCATGAGGCAGAAGCAGAGCTGCAGGAGCCCCCATATAGTCTTGCAAAGTTAGTCAAATTACTTACTTTCTTGTTAAGTTCTGATATTTTCTCTTCAAACTCTTCTAGTTTCACCTGATACATGCAAATATCTAAAATTGCAATGACAAAATTTTTATTAAATTCATTGTTACTTTAAAAGTTCAAAAAGAAAAAAAACAGAAAAATTAGAAATAGTGTCAGTAATAAAATAAACAAAATGGTGAAACATAGAATGTTGGAATGGAGGATTTTCTAAGCATGATACCAAGGTCACAAAATATAAGGAGAAAGATAAACCAAATTACAATTCTAACCTTGTATTAGGCAAAAGGAGGAGGGAGTTCAACTGTAACATACAATACTAAAAGGCTGCTATCCTCAATTCATAAATATTTTGAAAAAAGAGAAGAGGATAGTCAATACCAACTAGGAAAATGTGCAATAGTAATGAGCAGAAAATTAGGAATAAAAAAGTTAAAAATTGCTAAATCATAAGAACAGATACTTGATTTTCCCTAGTAATATGAAAATATAAAAAGTTTTAATGAGAAATAAGCAAAGATTAAATGATCCCTAATGTCAAGTATTGGAGATAGCACAGGGAACCCTACTCTCCTAAAAACAGTGGAAGTATAATTAAGGAACTTTGCTGATGAGAAACGATGCAATATGTACTAAAACTTAAAATTAATATTTTCTTTCACCTAGTAATGTATTTCTAGGACTTTGCCTTTAAGCAAGAATATTCATTAAAATATTATGTTAGGGCTTCCCTGGTGGCGCAGTGGTTGAGAGTCCGCCTGCTGATGCAGGGGACACGGGTTCATGCCCCGGTTTGGGAAGATCCCACATACCGCGGAGTGGCTGGGCCCGTGAGCCATGGCTGCTGGGCCTGCGCGTCCGGAGCCTGTGCTCCGCAACGGGAGAAGCCACAACAGTGAAAGGCCCGCGTACCGCAAAAAAAAAAAAAAAAAATTATGTTAGCAAAAAACTGCAAATAACTTAAATGTCCACCAATAATAGATTGACTAATAAGCTCTGATATGTATCCACATGATGGGATACTTTGCAGGAGAAGTAATTCATATTATGAATGAATTCATTATGGATGTCTCATGAATGTATTGTATCCCTTCTTTCTTTTTTTAATGAAAGTAATAATGAACATGGTTTAAGAAAATATACCACAGAACAAGTTAGAAGAAGCAAAAGTCAACCAAATCATTGCATCCAAAACTCAGTCCCGCTTCCTAAATGTTTCCTCTTACAACTCTGGTGGTTAGCTTCCTAACTCTAAATAAAGTATGTACACCATTATTTTCTGATTTAACTATTTAGGACATTATAGATAACTTCCTACTATGAAATAAGAAAACACTGTTTCCCATCTAATCCCAATTTTTGATAATTTTACTTTCATTTGGCTGGCTCTATAGCACTAAATTAATACTTAATCCTCTGATTCCTGTTGCACAGACAGCATCTCTTGAATCCCTCTTTTAATATATGGAGTTATCTGTGCCCTATACTTTCCAATATCTGTCTCCCCTACTGTCCTCTCTCACCTAAGTGTGTAAATACAGGGACACTCTCTTCTGTACTTAAGTCTTCTGCATTGTGTCTATAAGTTTATTCTAAACATTTACAATAAATAAACACAATGGACTTATTATAACTATGTAACATGTTTCACTTATATAGCCGAGAAGTATTCAAAGATTATATAGTATTTCCTTCTCAAGAATTCAATGTCAAAACCTCTCACCTACTCAAGAAAAAATATTCCTAATGTCCAGGTAGAAAAAGTTTTCTCTCCGGACACTATTCAGAATCATTCCACATTTTAGTTTGCTACATATTTAGAGCATATTTTTCTTCATTTCTATGTCCCTCCCACACCCAAGAACTCCTAATTTCTTCTCTCCTTCAGAGAGAAACAAATATTCACTTTATCAGTCTCACTAGTATTATCTACTCCTTTCTCATTCTATACATTCCACACTTCTTCCTGAACTCAAATATTATATGAAGAAAAAACAACTTCATGCAAATAATAGATATTCCTTTTTAATGCTAAACCAAGATTTGACATATGGTAACTTCTTAAACATTAGTTACAATGTGGAATCGGGTATGATGTCAATGACCATTTTGTACTGTTACCTTTAAATCATTTAGACACATCAAGCCCTGGTCATTTGGGAAAGAGTGGTTTGCAGAGTCATGCAGATCCTCCAAATGGTGACACATCTCATCATACAATATCAAAATAAACAGATAGGGTAATACCACCACTGATCTCATCAGAAAAAAATTTAGGACCGCAAAGCTGCCAAGATGATGGTAGCAAGTACAAGTTTTCCAAAACTCAAATATTTACTTGAATATTCCAATTTTATCATTGGTAACATATTCTATCATTTTCATTGAAGTTACAGACACATATTATTTCATTTTTAGGAAAGTGTGTGCCAAACACTCACATCTGAGTAGCCACAATTTGTATGACGATCCTTTTTTCAAAGTTAAAAAAAAAATGCAGGCATTTCAGCTGGCAGCTCAGACGATTACACAAGTATTTCCAATTGGACTCTGGTTTGCAGCACAAGTGATTCACACACACAATATATTGAATATTGAATATATTCACACAGAATATTGAAATGATGTGTGTGCAAAGGTAGATATTTAATAAACTTAACATTTTTTTAGTTCTTTATCAAGGACATTCTTAAATAAAAAATGGCACTTTTTTTGTTTCATTTCTTTTGTTTTACTGAGAATAAAGAATCCCATGGCTACTAATACAGTTTGGTGCCACTGCCTTGATTCACAACAAAGTACCAGCAGTTTTCCCAATATTGCTCTGAAAATATCAACAGAGTAAAAATGCCAAATAACTGTCTCAGTATTGTTATGAAAATAGTTTTGACTATTAGGACCTCCTGAAAGGTATCCAGGACCCTCTGGAGTCTACAGCCCACACTGTGAGAAACAACACTCTAGCACTAACCCATGGGTAAGGGACATAAGGTATTTTCATTTAAATAACAGAGAAACACTCACCAACAAACTGACTTAAATCTAAGTCTAGTCTTTTTCGATATGTGAAGTCTGGATCCATCCCATCTCTGTGCAGTACAATCTGGGATACACACTCATCAATTAATTTGAAGTACTGTTGCCTAGAACCAAGGAAAAGAATAAATGTACACTCTATTAGTGTAACTTTACATCAAAACATTTCAGTAGCTCGATTTCTACTTCAATAATATACAATTGTATAGTTTCAACAGTTGACATATAGATTTAACATGGGAGTGAGAGTAAATACAACTGCCACTTTCTTTCTAATGATTTTAACACATTACATTTTTTATGATCTTTTAGCTATAAATACAGTGTGCTTTAAAGATCATTTTCTTGCAAAAGTCAGAATCTTGACTTAATTAGTAGGCAGTAAGAAATAGAATATTAAAATGAAGTGATATGTACTTAAAAGCAGTCCTCAGCAGAGATCATCAACCTATCACTGTACCATACTGAAAGAGCTACCATTAATTCATTTTACTAATACAAACCAAAAGATATATTTTCTAAAAAATTATCTGGCAGGTTCTTAAAAACATACAGTTCACTGTTTTTAGAATGTTTGTGATACTGTGAATTATAAACAATATCAAATGAATGTTCCTTACTCAAAAGAAAGCTAGAAAACTTCAGCATAACAATTTTTGTCCAAAATTTAAATTTAATTAAAATCCCCAAATAGGCTTCATGTGTTAGTACAATTAAGTTCAATCCACCTGTGTTAGTAATAAGCTAAACTACATCCCTTAAAACTCAAGCCAACAAACGTGAAAGAAATATCCAGAAGATTTTACAAACAAAACCAAACTACAGTGATAGAGAGAGTGATAGAGAGGGTGGGTAATATTCTAATGAATACAGTCCTCCATCCGAACCACCACTTAGGACTATTTCTTCTCAATGACTTTTTGCATAGTTTTCCTCTCCAACCCCTTCTCACCACGTATGTGACGATGCCTCCAGCTACTTGAGACTTCCTTCCCTGTATACTATGACCTACTGCCCTGGACCATTTACCTGGTACCTAATAAACCATCCATGATGCTGAATAAAATTCACTACAGCTTAACATTAGCAAATAAGACAATGTTCATTAATTGTCATAGAGTAAAAATATTCAAGACATAGTGTTCTTGGATACAAATTAAAGCAAGAAGGTATTATCAATGCTTTCCTCAATTTTCTCAACTTCTTTCAATGAAATAATCTCCCATTCCCTAATATTTTAGCTATAATAACCACATTTACACTTGAGGTACATAAATTGCACACACGTTTCTAGCTATCACATTAAAAACTGAGATGACGCACTCTGTCCCTTTTTTAACTCTAATTTAATGTTATCTTGATGTTGTTTTAATAAAAACATGGCTTAAATTAACACCAGCTATTGTGTATAATGTTTTTAAAAAACATAATGTCATTAAGTGTTTTCTCACTTCCACCACCCTAAATTATGAGCTCATTTATAATGTAGCTGAAAATTCATGCAAAAACTCTTTCAGTAAGGCAATACTAGTAAAGAACAATGTACGTCTGGAATTCAGAAATGTAAATCTAGAAAATAATCTCTATGAGTGATATTGGTAAGGTAGTGAATATGTCAGAGGAATATGTAAACAGCGTAATTAGGGGATAAACATAAATGTCATTACTTCATTAATAAAAGTCATTTTTGTTGGAGAATATTTTGAAATCACCTTCACTTTCTCTGCAGTTTTCTTTTTTACCAAATATCAGAAATTATCTCCCATGCACATTCAACTAACATGCTATTCTGCACACAATAAGCCATTACTAATTTGTTACAGAATTGAATTTGATCTTCTATCCACCTTCCAATTATCTTACTGCATTTGATTTTTCTGCGGGACCTTTGATGTACATTCTCCAATCAAGTTCCATTTCAGTAAAATTTCCTTTTGTTCCAGATGTGAAAGTAAGCAAAGATTTTAATTTTCCTATGCACTAGTTCTTTTAAATGACAATATTTTGCATTCTACAATGAAAATTAACTAATAAAAAACTTCAAAAGTTGTATTTATTAATGTCAATATTAATTTTAAATGTTCATCAGTCGAAAATGTTCAGATAACTGAATATTTCTGAAAGGTGAAATCTAGGTCCATTCGAGATAGTAAAACCGAAAAATGAAGGTAAAACCAAAAGAACAAGATTTATGAATCTTGGACTACACAGCAAAAAGAGTAAAATTTACTGTATGTTAAGTAAAAGGATGAATATATAATAAAAGTATTATGTAAGTGACCACAATTCTGACTCTATCTTGTAATAAATGTATACTCACTATAAGAATCAACAACAACAATAATAGTAATAAATAACTGAGAATTTTGGAACATAGGAAAGAATCGATGGGATCACCTTCACTACGGCAGTCATGGGAAGAATTCTGCCTTCATAGCAACCATATCTGGAACAAAGACCAAGGGCCTCAGGCTTAAAGAGCCAAGAAAGAAGGCAACACAGACGAGTATCAAACTTAAAAGGTGTTACTCAAAAAATGACCAAACTAGATGAACTTCTATGCTTCACTAATGTCACTTTGGTAATGCTACAATGTAATATTTCTTTAGACTCTTGATTCCACTAAAGTGAAAGGCTCGCCTGAGTGTGCCCCACTACAGTTGTGCTTTTTAATCTGTTTTGAAGTTAGACACAACCACATGCTCCCTGGAACACAGATGAAGGGATTAAATAACCCCCTTTGTTACACTGCAGACACATTCAACGCTTCAAAAGCAAACAGCAGTCTTAAATTCTTGGAAATTCAAGCAGCAAAAAATCAGAGGTTGACAAGACCAACCACACAGGTATCAAGAAAAGGATGGGGCTACTTTAGAATAAATGGAAGTTCCAAGTTTATTTTTAGGTAAATCTTCAGGAGAGTATAGTATTACAATTAGTGGGGTACCTATGATACTTAAAAATATTATTAATCAAGTATTAGTATTTTTTATCTAGCATTTATAGAGTGGTTAAATATTTAAAGTGTCTTATTTTAATAAAATATGAGAAAGAAGCAAATGAAGACTCAAAACAGGTTCCTGAACTCTATTTTAGAATACCACGGGGACTTCCCAATTCTACAAAGGAAAGAGGTAGGGTGGATGATCTGTACTCATCTCGAAGAACCTAAAGTTTTACCACGTTTGGACTTTTATTCTATTCACTTGTTAGGTACATCAAAAACCTAAATTGCACCCTCTGACATCACCTAGAGGACACAGCCTGAATGAGACTATCTAGCAACTCCTTCTACTTGAAATTAGAGTAAGAAAAGACACATTACCCATAGTATTTGAGAATAAATTTCAGCAAAATTAAATTAAAGGTGACCAAAATGGTTTTATATTCAAAGATCTCAGCTTCCTTCATAAAACAGTAATAAAAGAGTTAAGAGGGTATAGAGGACATTTATTGAGCATACACCATACGCCAGATATTTGGCTAGGAGTCTCACTCATGTTACCATTTTAATCTTCATAACAGTCCAGCAGCTCAAGTGTTACTATCCATATATAACTACAGATAAACATGGATAAACAATTATTTTCTTTAAACAATTTGTTACGCTCAAGATGTCTAGGATATAATCAAACTTGAGAAGTCATTTGTCTAGCGTTCTGATACAGTAGCAACATTAAACACAACTGTATTATTAAGGAACTTGCTAGCTACTTAAACACTAATAAAAGTGATGTTTAGTATCTGCCATTCCTACTGCCTACGGACTAACCAGAAAACATTATTCATCACGCAGTAAACTAGTAATTTGTTGCTAGTTTGCATTTTTATTCAGCTGAAAAGTTGTAACCAAGAATCTGCTGGAGCTTAGAAAGTAATAGTAATATCATTTTATACCATCTTCTACCTAAATATATGCCCAGAGGAAACAGTGCATTCTATGAATCAATATTATGAAAGAAATACAAAACTTAAAAATATTTGCTTGCCCAAATCAAACATCAGGTGAATTTCACAATTAATAGAATTTTATTAGTGAAAGAAAATATTAGAATATAGCTTCCTCTTACCTTATAAAATAATCATTTCGAATCAGCAAAAGATGCTGCAGAATTGAAATGAAATATCCCTCTGCTCTGGTTTCCTTAACTGTGTTCCACACCATGTTGTGAAGATCATTCGCTTCAGTAAACTGATTAAGGAATATGTGGATTTATTTATCCTCTATACCGAACAACTGCAATAATGTGACACGGAATCTGCTCTGTAAGGCTTCGAAAGATTACTGTGTATCTTAACCTAAAATAGGCATCATATATACTCAGCATATAATAAAACACATGTAGTTAGGAATGAGAATAGAGGGAAAACTATGTGCAAATGACAACCTGACCTGACACTTCCTGGCTTCTCCTCCACAATCAACTCCAACCAGTATTCCTCTCTTGAGCCAAGATACTGCTGGCAGAAAGAGTAGTGGGCAGCTGGCTGTTAATGAAGTCTTTGGGTTCTGGGGGAGCCCTGACCAAGAGGGCTGGTGCCAGGCATTACCTACCATGGAGCAGCCCCAGTGGAAGACAGAAAGGTGGCAGATCTCTGGACAAGCACAGACATCTGCAGATGCACAGAATTAACAAAGGCCCGTATGAGGATACACCCAAGGTACAGGGTAGGAACTAACCAGCAGGCTAAGGGCACCTATTCCTAATGATGAAGGCACTAGGGGGAGGGGAGGTGCCAAACAAAAAGAACAGATTGTACATGTGTACATAAGAGGCTTGTCTAAAAAGCATCCATTTGTAGATTGTAACATCCATTTGCATATGCATGTATTCACAAAAACGCACATAAACTAATAAAATTAAAAAGGTTTATACAAACATCCTTCTGATTCAATAAAGGTTTGATTTTATATCGTTTATCTAGAAATGGCTTCAGAAGTTTAATATTTTATGGGGTGGGGGCTGTTTAAGGGTTAGCAGTAATTTTACATATTTGATTAGACTTCAGAACAAAAGGATATTCAAGTTCAGCTCTAACATCTTCGAGGCGATGGAAGAACTCAATCAAATCTTCTTCCTTATGCTCGTCAAAGACTTTAAGTTGGATATCCAGGCCATCATTCTTAATACGTTTTAAATTCTAGAGATATTAAATAGGAGTTATAAGGAACAGTTTTGTTTTTAACGATGCAAAAAATTAATGATAAACAATAAACCAACCATTCAACTTGATTTACAGCATTCAAACACTTAAAGTGTTAAATAATACTCAAACCTTATCATCTATTTCAAAAATAGATTTTATACTCAAGCCTTTTTTCCCACAGATAAATTATTCTTGAAGGTAATTTATCTAAATTTCCCCCTACTCAAGTACTTCTCTAATTTAAATATTAATAAGGAGACTGCAGGGCACTTACTGGCAATATCTCTTTCAATCCACAACGCATAAATTCATTTCTGATGTGAAGCCTGAAGTCCAAATCATCAGGAGATGTAACAAGGGCATTGATAAGCTGCATACATGCTACCTACAATAAATTACACAGCAAGACTTAGACTTGGATTCTGACATTAAAGGAGTAATAGAACTGAAACATCAAGGCTGTGTTCCAAGTATTATCAAATATCTTCCTTCACAGGTGAGTCTATTAAAACGATAATTTGTATGTAAAATATTTTAGTCAATTACAAATTAGACAAGAAATATAGTTTCAGGGGACTTTTTAATTCACTCCAACCAAAAGTTAAGTTCTTCTCCAAAAATATCATTCCATACACATAAGACATAAACTGAACACACACTAGTTGAAAAACTATAAATATCCTTAGATAGATCCTATCCTAAAATAGGATAATAAAATAATTTCCCATTCATCAAGAGAAACCCAAAGACTTTAAGTCAATGAGAGTTAGCAAAGGCCTGAAACTAGTTAATGGGGTTGTTATAACCAAAAATTATATTATGAACATTGCACAGCTAATTACTAGAAGTTAACTTATCAGGCAATGGTTCCTACACTTTGACAAAAATTCAGCTTACTGTGTGTTACACTTATCAAGAAGACATAAAGAAATAACATAGCTAACTAAATGCTTTAGTATATAACGTAAATGATGAAAATTAAAAATTGCTGTATTTTCCCATTCATATTTAACAGTCCGACTTTCAACCTGGATCTCCTTTTTTTTTTAATCCCTGGCTGAATTATATCTTTCATTATCCAAAATCTATATAATGGAAGCAAAAGAGGTTGCTTCTAGAGAAGCAAAGAATTCTTTGCTGTTGTTGATGATGTTATTTTTCTAAGTCCACATTCTACCAAAATCTAACAAGAAAGACCAGCTTACTGATCAATGTGTTTAACCTCATGCTGTTCCCTAAATTGTCCTTTCTCCATCCCTTAAGGCAAGGTTATATGAATTTAAAATGCCATTTTGGGATTAAGACACCAACAGGGGTCTCAGTTCCTGCTGGTTGAAATATATTATAATTGTTCTATTTGATATCTAAACACTAAAATCTGGCCAGCATGCCTCTACTGTCAAAACTTGAAAGAGAGGGAAAAGGAAAACATATTTAAAAGGAAAAAAGAAAAAACTTAAAACGGTGTCTACCTTTCCAGTACACGTTCACTCAGCTGTAACCAGTTCATGTCAGAAAGTCAAGTTTAAAATGCTTTCTTTCCACTTCCTTGCCAGTCATTACCCAATACCCACAAATGTTTTTTTCAGCATTTTAAAAGATCTCAAACAGCATACAAATATTTAAATTAGCATACTAATTTAATTTCTCTATGTTCAGAGAAATTAAATTAGTATTAGTCACCAGGTTTCCAGGAAAAGATGCAAATTATAGACAACTCAAAGAAAGAAGCAAAAATAAACAACATAAAAATTAGCAGCAAATATCACCTAAATGGAAAGTTGATATGTGTAGAATAATATTAGCATGAAATTGAGGAGAAAGAAGGGAAAAGAATCATCCAAATTATTCCCAGGAAACGTTTTAAAAGGCAATTTTTCATAAAAATAAAACTAGGAACTGACTTAAGCCGAAATAATGAATTTAATTCTTTAGGATCCCTTCCCAACTGTAACAGTAATTTGCCACTATCATGACCTACAACCACTCTTTGATTAATTTATATCATGTAAACATATGTCTACATACAGTAAAATGTATTGATTTACATCCTTAGAGATAAAAAATTCTATAATCAAGATAAAGACCAAAGAGTTCCTTCTAGATTTCTAATACATATATTGAGACATTTAGACCTTTTTTATCACATGATTTCACACTGGTATAGCATAGCAGCATAAGTGGGAGCCAATCTGGCATCTATCCCATATAACTCAATTCCTAGAGACAGTAGAAAAGGCTCAGGAACTAAAAAGGTAAAATAGGACATGTTGCCTCCCCTAGTGAAGATAAGCAGGTTCAGTAACACAAATATACTATGTACTGTAAGAGATGTGTTCAGTATATGATGAGAATGTGGAGACAGTAAATAAAAACAAGGAAAGCTGAGGAACAGTACTGACTCTTAAGGATTAATAGGGAGACAGCCAGATGAAAAGGAGGACCAAGATGTTTAAAGCAGAGCAGTTTACATGTTCAAAGATCTGGGCTCTTTTGCTGAGTTACAAGGAATTCAGATTTCCTGAGCAGTTTGTAAGGCGGGAACTGGGAGAACAGGGGAAGTACCCAATAAAGATGAAGCCAGACAGAGGAGGCACAGCTTCATGTGCCGAATCAGAACTTTCTGACTCAGCTGGAAATAGGGGAAATCATAAAGGATTTTATGCAGGAGCGGCGATAATAGAGGTAATAGATTCAAGTTAAGAAGCTATCATACAAGTAGCTTCGTTGAGCGATGAGGAGGTCTTGAACAACATTTGAAAAACATTTGATGGCTGGGTGAACATGTGGTTGAGGCAAAAGAAAAGAATTTACAAGTCCTCCCACCTTTGCTGTTCAACTAGATAGGAGGTGGGACCATTAACAGAGACATAAAATGCAAGGAAAGAAACAAATTTCACAGGAGAATAGGATAAATCCTGCTTCTAAAATTCTGAGATTGAAATGTACATTAGGAATCATACATTCATTTAAGAAATTAGTGAATGCTGGAATATTAACAGAAACTCAAGGAAATAATGAAATTGTGATATTCATCAGAAAGAATTAATCACCATGTTCTGTTTGATGTTCCCAAAATGTAGCATATATGATCTCCATTAATTTGCACTAATTATGCCATACTAACAGTTTCAACAGCAGGCAAAAGCCACCTTCCTCTGGAACTGACGAGGGTAAGAAAACAAGAGTTTCTGCCCTCCTGGGAGTATCCTAACTTATCTGAAGGTTCTATCTTTGAGCACAAGACCTTCTCTGTTTACTAGCTCATGCATTTCATTCCTTCCAAGCCTGTTAATGATGTCTACTAAGCACTTCTTGGTACCAGGGATGCAGCTATGAAATGAAAAAGACAGGAATCACTACTATAGAAAGAGAGGAGGCAAGACTGAATCCACAGTTTGAATTGCCTGGGCAATTCAAAGGCTGACATTAAGCTAGAAAAAAATCAGCATAAACAGAGGAAACAGGCTTGGGAAGAAAGATCAGGACTTAAGTTTTGGAGATGTTAAGTTGGAAATATTGTCTATTATTGATCCTCATCGAAAAAACTAGAAAAGGAAATTGGATATAGGAGACTCCAGTTGGAGAAAGAGATTACCATAGCATTTGTATGTAAAAACCAAGATCTTAGATGGAATCACCGAAAGAGTAGTAAAGAGAGAGAGAAGAGGTACAAGAACTGGTTGGGACATTTCAATTGTAGGTTTTGATTTGAAGGTTGAGGAAATGAGTTAAAGAAAAGTAAAAAGCTATCAATGTGGTAGAAGATAAATGAAGAGATTGTGGTGTCCTGGAAGAATGGGAGAAAAGTGTGTCAACAGGGAGAGTGATCAACTGTGTCAAATGCTCTAATAGGTCAAATAAGATAATTACCACTGCATCTGGCAAATTGGTGACTTGACGAGAAGTTTCTACAAAGGGACAGAACTGCTGCTGCACATGGAAAACATTTTCCTTCTCACATGTACCATATGCAACCAGTAAATGAAAGCATACAATTAAAACTGGCTCTAAAATATTCTCCTTGCTCCAAATGTACCTTTATACTTTAGAAATACTGCTCGTTAACCTTTGGTTTAAACAAGGCTTATAAGTAAGACACATCTTTAGGTGTTAGATATGTACTCAGTTCTAATAATATGGAAAGTAAATGCTGTAACCTCATTTGTTACTCTTGCCCCAATTATCAAAAAGGAGCCTTACATGAGAAAAGGTATTTTTAACATAACTTCTAGCTATAAAGATGTGTCTGCACACACAGGCACGCACATATCCAGCTAGAATTCGGGACAGTTGAGGATTTCCTGAAGAACAGCAACAGACTGAAAATGTCCTACAAAAGCTGAGACCAGCAAACCCCACATAGCCAAGGATTAGGAAAATAAGCAGCCAAAACAGTAATTACAAATAGTGGGACAAATGTCAGCAATGTTGTAAACTAGAGGGGTAAAGACATGTAACAGGGGACAAAGTAGATAATCTGTAAGCAAAAATCTCAAAGATATTCAATATGAGGGATAGAGCTTGTCAAAGGCAATCTTAAGAACAAGGCAAATGATCAAAGGAAAATCATTAGAAGTAGAAAGGGGTTAAACAGCAAGACAAAGACACATGCTGGAATTTTCATCACTTAATCAGCAAAGCAGCTTTCTGCCCTTGAAAATGAAGTGAGAAGGTTTCTTCACATGTGAATATGCATCACCTAAAGTTCCTCTAGTACACAATTTAATTTACTGCTGTCTATCACTACGTGCAACACAAACAGGAGAAAAAATAAACACTTTATGCATATTTAACCTTTGGTTTCCAACCCTTTTCAGACAAACAAGTTTAAGTACAAAATGCCAGGTATACTAACAGCAGTGATGCTTGAGCCTCGAACACAGGCCTGTCCAGGTTTTTCAAAGGCCACCAGCACAGATGCTTTCTCCACGATTATGTGGAAGGAATTGAAAAGGTATCCAACAAACAGCAAAAGCAAACATTCTTTAGAAAGTTCACACTTGGTCAACATATTCATCCTGAATATAACATGTTTTCACATGTAAAATGATGGCTATACTACACTGAAAACATATCAGCTTCCGAAGCTAAATTCAGACTGGAAACAAGCACCAGTAAAGTACTTAAATAAAAATCCTATCAGAACCTGTGAATACTTACTATCTGGGCCTGGAAGACACAGGTCAGACCGCTATTCATCTTTTCTACCCCATAGCAGAAATCATCTGTCTCTCTTTGCACAATCAAATTCTACATTATCAAGTTAAAATGAGTAAATGATGCTTACAGAGAAATATCTTGCCTCCAGTGCAACTAAAGAAACTCCAAAGAATTTTAAAATCTCATGCATTAATTCAGAATATAAACTAAAATAGACTACTACATTATGTAGACAAACACAGAAAGAGTGAAGTATATCAGCATATGTAAAGTCCTATAATTTTACTTATATTTCCAATTAAATATTCGGTAAATGAACACAGTAAGAGGACAAGTCAGAGCTTGAGGTAACTGCATATATCTCATACAGATGCAGAGAAATAAACTGAAGGATTCAAGAGGCCCTAATTTATATGAACAGGAACAGTTGGATTCAAGACAGAACTTGGATTTTTAAAGGTTTATTCAGACACTCCCCCTGAGACATCATGAATTTCTTCTGCGTTCTCCCATTTTGTTGAAACTCCTAGTATTGCAATTTTCATATGAAACATTAGCCAGCTATAAATTCCTGAGTATAAGCTTCTTAAGGACTTAAGCAGTGTATTTCATTCATCTTTATAGTTCTAATATCTAGCAGAACCCTGAACCGCAATCTCTGAATAATTAACTAATTGACTGGTTAATTATGAAATTTTGCAGTTACCTTGAGTCATGAATTAAGTGTTATCTTTTTGGTGGTCTATTGTAGCATAAGTGAAAAAATGTATTACACAGACTCAGAAAATTGGCAGTATACTCTAGGACAAAAATGATTTTTTTAGTTTAGTAGGTGTGTGCTCCACATGACAATATGAGTTCACGTTAGTGTGTTATTTTACTGTTTCTTTAATGTTTATTAGCTTAATGGCATATTATATACTAGTCCATTTTAATATGCTTAACAGTTTGATTCATATAGATACAGTAACCAAACTGCTGCAAACCTCAATAAAAGTAGTGGTAAAAAAAGAGAGGAATTAAAATAAATTGATCTCTGCATCCCTCTGGAATGCCCCAACAGTGATCCTAAAGATAAACGTTCTAGTACACTCTGTATCCTTCATTAAATGTGCGAACGACTTACTTGATATTAAAAATAACTCTAGTTAACACTGACTTTTTTGAGGGGGTAGGAGATACTTGAAACAAAAAGAAACAGTAAATCAAGATATGACTATTCATTATAGGAAGACCTTCGCTTGGTCTCGTGCAAAATTAAACTTGGGTACATTTTGAGCATTTAAGGGGTAAGGGAAACAAAACAAACAGAAGCTAATAACCTTGGCTAAATTCAAAAAGGCATTGTAACTGATTTGTTTCAATGTCATATTTGTCGATTATTGCCAAGTAACATATTTCAAAGTACAGAGTACTTTGTACTACTACTCTGTAGTATCATATGAACCGAAAATAGTGAAGGTTTTGTTCCATTCACTCAACATCAAGGTACAACAAACGCACACCTTTGTGTATACAGGAACAACACCAGGAGCATCAGGTTGAAGGAAAAGAAGCCAAAAAGGTGGCAGAAGGAGGTGCAACGGTCTGCTCTCTGCTGCCAGGCAATTCTCTCTGTGTCTCTGCATGTATTGCAAGTAGAGGTACAGATGGCTTTTCTTCTGCAAGACCTTGACAAGGATGTCTGTATAGCAAACCATCTTGGAAGACAGAGACAGCATCTCCCCTCCAGAGCAAAAGGGCAGGCAGACCCACAGCCCATTCTGAAAGATCTGTGTTCTCCAAGCTCCTGTAACACGACCTGCCATTGCAGCCATGTCTTCAGACAGTCCCTCCAAAATAAAGACTGGACTCAATTATTTCCTGAACTGAGAATCCAAAAATTTATCAGCTGGCTGGGAGGCCTTGTTGAAAGCACTGTCACCTGGTAGCCCAACTGATAGAGATCCCAATTGGGGGTCCCCAACAACTATAAACAACATGTTCCTTCCAGGAACACCATGTGCACCTTCAAAACTATGTATCTTGTGGGGAAGCCAGGCATTAACATGCCTCTCTCTCCCAAAACACCATGACTTACACCTCAGAGGTGCTCATAAGAGATGCTCAGGTGTGTGAGGAAACAGTATCAGCACACGTACAGCCTCAGACAACTGTGGCCATCTCTCCACACCCAGGCGAACTTTGGTTACTCTGGGGAGTTTCCTGGAGAGAACACTGATCACTACATACGTGCACCTGCAGACAGTTATCCCTACGATGAGTCACTGAATTAGAACAGATGATACGAAATGTGTCCCTGGTTTTAGCTGAAGTAATCAGTGACACTGCATCAGCCCTGCAAGGCACTCAGGTCAGCTTTCACTCACTGGCAGGGTTGTTACAGATGAAGGAGTTGCGCCAGATGTCCTCCTTGCTGAACAAAGGGAAGTCTGTGCAATCATTAATACCTCAGGCCGAGTGAAAAAGCAACAGAAGAAGATAAGAAAGCCTCCTGGTGTCCTAAGATAGACCCTGACGGTTTACAGGATTTGTTCAGCTGATGGGATCTGGGACCTGGAAGGCATGCCTGAAGTCAGTACTGCAGGGCAGCCTCAACCTGCTGCTTGAAGCACTGCTGACCAGCAGGCTTAATTAAATAAATACTCTGGGAGACAAATGGAATGGAGCTCATCACAGCCTGTATCAGTCAGAGTAACTGCTGCCCATGATAGCAGACTTGGATTCTCTAAGCTCAGGGTGTCGTCCCTATAACACAACCCACTGAAACTGGAAACTGGGGTTGACAAAGCTGATACTTGAGCTACTGCTATGGCTGTAGGTAACTGAAGTCCTTTGTTTTTGACCTAGGAGTTCGTGTCTTTTGACAGCAGCACCCATACAAGTGTGGCAGACTAACACGGTAGTTTACAAGTGGCATAAAACCACAGATCCTTTGTGTTCTTGACACTCCAAGAGTCCAGGAAGACACCATAGGAAGGGAAGGTACAGCGTGCCGTCACTGAGGACACAGATGCAGAGGAAAAGTCAAATAGCCAACCCCAAAAACTCCAGGATTCCCACACTTTGATTCCTTTCCTGACAAAAATCTACCACAATCCCATCAGCCCTATGCCCAACAACATGGGTTTGAACAAACTCTTTAGGATCTAGATAATGCTTCTGACACTCTAGCAAAGTATGGCTCTAACAAGAGAAGAAAGAAGACACACATAGAAAGAAAAAATAATAATAAGAGGATAGAAATGAAAATAACAATGAAAATCAAAGTGTGACAGATACTAGAGATTGGTGCACTCACATTATTCCAACCCTCTTCTAAGGAAGACCCAGGCAACACAAGGAGCTAATCACACACATGAAGACTGGACCCTATCAGAATCAGAGGTAGTCACGTTATCTTCATCATTATTATTAGCAGACTTAAGTAAATGTAACAATCCTCCCTTAAAAAGTACTTTGGAATAAATATACTTTGCACTAAGAGAACAATGAGGAATTTTTTAATTTTACTATCTCCCATTTTCTCCAATTTAAAAGCAAACAATTGGTTTCTATTTTATTCAGAGACAAACAAACAAGTTTTATTTTTAATTTCATTTGCTAATATCACCCCTGACTAGTACATTTTAATAAATGCAACTTAAATAGCTAATGGAATAAAATGGGTACTTAGAGCAATAGCTTTATGGGAAAATTGATAATCAGCTAGTTCTAAAACATTTTTTTTTTTTGTTAACTTTAGAAACACCCAGAGAGAAAAGTATTTAGATATTACTAAAGTACTGTTTGATCATTTTAAAGGAAATAGAATTAGCAACCCCAGAAAAGAGAATCTACTTACTTTTTTCCCCCTAAGTTAGCTATCAGGAAAACAATAACTTTACTCTTAACTTAAGCTTGCTACCTGCTAGCTATTTCATACATTTGACTTAACAGGAAGAAGAAACATCCATTAGAGTATAAACACACAACAAAATGGTTTAGTAGGGAATATTAGAATTGAGAACAATTCTTTGAATTGTTCAATTGAGAACAATTCACAAGAAATGAATTTAAATGATGCTAAAATGACCTTTCACTTCTCACTGAAAATTAAACTTTAAAAACTCTATCAAGAAATTATAGTGTTTATAGGACATCAAAAAACAATGACAAGGGCTTCCCTGGTGGCGCAGTGGCTGGGAGTCCGCCTGCCGATGCAGGGGACGCGGGTTCATGCCCCGGTCCGGGAAGATCCCACGTGCCGCAGAGCAGCTGGGCCCGTGAGCCATGGCCGCTGGGCCTGCGCGTCCGGAGCCTGTGCTCCGCAACGGGACAGGCCACGACAGTGAGAGACCTGCGTACCGCAAAAAAAAAAAAAAAAAACACACACACACACACACACACACAAAAAATGACACTACTAAGTGTAACAGAAAATATACTTAATTACAACTTAAGCAATTAGTTTCATAAAAGCTAATATAATCAGCCACCTGTATCCTGATAAAAATTCCTCAAGCAATTTCCACAGCTGTCCAGAGAGAGGCTGCTGCTAGCCCCTCCTCTCCACCCTTAATGCCTTAACACTAAATATGGCAAATAAGCCGTCATTAAGAAAGAAATCGTCCCCACAAATATTCACAGTAGCATTGTTCATAATAACCAAAAAGTTTAAAACAGTCCACATGCCCACCACCTGACAACTGATAAACGAAATGCCGGATACCATACAGCAGCATCATATACG
The DNA here is from genome assembly GCF_003031525.2 of Neophocaena asiaeorientalis asiaeorientalis. Lineage (NCBI taxonomy): Eukaryota > Metazoa > Chordata > Mammalia > Artiodactyla > Phocoenidae > Neophocaena > Neophocaena asiaeorientalis. The sequence continues at coordinate 5,707,889 of NW_020175414.1, forward strand.
GCATCAACAACAACCACAACAAAATGAGGCTCTGATACATCCTACAGCATGGATGAACCTTGAAAATACTATGCTAAGTGAAAGAAGGAAGAAAAGACCACATACGCTGTGATTTCACTGATACCAAACATCTGGAATACGAAACTCTATAGAGGGAGAAAGTAGAGTATTGGCTGCCTACAGCTAGAGATAATGAGGGCACCGAGGGGTGACGGCCAGGGCATGAGGGCTTTCTTTTGGGGATGATGAAAATGTACTAAAATTGACTGTGGTGAAAATTGCACCGTTCTGAATATACATAAAAAAACATGGAATTGTACACTCTAAATGAATAAATTTTATCTCAATAAAACTGTTTAAAAAATCATTTCAAAATTGTATCAATTCTCTAGACAAATATATTTTCATTTCTTCAAGTCTTACTGTCTTCTATGGAATAGTAATCTTAATTTATAGTTTTTAATTAATAGTTCTTTTTATCATATTTTATCGTAACTATAAAGTTATTTTTCCATAACTTAGCACCTTCAGTAAAATCAGAGTAACTACCCATAATAGAAATGAATAAATTTACCCAAGAATTTTTTTGACTCATGCAGTTTGCCTTCAAGTTCATACAGTAATCAGGATTTTAAAAGACCAGATAGATTTAGTTTAATGTCTGGTAGCCAAAACAAATTTAATATGACAAATAACCAAGAATTTTAAGGTTGCAATAGTCAAACTTTCCAATTAATGAGTCAATCATGTCATTTACCTAGGCAAAACTTGACTTCGTTCTTAAAGAGCCCTTCTTTATCCTTTCCCTCACAGCTTTCAAACATCAAATGATGTAATAATGTTGTAAAAAAAGTTGGAAGCCCAATTTTATCAAGATTTTTTAAAACTTTTATTTTGAAATAATTATAGATCCATTGGAAGTTGAAAAAAAAAAAAAAAATACGTACAGGTTGGTCCTGAGTACTCTTCACACAATTCCTCCCATTGGTAACATCCTGCATCATTATAGTACAATACCAAAACCAAGAAGTTGAAATTGGTACAATCCACAGAGCTTTTCAGATTTTACCAGCTTTACACTCATCTGTGTATGCGTGTACAGTTCTATGCAATTTCATCACATGTATAGATTTGTGTAACCATCACCGCAATCAAGATACAGAACTGCTTTAATTGCACGACACTCCTTCCTGCTATTTATTTACAGCCACACCCAACACTTTCCCAGACCCCAATCCAAATCTTTGGCAACCAGTAAAGCAGTAAACTGTTCTTAGAGAACTGTTCTCTATAATCTGGTTATTTCAAGAATGTTATATAAGGCTTCCCTGGTGGCGCAGTGGTTGAGAGTCCGCCTGCCGATGCAGGGGACACGGGTTCGTGCCCCGGTCCAGGAGGATCCCACATGCCGCGGAACGGCTGTGCCCGTGAGCCCTGGCCACTGAGCCTGCGCGACCAGAGCCTGTGCTCCGCAGCGGGAGAGGCCACAACAATGAAAGGCCCACGTACGGCAAAAAAAAAAAAAAGAATGTTATATAAATGAAACCACACTGGGCAACCTTTTAGGACTGGCATTTTTCAACAGTGTGTAACCTTTTAGGACTGGCATTTTTCAATCTGCATAATTCTCTGAAGATTCACGCAAGTTGCGTTAAGTCAGTAGTTCATTCCTCTTTGATGTGGAATAGTATTATATGTACGGTGTACCACAGTGTAACCATTCACCTGTTGAGGGACACGGGGTTGTTCCCAGTCTGGGGCTATGACAAATAAACCTGCTATAAAAATTTGTGCATGCAGTTTTGTGTGAACATAAGTTTTCATTAGCAAGTTTTCATTAAATGCTGGGTTGTATAGTAAAGTATCAATTTTAATATCAACACTGGTAATGTTTCTTTAAAAAATGAAGATCACATTTAATCTCCACTGACTTTATTTTTTTAATTTACCAAAATTACTTTTTAAAGCTAGCATTTACTGAACGCTTCTGCTAATGAACCAAGCAGCGTACTAAGCATTTAAACCTATATCCTATGTAATCCTTGCATCAACAATGAGCTAGGTACTGAGATTATTGCCATCTTGCAACTGAGAAAACTGAAGTATAGAAAAGATTTGGGAACTGATCCAGAGTCACTAAAGCTACGATGTGAAGAGCTGGGACTCAAATTCAAGCCTGCCTGACTCAGAACTCTATTGTTTTCATCATTCCTGTAACATGTGTGTCATTAAATACAAAAAGTATGCATTAGGACCAAAAGGTCTTTACTTAGGGAATAAACTTTGCATGGGACTATTACATTTCATAGGGAGATTTTTAAACTAGACATAATTTCTAATAAGCTGCACAAATTACCAAAATTAATATAATAACCTACTGGTATTTGCACAAACACTGTGCAAGTAAAAGTTACATGAGTACTAGCGGAAAACCCAGATAAAGGAATTGTTTAGCTTTTCTCTACACAGTTTCTTTTAGGCTCACTCTTCATTAGTCCTGTGGTGAACAGGAAATCTGGGGCCAATGAGAAATGAGAAGGAAAGGGAAATGAGGGTAATGGTAAGTGGATTAACAGACCCCAGCCCACCGAGGAACTGAAGGAGCAGGGTTGAGGTCAGCGATGGACACAAAGCCCAGGCCCCCACTCCCAGATGTGGAAGGAGGAGCTCTTTTCCAGAAGCTCCAGGAACTGGACCCACGCAATAGTGACCATACACGTACTCAGATCTTCAAGTCTGCATACTGTCCCGAGAAACCAGTCACACAGGGTTCCTCACCACCATTCACAAACACTGTCACCAGAAGCAGATTCACAAAATACCGTCTTCAGAAATCTCATAATAAATTATTAATATGACAGTCCCTAACATTTTCTGATTTTTCATCAAATACCATGTTTATTTTTTATTAACTTATCACTAAGATCTGGCTTTTCCATTCCTACCACAATGAGAAACAATTAAATGGCTAAGGTACACAGAGCTTTCAAGTAAAAATTAAAACTATAATATTTTACTATTAGGTGTGAAACAGGTTTACTTCATAGCTATTAACACCTTGCTTTCCAAATTTTATTGCACATTAGAATCACCTGAGGATCTTTCAAAAATCCCAATAGCCAGGTCCCAACCACACCAATTAATTTTTTTTTAATTTGAAGGTAGGAATCAGTCATCGATAATTCCTTAAAAATACTTAGGTTTGATTAGCAATGATTGTAACAATAGTTCCAGCAATAAAATTCTTGTGTCTTTAAGAAAAGGGAGAAATTAAATGAATATTAGACATGCAGCTTGGGTACTATAGTGTTTCAAGTCTAAATGTGACTTTTTGGGAGTGCTTAAAAATCTTTGAAAGATAAAAAAATCTTTGAAAGGATTTTTCTAAGTGTATCTTGGTCTTTTTACTCATGGACACTCTCAACTTTTCAGATATAAAACTAATACAACGAAAAGCCACAATTCACTCAATTGCCTAGACTTCTTAAAAAATTATAAAAATCAACAATTGAGATAACAATTCATGGACTATGATTATATATTTCACAGAAAAATCTAGTAAGTCAACTTCTAGGAACCTAAGGAAATAATTATAGGTGTACATAAATTTGTATCTATAAGATAAATTATGGTATGTTAGAATTCTGTATTTATTTAAAATGCTATAAAATATTAAATGGCATGTGGGGTTTCATACTACAGTATTAAATATAAGTCAATCAGGAAACAGTTACAAAAAACAGTATGAATGATAAACATGAAACCTACTTGCAATTGAACTGAATTGTGCCGAAGACCTTCCACAATACAAGAAAATCTGTCAATTTTTCTTTCTTCTCCAGATGATGTTAAAGCTTCTAAAACTTCTTCAAGGCTATTGGAAAATTTGAAATTATAAAGTAAATTACAAACAGCAAATAACCCAAATAACCCAATACAATAGCTTAATCTACTAAACTCCAGAGTGACTACTCCTAGGCAACCAATAACATTTTAAAAGTAGCTTACTGATCATATAGCACATATCAAGCATGAACTATGTTACATGTTTTAATTCATTTAGTCCTCATAATAACCCTACGATCATGTTTATTTACCAAGCATTTATATAGTACTTACTACACATCAGGCACTATTTAAACTGGTTTACAAATATTAACCATTTTTAATGTATATAATTCTATGAACTCTATAATATGGGATAATTATTTTTATGCCATATTATGGGTTAGGAAACTGAGGAAGAAAAAGGTTAAGCCATTTGTCTAGGGTCTCAGGTCTACTAAATGATAAACCTGTGTAGTGAGCACTATATAAATTCTCTTAACCACTACAACCCTACTCTGTCTTGAGTATAAATAAATGAAGCTCTGGTGCCCAAAAACATATAGTACTAAGGAATTACAGTCAAATATAAAGAATAATGGTTATGCAAGAAGTATACTTGCTACTTCTTTAAAGAATGCTTATGCTAACAGTACCCAGCATACTGTAAAAGCTCACACAGTTTGTGGACGTAGACACTTTAGTCCTAAGAGTTATTTACTCATTTTGATGACCTATCCTGAAGTCAAGAAATAATAAAAATAATATGGAAGTGGAGGAGGAGGCGTAGAAGAGGGAGGAGGAAAAAGAGGAAGAGGATTAAGAAAGAGAAGGTAAAGGAGAAGGACAAGAAGAAAGGAAAGGAGGGAGGAAGGGATAGGGAAGGAAAAGGGAAGAAGAGAAAAGAGATAGAAGAAACAAGAAGTAAGGGAGAGAGGGGGGAAGAGGAAGGAGGGGAGCCAAGGGAGGAGGATGGAGGAGGAGCAGAAAGGAGTTGGGGGAGAACAGGAAGTATCTTATGTGTCGACATTAAACTCACACTTAGGTTTCTGCACCAAAATTAACATGGCCTTTTTAAAATGGGAAAGTGCAGAAGCTGTACGCCTGGCTTTGCAGCTGGGACTGTAGCAGGCATGGCCTCATCCAGGGATACACACTATAGCTACATATGGGGGCAGAGGGCCAGGGCTGAGTGGTGCCTGTTGACTCTCCAACTAAGTCCAAACTGAGCGGCGCAACAGTCATCGGCCCCACAGGACTTCTACATGGACAATTTTTAAATGTGCGCAGGAGGTTTCACTTACAGGGCTCTGCCTACCCTTATAGGAGGGAGGGTCATTTCTGTTTGTTCTTTTGGTTGTTCAGTTTGTATATCTTTATCATTTATAAAAAGTATTTTAAATAAATTTTAAATGCTTTCTTGTAATAAGAACACTAATTTTCCTTAAAAAGAAAAACAGGTTTATTTTTATTTATCTTTTAATATGTATGTAATGGTCTTTTAGTTACAGCTCTAGCAATTGTGGATAATGTCTTTAAAGTTAAAACTTTAGTATGTACTTTACTGTCAAGGACCTTGCACCCTCAACCATTACATTATCAATTACACACTTATTATTGAATTAATTCTATCCAAAAAGTAAATAAATAAATAAGAAACAGAACCAATTTGTATATTTTTCAAAGTCTCCATTTAGAATGTTTATTTAGGTTTTGAGTTCAGAACAGTTTAAATATAATGAAGAAATCCATTTTTCATAGAAACATGTTAGCCCATAACTACTATATTGATTAAGAGAAAAAAATTACTACTCAAACATTTCTGTTCAGCCAATATAAATCTAAATCACCTGCTTAAGTATAGTTCATTTTTTTAAAGTAAATTCTAGACTAAAATAGAATAATGAAAACATTATATGGCTCAAACTGTATTAAATTATTATGTAATGAGAGAAATAAGTTGAGAAGACTTACATGCTTTCCTCCCCTACAATGCACACTGCAGAAAGGAGTTTAACCACATCCGTCATCATACTGGGCTTCTCAGGATCAATGGCTCTGGCTAACAAAGAAAGACTCCTCTCTTCACTCATAATTCTTTCCAAGCCATACTACAACATTTTGGAAATAAGAGGTTAAATTTTAGTGGTTAGTTGAAAAAATAGTGCCCTGAAGGAAATGCAGTTATTTTTAAAATGTTTATAAGATAATATATGTGTACATGTAGTAAAGCCAGAAAATATAAAGAATGTATAACATCCTAAAAAAATTCATAGAAGTATTCCCTTTACATTAAGAACTATGAGAATCAATCAAATATAGATAACCCCTCAAAGGTAATTTGATAGCAATATGACTGATAATTACTAAGATAGATAAGTGGCCAACTGGAGAAAGAGAGAAGCAGTGAGGAATACTGAGATTCCCAACAGGAACATACAAAATGAACAGACTGATACTGAACCAGACACTGAGGCCGTGAGGAGCTCTACTGGGAAGGAAGGTTGGTAAGAGGTACCACAAATAAATGCACAGATCACTATCTCAGAGAAATATAATGTGAGCCACATGTGCAATGTAAAATTTCAAACAAAAAGTAAAACTGATTTTAATAGAATTATTCTGATATACCCAAAATATTATCATTTTAACATATAATCAATATAGAACATTTATTGATGAGATATTTTTACTTTTTTTTTCTTCCTAAGTATTCAAAATCTAGTGTGTATTGTACACTTACAGCACATCTCAGTTCAGACTAGCCACATTTCAAGGGCTCAGTAGCCACATGTGGCAACCACATTACACAGTGCGGGCCTAGATAGTAACACTTAGTTCATAAACAGGCAAAAGCTGAAGGGTGATTCGCGCTGATACCACGTAGAAACTGCCATAAGAACATGTGTATTCTGATCTGAACGATATTTTGTTATCAGAAAGACAATGCAGTTGTAAACACATTATATAAATGGAATGATTTTGAATGAGGCCAAAGTTTGCTACTGCCAGGATGTCACATTCAATTGGAATATAGGAGTTATGTTAATGACTTAGTGTTTTGATTTAACGGTGTATACATCTCTTAGGGTCTACTTACAATCTATGGAAGATAAGTATCAAATAACAGAGGATGAATAGAAGCAATAAAACAGTAGTATTTATCTACCATACATCCCAGAGGATCCTTTTAAAGAGTGAGAATTTAGCTGATTAAAATTACTACTAAGCACTAAAAAGGAACTTAATCTCAATTACAGACCTACAAACTCAAAATTAGCACTAGGTATTGGTATCAAAATAAAATCTATAACAAGCTTAAATCCAAATGCTTTGAACGTTATGAATGTTATGAAAACTTATTTATAAGTTTCCTGTCTTGTATATCGCATTTACGTAAAGAAGCTTCACACTGTGGTGAAATATTGCACTTGCTTTAAACCACTATCTAAAGAACACAGGTACAAAGAAGGAAGTACAAACAGAAGGGTCAAGGGCCCCAGGGTATGATTTTTGAAGGGACTTCTCTGCCCTGTTGGTGACAGGGAAACGTTTACAAGGAAACAGCTAAACCAACCAGGAAATGCTCACTTTTGTGGTACTCTGGGCTGTTTCATAACTGGAAACAAAGAAAAGCAGGCATGGGGCCAGAGACTACAATATGCCTCGACAATCATTCCAGGGAATTGTCAGAGTTTTGTAATGTACCACTTAGACCCAATTCAAAAAGTCAACCAGCCAATGATTACCAAGTACCAAAGGGCTAGCTCTGTCCTAATAAACTTGAGACTGAGTAAAGCTTGCCTTCAGCACTTCCTCCTTCACTTCCCCCACTCTGGGCTGGCCTGAGCCAGCACCTGCCCTTCTGGAATCAGAATCCTGTGGCTCCTCCAGCCATTCAAAGCAACTCATACTGATTTCCTCTAAGAGATACCACCTACCTTCTCTGTCAGGCCCTCTGACCCTAAACCATGTGTCAAGAGTGGAACAGGAGCATTCTCTGATCTCCTAGTTTCGACCAGTGTCCTGTGAACTCAAAGCTGCATCACTGGCAATATTCTCTGACTTCGCTAATGGAAAATTGTATGGTGCTCATTTTGAGACTGGAATGAGGCCAGGTTACCACTACTGTATCTAGAATTAAAGACTGAACTGCTGCCTACTTGTATAAGATTACTCATTCAATTATTTAAAAAAACAAAGCAAAACTAAACCCACTGACTCTGTGAGAGAAATAGTCAACTTACCAGTACTGGCACTTAAAGTGCATTAAATGAAGGCTATTACAAGGTTAGAGAGATAGTGACCAATTTTGGAAGGTCTGTCTCTCCACTGAATGTCAAGGATCCACTCCAGAGTTTAGGAAAACTCAAATGTTCTAAACTGAGGACCAGTGATAGGTTCCCTTTGCATTTTACTTGAGACCTATTATTACCTCATAGTACTACAGGCCACTGAAGATGTGTTAGGCAGGGGAAGGTGAATACCCTAAATCCCTGTGTCAGATGCCCTACATGAACATTGGTGCTGAATGACTACCCACGTTGAGTTAATACCAGCAGCAGAGAACGTAGGGAGGGGGCTGGCTTCAGGAAAAAGGCACCCTCGCTGAGGGTACACACCTTAGCACAAAAAGTTAACTGACCAAAAAGAAACCCCTGTTTTGACTACCTCTTAATTTAAAGGTATTTAACTTTTCATCTTAACTTTTATTTTCTTCCTAATAAATATTCAAAATCTTCTTCTATTTAAACACTACTATAAAGTTCAATTTAGTATTATAAAAAAATTCAATTTCATACAATGATATCAGATTCACTCATAATATCAATTATATGATTAATTACTAGTACCAAATAAGGTACTAGTACATACATTTTTTTCTCTTAAAGCCTATATTTTTCATCATTCAATGAACTTTTATAAAGATTGCACAGTAAGGTAGAGGAAAAACCATCAACCAATCCTGGAAAAAATATATTTACCAAAATATTTCACATATAATTATGTTTAGAATTCAGACATTATAATTCCAAGTATCAGTAACTTTTTATTCATAGCAGCATGACAGTAATAAATGCAAATGGAATATATTCTAGCTCCACATAAACTATAAACAAAATAATCTATTATTTAACAATAAATCACATTATATTAATTAGAATATAAATACATAAAGTTTACTCCCCTTCCAATTCAGTCTTAAACCAAGTAGGAATATTATCTTCTTTATACCACTTCACTTTAACCATGACATTCTTAAATTCAAATTATGATCCAAATGCCCCATGCCCCTTTGTTTTGGAAAAATGTTCCTGGGTTTTCGCTGCTTTTAGCCTTCCCATCACCAGTGAAATTTCCAGTTGCTATATTCTTATTTTAGAAGCCCCCCTACTCCGCCTGAAAGCAAGTGTTATATACTCAGTGTGAAAAGATGTCTCCCTATGAGCAATTTGATTCCTTTATTCACTCACTCTTAAAACATACTCTACAAAGGTTACATAATATATCTAAAATTGAATTTTCACAGAACAGTGAGTTCAGTACAGAAAGTACTTGTGATTTCTACATCAGATATTTTCCCTGAAAATCGTATCTGATTGGAGGAAGCAGGGAGGTGAAAAATATTTCATTGGTTAAAAATAGAAAACTTAACTCCAGAAAATGATGAAAAATCCATAAATAATTCAATTAAAAAATAACTAGAAAATATAAATATTTGCTGAATTTAATAAAAAGAAATGTAAATGTTAATAATTTAAGTACAAGTACTTAAATACGAAGTTCTCTAAAAGTTTATTTTAAAAATGAGGATAGGGTTTCCCTGGTGGTGCAGTGGTTGATAATCTCCCTGCTAATGCAGGGGACACAGGTTCCAGCCCTGGTCTGGGAGGATCCCGCATGCCGCGGATCAACTAGGCCCGTGAGCCACAACTACTGAGCCTGCGCGTCTGGAGTCTGTGCTCCGCAAAAAGAGAGGCCGCGATAGTGAGAGGCCCGCGCACCACGATGAAGAGTGGCCCCTGCTTGCCACAACTGGAGAAAGCCCTCGCACAGAAACGAAGACCCAACGCAGCAAAAATAAATTAATTAATTAATTAACTCCTACCCCCAACATCTTAAAAAAATAAATAAATAAGGATAAGGCAAAAATATTAAAAATTAAAATTAATCAGAAATACACAGTTTTGCTATAAAACACAAATCATCACCCAACATAGACAAAAGTTCCTCTCCCGCTGTCTAATGAATGAAAACACCTATCATTACTGCACACATCATGAGATAGATATGATTAGATGTTAGAGCTAGAGACATGGCATGGAATAATTTCTGCAATTAACAGTATGAAAAAAAGGAAACACAGTTAGATAAACCCAGCTTCAGTACAGAGCATAAACCATTTCTCTCTTCTAATGTATCCTCTTTAAATATTCAAACTGCAGTCCTGCCATATTATATTTGGTTTCAATATTACAGTTGACTCTTGAACATCACAGGGGTTAGGGGCACCAACTCCTCATGCAGTCAAAAATCCGAGTATAATTTCTGACTCCCCCAAGACTTAACTACAAATAGCCTACTCTTGACCAGAAATCTTACCAATAACCCAGAGTTGATTAACACGTATTTTGTATGTTATATGTATTATATACTATATTCTTACAATAAAGGTAGAGAAAAGGTTATTTTAAAAAAGCAGAAGGAAGAAATAATACGCTTACAGTACAAATATGTATTTATTTTTAAAAATCCACATATAAGTGAACCAGTGCAGTTCAAACACATATTGTTCAAGGGTCAACTGTACCTGCATTAAGCATCATTGCTCCTCCACCTCTGGGACCTGTTCATATCTGTTCACATTAATTTCATTAAAAATTTAAATCTCTAGACTATAAAAATGAAGTCTTTCTAACTTAATTCTTTGGTAATAAGTATTACTGCAGACCACATTTAATAATCGTTTATGATTTCAAAGCTGATTCATGCTATACTTCTGAAAATTAAAAGAGAAGAGGGAAGGGAGAAAGAGAAGGGAACAAAAAAGAGGACAGATAAGGATGTAGAGAGGTAGGGAGGAAGGACAGGAGGAAAAGAAAATTAATCTGCGCATGAAGGGTTAAGCACCAGAAGAGGATCTATTCATCCCCAAGTTTCTCCTGTTGAGAGAGTTGATTTGATAGAAAACTAGAAATCAATACTTCAATATTTTTTCCATTATATACTGAAGAGCTTATCAAAGCAATGCATCACTTTAGTGCAAATTCTATATTACATAACTCTTCTTTCATAAGAACTTCTGTAATAACTGATAAAGAACAACTACAATTACCTATGTACATACCTGGGTGTTCATCAAGGCCTTTAGACACTGTATGACTTTGTGCTGATTCTTCTTTATAATTTTTTCTTGTCTGCATAAAAGATATCAATGTTGGAATCATCACTGGACATGCAAATGTAGCTTAAATAGAAATAATGATTAGCAATACTTACATTTTGCCACTAATCAGCTTTTCCAAAATGTCCAGTAATAATCCAAGCCCCTCATGTCCAAAGCTCTCCACCCAACTGAAAAACAGAAGAAAGGGTAGTCATATATTAAGTCAGTATTCTAGTTTGGAATATCACAATAACGCTATATACTCACAAATATTTTGCACTTGTTATATTCTAGTCATAAATACAATAAAAGAATAACACTATGTGTAAAATCAGTCATGATTCATAATCTTTGTGAAAAAAGGAGCGATGATGTGATAAGCCAGTGATGTGCTGAACCCAGCTTGCACTTGGCTTGTGAGAGCTGAGTGTGCCCAGCTCTTCCATGCCCCATGTCCATTGACATCATGTTAGTAGCTTAAAACCTGCCATGTTGGAAGTATTGACACTACAGAAATCAGCAAATGCTGCCAATCAGAGTATCCCCTCACCCAGAGCTGGCTGTTAAACATTTAACAGCACACCACTGGATAAGCCTCACTCTGGACTATTCCAAAGAGCAGAAATTGGGCAAGGGAGCAATACTTAAAGAGAAAAGATTCCGGTCTACATAAAGAAAGATTACTGAAAAAATTAGTCAAAATATTGTAAAAGTATGTTCTAGGAGAATTTTCCAAACCACTAAAATACATCTTTATAAATGTTAACAATTTCTTAAATTTCAACGTTCAGTTGTACTTTTAAAAAGAGCTTTATCATTATTTTTATTTATTTATTTATTTATTTATTTTGGTGGTGCACGGGCCTCTCGCTGTTGTGGCCTCTCCCGTTGCGAAGCACAGGCTCCAGATGCGCAGGCTCAGCGGCCATGGCTCACGGGCCCAGCCGCTCCGCGGCATGTGGGATCTTCCTGGACCGGGGCATGAACCCGTGTCTCCTGCATTGGCAGGTGGACTCTCAACCACTGTGCCACCAGGGAAGCCCTATCATTATTTTTAAATAAATATTTTCATCTTGACCCAACCACCTCTATTCCATTAAACCCATTAATATAATCAAAGTATGTATGTAATTAGGATAGCAGTGCCAATAGACAACAGCTCACCTTGACTATAGGAAAACCACCTTAGGACAAATCAGTGTTGATTTGGAAAGCCTAGCACAATAAATAAAATAATGTTAACAATAAGTCTTCCAAAAAGTAGAGGAAAGAAAAAGATATAATATGCTATATATGTGTATTTCTTTGTATATATGTGCTTGTATACATATTTGTTTGTATGTATGATTTTATGTGTGTATGTGTGTCTGTGTGTAGCTTTCGAAAAATGGAATATTAATAACAAACTTTCACCCAATAATCAAAAGCAGGATGTTATAAAGAATAAAAAATTTAAGTCACATACCAGCTTATAATGCCATTTTCTTACTTAAGACACAATATTAATTCCTTAGAAAATAAGAGTAAACACCAAATGTAATATATTTGCATGAAAAATAAAAATATTATTTTAAAAATTCTAGGGACTTCCCTGGTGGTCCAGTGGTTAAGACTCGGCACTTCCACTGCAGGGGGCGCAGGTTTGATCCCTGGTTGTGGAACTAAGAGCCCACATTTCTGTCATGGTGTGACCAAAAATTTAAAAAAAAAAATTCCCTCTTCTTCACTTGTACACTTCTGTGAACACGGCTTAATCACCTACAAATAGTCAGAGTTTCTGATTTTAACCACCCCCCCACAAAGAAAAGAATTTGCCATTTAGATTGGCAGACTCATCTCAGACTATTTTACTCATCTCTTCTCTATGAAAACCACAGAATAACTAATTCAAGAATGCACTTAAACAGGAAAGATACTCCATGTAAAAGAAAAGACTGAAGATCACTATTATAGCTAAGGTGAAGAAAAAAAGTTCAATATAAGTTGGTGTTTTCAAACCAGGATGCTACTTCAAAAGTTAAGAGTTTACTCTCCACTATCAGCATCGCACAGATTACTTGTAGGCATTTCAAATCTTGCTTTCATATTTCATGAAAACGCCTACAGCATCCCACTTAACTGTTTGCCTTGTTGACATCCAATTCTGTATTTATTCTTATTTCACTTGCAACAGGGAAGCTTGAAATCAAACATGCAAGGAGTAATTTGAACGTTTTGCTTGGGCTGGAACTGAGATGTGTGGACAGACTGTTCATCAGACCCTCCTGTCTTAGTACCTCACAGTAAGACTTCAGTATTTTGTTTGAAGTGTTTCTCAACAATCTCTATATTCAAAAGTATATCCATTAAGATATCGTGAAGCTAATATAAATGGTTTAGGATTCTTCATACTGCTATCACCTTCAATCATCATACAGAATAAAGTTACTATTCCTAAAACTGCCTTATAACAAAATATACAAAGTATTTTAAAATTATGTTAATGTAACAAAAAGATTTTCTTGCACATGATATGCTCATGTTGGAGCCCACTATAAAATTCAGGAAGCATATCAATCCAGGTAAATCAAGTCTGAGTAATAAATAATAGAACACAGTTATTTTGAAGATTTATCACCCTATTATAACAACTATTTAACTATACAATACTGGGACCCACAGAATTTCTCAAATCAACTATTTCTGGACCCACTAAATAACTCTCTTCTACAATGCAGAACATGAGTCATTAAAGTAAAACTTATGTCCACTCATGCATATTACATATGAACTAATTCTCTATAAAAGAAACTTACTAAGGTTGAATGTAAAGAAGCATTATACCCAATTACTTTACACTACAACCTTTTAACTCACGGTGGGAATTAATTTCTTGACTGATAATATCAGAGAGATTGGCAACAGCCTTCTGAAAGCCAGACTATACTTTACATCATAAAATATACCAATAACAAGGAAAGTCAGACAGGGTGCAGGGAAAGGAAGATAAGATGCTTGATAACAAAAGAAACACTAATATGTAAACATAAAAAGAAAGCTGATGAAAATACTTACTGAAAAGGTAATATTATAATACAAACTAAATGTGCATAAAAAGTTTCCATGTTTTTCTTAAAAATTTTGCAAGGCCAACATATTCTTGTATTAACAAGTTATCATTCACAAACCCATTCTCTCAAAACCCTTGCCCTCACCCCTATTATTTTCAGCAATGTTATTTTTAAGAATAGGAGCAAATATCATTTCCTATCTCTTCTGGAAAAGATGTTCAAGATAAAAAAGTGATATTGAGTAGGCAGGTCTGCAGTGCTGACAGAGGTTTATTAAAATCGATAGCTTTCTACAGAAGTGAAAAATTTCTCATCATCAATGTAAGAAGCAACCTGGAAAAAAATTATCAACTGATCTATAAATGATCAATATTCAGGAAACAAAATCTGTGCTATTTATTCTGTGCCTAACAGCATAGTGCCATAGGGCATTATGTGGTTTAACTAAAACACCTGCATTCATGGATGAATAAGCACTGGGCAAATGTTTTTTTATTTGTGAATAGAAATGACAGAGATTAGTATGATGTGTAATGGGAAAAAAAACGCTTTAAAACAGCAGAAAGTAATGTGCTGAGTACTAATTTAACACAAAATCTACCTCTTAAAATTCCATAACGGGAGAAGGTGAGATTTCCACTATTGAGAAACAACGGAAATGAGCTGCAGCTGCTCACTGGAGAACTGAAAGATCGAGATACAGAGCTCAATGATATGGGCGCAGTACATCAGACACAACTTCTTTCACAGGAAGAGGATTGGCAGAAAGCGTTGACTTTGGAAGAATGTTGCAGCAAATTAGAAGGAAACTTTGTCTTGATTCCATCAAGGACGAATCTGAGAAATGAAAACTGACAACAACTCTCTCGTACACCTTAACCGGACAGCAGCTACTATTAGAAGCCCTCTTTTTGAAGAGAGAGGGATGCCTTACGGTCCCCATTCCTCAGAGCGGGTGATCACAGAGAGGACATTCAGATGTTAATCCTGTGGTTTGTGAGCAACTTGTATTTTCTAGAGATTTCACAATGGAACTATCCATTAAAAAACTACTGCTAGGGTGGACCTTCAAAATGGTGGAGAAGTAAGACGTGGAGACCACCTTCCGCCCCACAAGTACATGAAATATACATCTATGTGTGGAACAACTCCTACAGAACACCTACAGAATGCTGGCAGAGGACCTCAAACGTCCCAAAGGGTAAGAAAATCCCCACGTACATGCCCATGTGACTGACAGGGTCTTGGTGCTCCAGCCTGGTGTGAGGCATGAGCCTCTGAGGTAGGAGAGTGGAGCTCAGGACGCTGGACCACCAGAGACCTCCTGGCCCGATGTAATATCAATCAGTGAGAGCTCCCCCAGAGACCTAAGACCCAACTCCACCCAATGGCCAGCAAGCTCCAGTGCTGGACACCCCAAGCCAAACAACTAGCAAGACAGGAAAACAATCCTTTAGGCAGAGGGGCTCCCTAAAATCATAATAAGTTAACAGACATCACAAAACACACCATGTGACACAGCCCTGCCCACCAGAATGACAAGATGCAGCCACACCCACCAGAACACAGGCACCAGTCCCCTCCACCAGGAAGCCTACACAAGCCACTGAACCAACCTTACCCACTGGGTGCAGACACCAAAAGCAACAGGAGCTATGAACCTGAAGCCTGCAAAAAGGAGACCCCAAACACAGTTAAGTTAAGCAAAATGGGAAGACAGAGAAATATGCAGCAGATGAAGGAGCAAGATAAAAACCCACCAGACCAAACAAATGAAGAGGAAATAGGCAGTCTATCTGAAAAAGAATTCAGAGTAATGATAGTAAAGATGATCCAAAATGTTGGAAACAGAATGGAGAAAATACAAGAAACACTTAACAAGGACGGAGAAGAACTAAAGAGCAAACAAACAATGATGAACAACATAACAAGTGAAATTAAAAATTCTCTAGAAGGAACCAATAGAAGAATAACTGAGGCAGAAAAAAATGGATAAGCAAAGTGGAAGATAAAATAGTGGAAATAGGGCTTCCCTGGTGGCGCAGTGGTTGGGAGTCCGCCTACCGATGCAGGGGACGCAGGGGACGCGGGCTCGTGCCCCGGTCCGGGAGGATCCCACATGCCGCGGAGCGGAAAATTTCCCTAACGTGGGAAAGGAAATAGTTAAGTCCAGGAAGCACAGAGAGTCCCACACAGGATAATTCCAAGGAGTAACACGCAAAGACACATATTAATTGAACTGTCAAAAATTAAATACAAAGAAAAAATATTAAAAGCAGCAAGGGAAAAACAACAAATAACATACAAGGGAATCCCCATAAGGTTTAAGGTTAACAACTGATCTTTCAGCAGAAACTCTGCAAGCCAGAAGGGAGTGGCAGGACATATTTAAAGTGATGAAGGAGAAAAACCTACAACCAAGATTACTCTACCCAGCAAGGATCTCATTCAGATTTGACAGTGAAATTAAAACATTTACAGACAAGCAAAAGCTAAGAATATTCAGCACCACCAAACCAGCTTTACAACAAATACTAAAGGAACTTCTCTAGGCAGTAAGCACAAAAAAAGGAAAAGACCTACAAAAACAAACCCAAAATAATTAAGAAAGTGGTAATAGGAACATACATATCAATAATTACCTTAAATGAATATGGAGTAAATGTCCCAACCAAAAGATATAGACGGCTGAATGAATGCAAAAACAAGACCCATATATATGC
This sequence comes from Neophocaena asiaeorientalis asiaeorientalis, assembly GCF_003031525.2. Taxonomy (NCBI): domain Eukaryota; kingdom Metazoa; phylum Chordata; class Mammalia; order Artiodactyla; family Phocoenidae; genus Neophocaena; species Neophocaena asiaeorientalis. Next base: position 5,724,874 of record NW_020175414.1, read on the forward strand.
TGTCTACAAGAGACCCACTTCAGACCTAGGGACACATACAGACTGAAAGTAAGAGGATGGAAAAAGATATTCCATGAAATGGAAATCAAAAGAAAGCTGGAGTAGCAATTCTCATCAGACAAAATAGACTTTAAAATAAACATTATTACAAGAGACAAAGAAGGACACTACATAATGATCAAGGGATCAATCCAAGGAGATATAACAATTGTAAATATTTATGCACCCAACATAGGAGCACCTCAATACATAATGCAAATGCTGACAGCCAAAAAAGGGGAAATTGACAGTAACACAATAATAGTAGGGGACTTTAACACCCCATTTCACCAATGGACACATCATCCAAAATGAAAGTAGATAAGGAAACACAACCTTTAAAAGACACATTAAACAAGATGGACTTAACTGATATTTATAGGACATTCCACCCAAAAACAACAGAATACACTTTCTTCTCAAGTGCTCATGGAATATTCTCCAGGATAGATCATATCTTCGGTCACAGATCAAGCCTTGGTAAATTTAAGATAATTGAAATCATATCAAGTGTCTTTTCCCACCACAACTCTTTAAGACTAGATATCAATTACAGGGGGAAAAAACTGTAAAAAACATAAACACAAGGAGGGTAAACAATACAGTACTAAATAACAAAGAGATCACTGAAGAAATCAAAGAGGACATTAAAAAATACCTAGAAACAAATAAACAACCTAACCTTACACCTAAAGCAATTAGAGAAAGAAGAAACAAAAAACCCCAAAGTTAGAAGAAGGAAAGAACTCATAAAGATCAGATCAGAAATAAATGAAAAAGAAATGAAGAACACAATAGCAAAGATCAATAAAACTAAAAGCTGGTTCTTTGAGAAGAAAAACAAAATTGATAAACCACAAGCCAGACTCATCAAGAAAAAAAGGGAGAAGACTCAAGTCAACAGAATTAGAAATGAAAAGAGAGAAGTAACAACTGACACTGCAGAAATACAAAGGATCATGAGAGATTACTACAAGCAACTTTATGCCAATAGAATCGACAACCTGGAAGAAATGGACAAATTCTTAGAAAGGCACAACCTTCCAAAACTGAACTAGGAAGAAATGGAAAATATGGACAGACCAATCACAAGTAATGAAATTGAAACTGTGATTAAAAATCTTCCAACAGGGTTTTGCTGGTGGCGCACTGGGTGAGAAGCCGCCTGCCAATGCAGGGGACACAGGTTCGATCCCTGGTCCGGGAAGATCCCACATGCCACGTGTGGCATAACTACTAAGCCTATGCTCTAGAGCCCATCAGCCACAACTACTGAGCCAATGCACCTAGAATCCGTGCCCCACAGCAAGAGAAGCCTCCACAACAAGAAGCCTGCAGGCGGCATGAAAGACCCAAAACAGCCAAAAATAAATAAATTAAATAAATAAATTTTTTTTTTTTTTTTTTAAATCTTCCAAAAAACAATACTAATGAGGAAAAAATCTGAAAAGAAATTAAGGAAACACTGCCATTTACCATTGCAACAAAAAGAAAAACTACCAAGGAATAAACCTACCTAAGGAAAAAAAAAGACCCGTATGCAGAAAACTATAAGACACTGATGAATGAAACCAAACATGATACAAATAGATGGAGAGATATACCATATTCTTGGATTGGAAGAATCAACATTGTGAAAATGACTATACTACCCAAAGCAATCTACAGATTCAATGAAATCCCTATCAAACTACCACTGGCATTTTTCACAGAACTAGAACAAAAACTTTCACAATTTGTATGGAAACACAAAAGACCCCGAATAGCCAAAGCAATCTTGAGAAAGAAAAACAGAGCTGGAGGAATCGGGCTCCCTGAATTCAGACTATACTACAAAGCTACAGTAATCAAGACAGTATGGTACTGGCACAAAAACAGAAATATAGATCAATGGAACAGGATAGAAAGACCAGAGATAAACCCATGCACATATGGTCACCTTATCTTTAATAAAGGAGGCAGGAATGTACAGTGGAGAAAGGACAGCCTCTTCAATAAGTGGTGCTGGGAAAACTGGACAGCTACATATAAAAGAATAAAATTAGAACATTTTGTAACACCATACACAGAAATAAACTCAAAATGGATTAAAGACCTAAATGTAAGGCCAGACACTGTCAAACTCTTTAGAGAAAAAGTTAGGAGGAACACTCTTTGACATAAATCACAGCAAGATCCTTTTTGACCTACCTCCTAGAGAAATGGAAATAAAAACAAAAATAAACAAATGGGACCTAATGAAACTTAAAAGCTTTTGCACAGCCAAAGAAACCATAAACAAGACAAAAAGACAACCCTCAGAATGGGAACATAACTGGAAATACCAAACTCTTCTCTTTTAATTGCTTCAAGAAAAACTTCTAAGTGTATTACCATTTAGCACTTCCTAGTAGGGGTCTCAATGTAGGAGAAAAAAAGAGGTGAAAAGGTGACAGAAGAAATAAAAAGAGGAAGAGGGGCAACTGGTGTCTAGGATTAAATGTTCAAACCACCTTCAAATGTTCAAAGCAGCTTAGGATTGGAAATTGTTATTGCTTCCAGAGACAGAGGAGGAAATCAAAAGTGCAGAGTGGTTTACAGTGTAATTTTGGGTTTATGAAGCAAATACAGTCACCTCATAAAGCAGAAATGGTAATCAGGTCTCAAATTTACTTCCTGGCCAAAGGAACAAATCACCATCTATATGTTTCCCATAGACTAAAGTTAAAGTTATTACCTCTCTTCCCAAGTGTGCTCTAAAGAAGAGAAAGACAAATGCATCATGGATTGTCAGAGTTGGAATAAACCTACCAGATCATAAACGCAACCTCACCTGTTACATACACCTGCAGGACAGGGACTATTTCTTATTTGTCTTTAAATCCCAGCACCTAGCACATATTAAGCACTAAAATAGTTTTGGAATGAAAGTGAAACTCCTTCCACTTCTATATACAGCTGACCCTTGAACAACACAGGGCTTAAGACCACTGACCCTCCATTTAGTCAAAAATCGGTGTATAACTTATAGTAAGCCCTCCACATCTGTATCTGCAGTACCTCCATATCTGCGGTTCAGCATCCTCATTCAACCAACCTCAGATTGTGTAGTATAGTAGTATCTACAATTGAAAGAAATCTGCTTATAAGTGGACCCATGTAGTTCAAACCTATGTTGTTCAAGGGTCAACTGTATAAGGAAAGGGACACAGAGAGAAGTTAAGGTCGCTTAGAAATAGCACTAGGTCTGCCGATGCATGCCCTGGCTCATGACCTTAACTTTATATATTCAGAAAAAGGCACCAAGTGATGATGCATTCCACGCAACATCACTGACACTGTTTCAACCTTCATGTCAGAAACATCAATTCTGACTCTAGAACTGGTACTTATACATACTTAACCAAGAAGGATAAATCTGAGTCCCTGTCCTACATCACACCTTAGGACTTGACTGACTGCTGCTCAAAGGATGATGTTTCACCACTACTAAAACAAATACTCATTAACTAAGTCAGTCAGCCTTTAGTAGGGGCACACTGTGTGCTCGATACTGCACTAGGGATGAGAAATACAAAGCTGAATAAAACATGTTCTTCGCCCTTGAAAAAATTCACAGACTACTGGTTGAAACAAATGTCGAGCAAAATTATTTCCATAATGTAAGACATGCTATAATCATGGTGCTAAGGGAACAGAAAGAAGGTGCAGCATCTACCACTCCTGGGAACAAAGCAGCTGATATCTGCCCTGAGTCTTGATGGATAAGTCACAGAAAGAAAGAGAAGTCGCTAAGCCAGAGGGAATACATGCAAAAACATTAAATATGAAAGGCATGGCCTGTGCTAAGCACAAGTGGCTGTATCTGAGATAAAAAAAACAAACAGGTAGGAAGGAGCCTGTGAAAAACCTATATACAGTCAGCACTCCATATCCATGGGATCAACAAATTGCAGATCGAAAACATTTGAAAAAAAGAAAATTCCAAAAAGTTCAAAAGGCAAAAGTTGAACTTGCCACACACCAGCAGCTATTTACATAGCATTTCTGTTGTATTTACAACTATTTGCCTAGCCTTTACATTATTAGGTATTATAAGTAATCTAGAGATGATTTAAAGTATACAGGAGAATGTACATAGGTTATATGCAAATACTATACTATTTTATGTAAGGAACTTGCGCATCCTCAGATTTTGGTACTGATCCCCCACAGATACCAAGGGATGACTGAACAATGCCATGGGCAATAAGAAGCCACTACAGGGTTAGGCATACATGGTAGACAGAGTAATCCCACTCCTACCCCTCAAAGATGGCCATGTCCCAACATCAGAACCTATGAATACCCTACATAGCAAAGGGGGAATTAAAAATGGAATTATGGTTGCTACCAGATGATTTTAAAATAGGGAGATTACTCTAGATTATCCAGATGGACCAAATCTAATTACATAATTCATTAAAGCTGAGACCCTTTCCCAGGTGGGTTAGAGAGATGAAATGGAAGAAAGAAGAGATTCAAAGCATGAGATGGACTCAACCTGCCTTTACAGGCTTTAAAGATGGAGGAAGGGGAATATGAACCAAGGAATGTGGGTGGAATCTAAAAAGCTGAGACAATCCTAAACTGACAGCTAGCAAGGAAACAGGGATGCCAGTCTCACAACTGCAGGGAATTGAATTCTGCTAATAACCTAAATGATCAAGCAAACAGGGTTGAGTCTCCTCATTCTTGAACACACATGTCTCCATTTATTAAGACCTTCTTTGATTTCCTTCACCATGATTTTGTAGTTTTCAGCATAAAAGTCCTGTACACAATTTGTTTAGACTTACACCAGAGTATTTTGTTTGTTTGTTTGTTTTGGAGCAGTGGTAAATAGTATTGTTTTCCAAAAGTCATTGCTAGAATATAGAAATACAATTGATCGTTTTGTTCAGGTAAAAAACAGATAATATAAATTTACCCTCTGAATATTTAAGTGTTCAGTACAGTACTGTCAACTGCATTCCCACTGTTGTACAACAGAGCTCTAAAACTTTTCCTCTTGTGAAACACAATTGATTTTTGTTTATCCTGAATCCTGAAATCTTGCTGAACTCAGTGATTAGTTCTAGTTCAAAAAGTTCTTTGAACTTTTCTGTGTAAACAACTGTCACTTGTAAATAGGGACAGTTTTATTTCTTCCTTTCTGATTCATATGCGTTTTATTTCATTGTGGCCTCATTGCTCTGGTGAGAACTTCTAGCACTGTGTTAAGAGTGTTAAGAGGGAAAGTCCCTGCTTTGTTCCCAGTCAGAGGGGAAAAGCATTCAGTATTTCACCACTATATACCATAGTAGCTACAGGATTTATGTAGATTCATGTTATCCAGTTAAAGTACCCTCTGTATTAGTTTCCTAGGGTTGCTATAACAAAGTATCACACAGTGGGTGACTTAAAACAACAAACTTATTCTCATAGCTCTGGAGTCTGGAAGCTCAAAATTAAATTGTCAGCAGAATCAGGCTCCCACTGAGGCTATGGATAGAATCCTTCTTTGCCTCCTCTTAGCTTCTGGTGGTAGCTGTTAATCTAGGATTCCCATACCTCTGTCATCACGTTGTGTGCTCCCAATGTCTCTTTTCTTCTTATAAGGACACCTGTCATATCAGATTAAGAGCCCATTCTGCTCCCTATGATCCCATCTTAATTAATCTGCAATAAAGTCACATTTCTAAGGTGCAAGTTAGAACTTAAACATATCTTTCTGGGGAACACAATCCAACCCATAACATCTATTCTTATTTTTATGACAGTTTTTATCATGAAATAGGGGTTAAGTTTTATCAAATGCTTTGTCTGCATCAATTGATATGATCAGGCGACTGTTCTTCTCTAGCCTTGTCCATATAGTATATTACAATAAGGATTTTGGTGTCTATATTCATGATGGACATTGCTCTGTAAAGGTGGAGGTTTCAGGTTTGTTTTTGTTTTGTCTTGTTATTGTTTTTGTCTGGTTTTGCTATCTGTACACGCTTCATAAATTGCAAACTGTTCCCTGCTCTTGTATTTTCTGGAAGAGACTGTGTAGAATTGATATTATTTTTCTTCAAATATTTGGTAAAATTCTCTAGTGAAATCATCTGTACTTGATCTTTCAAGGAGTTTCAAATTAGTAATTCAATTTCCTTAATAGAGGACTATTCAAATTTTCTATCTCATATTGGGGATGTTGTAGTACTTTATGCTTTTCAAAGAATTGGTCTTTTTCATCCAAGTTGTCAATTTTGTGTGTTTACAGTTGTTTGTAGCATTCCCTTATTACCCTCTTGATGTAGGGTCTATAGTGATATTCTGTTTCATTCCTGATATTGGTAATTTGTATCTTCTCTTTTTTTCCTCATCAATATTAACAAAGGCTTGTCAATTTTATTAATCTCTCCAAAGAGCCAGCTCCTTGTTTCACTGATTTACTCTATTGCTTTTCTGGTTTCAATTTAATTGATTTCTGCTGTTTATTATTTCCCTCCTTCTGCTTGCTTTGGGCTTACTTGCTTTTCTTTTTTTTTTAAGATTCTTTTTTTTTGGCGGCACCACACAGCTCGCGGGATCTTAGTTCCCTGACCAGGGATTGAACCCAAGGCCTTGGCAGTGAGAGCACGGAGTCCTAACCACTGTACTGCCAGGGAATTCCCTATTTTTTTTAGATTCTTAAGGTGATAACTGAAATTACTAATGTGAGCCTTTTCCTCTTTTCTAATGTATGTGTTTAGTGCTATAGTAATGCTTTAGATGTGTCCCACAAATTTTGAAATGTGGTATTCTCATTTTCATTATGCTTGGTATATTTTTTGTTTCTTTCGAGACTTCTTCTTTGACCCAAGGACTATATAGAAGTGTGTTGTTTACTTTCCAAATGTTCAGAAGTCTTCCTGTTATCTTTCTGTTAGTGATTTCTAGTTTGAGTCCATTTTGGTGAGAGAACACATTTAGTATGATTTCAGTTCTTTTAAACTTGATGAGGTTTGCTCTGTAGCCCAGGATATGGTCTGTCTCGGTATATGTTCTGTGGTAATAAGAAAAGAATGTGTATTCTTTTATCATTGGATGGAATCTTCTATAAATATATGCTTTTGCTTGATGGTGGTGTTGAATTTTTTATACCCTTAGTGATTTTCTGTCCACATGTTGTATCAATTGTTGACTTAGTTGTTAAGTCTCCATATCTAATTGTGGATTTATCTATTTTTCCTTTCAGTTCTATTATTTCTTATTTCATGTGTTTTGCATATCTGTGATTTGACACATACACATTTAGGATTGAGCTTTTGGTGGTTTGACTCTTATTATATAGAATCAATCTCTTTTACTTCCTTACTCTGAGGTCTAAATTATATTAAAAATAGCCACAACTGCTTTCTTTTGATTAACATTTATATATATGTCTATTATGCTTTTACTTTCCATTTGCCTATATCAATATATTTGAAGTAAATTTCTAATAGAAAATATATAACTAGTGATATTTTTAATCTAGTCTGCAAATCTCCTTTAATTAACACATAACCATTTACACCTAATGTAATTATTGATATGCTAAGGTTTCAGTCAACCATTTTTTTTTTTTTGGTTTTGGTTTGTTCACTTTATCTTCTTTTTCCTGACTTCCCATGGTTTACTTCAACATGTTTTAGAATTCCATTTTGATTTACCTAATGAGTTTTTCTGTCTTGCTGGCTGCCCCTTTCATGGTCCCCTGGCTTAAGAGTAGTAGTAGCCTTTTACTGGGATTTTGTCTATGCTTATTAGTATTTCTAGGTTGCTGACTTCTTTAGGTCCAAATCTGGGATCAAAGAGGCAAAAAGAAAATTCACAGAACTCACCACCATGTTGTTCCTTGGGTCCCAAGTTCCCTAGCCTACGTGCCATTTTGTATTTATTTCATATACAATGTCTTATTTTTTTAGTTGTGCTTAGTGAGGAATAGGTAAAAGTACATCTACTCCATCTTCTTAGAAACACAAGTTTGAAACATCTACAGTTAACATGTGAGAATAGGCAGAAACTCCCAACCAAGGCACCTGAGAAAAGGCAGTGAAGATGACATAACAAATCTTAAGGAATACACCAGAAACTAATACAACATTGTAAATCAATACTTCATAAATAATTTTTTTTTAAAAATCATAAGAAGAGAGAAAATAGATAAGAGTCAAGGGTCAACTGCTGAAGTGAGGTCAAATAAAAACTGAAAAGAACCATTAAAAGCTGAATTCAAGACCAGTTTATAAATAACTCTGTAATAGTAAAATTCTGATTGCAGAAGAATTAAAAAAAGAAAAAGGGTGGTTAGAATAGACATAATAAATGTAATAGGGGATAAAGATTTGATGGGAAAAATCTGAAGGAGAAACAAGAAGAGGTAAAACAAACAAATAATTAAAATAGGGTATAACAAGCATTAGGACAAACGTAAGCAAAGGATGCTAAAGAAGCAGGTAAGGTAACTACCTAATGTGGCAGGGGCTAGAAAAAAATCCTCAAAGAAAATTTTATGCCTACAATCTTCACATGGAAAGATGCTAACATATCTTCAGTTTAAAAAGCAGATATGGTAATTTCTACTTTTTTTCAAAAATATGTGTTTTTGTTCCTTTATAGGAAATGTGTCACGTATGCGGAGCTATACAGACACATTCTTAATTATCTCCTACCTAATCAGCTCACTCATTTACCTGCCGGTTTCCAATCCATGTATGAAACACTGGCTAACATCCATGGCAAAATGAGCATTCCAGGCAAGTGTTCTACTCTCTCATATATCCACATGCTTCTGCTCCCACCAAGAATCAGATGGATTGGTTTCCAAATCCATTTTTGCCAGTTGTACTTATTGCTATAATTATGTAATTTAAACTACATAAACAGACAACATATCATTGGGAAAAGTGTTGCTGTTTCTATGAAAATTAAGTCTAATGCTTTGGAAACATTTTTTAAAAGATGACATTTAAACAGTGCTATAGAAGTAGATGTAGACGCAAGCGTAAATATATTGAGAGATCATCAAAAAGATTTTTTTTTAAAGAGTAAGAATTCTATTTTCAGGTTACTTTGTAGAGAGCCCCCACTTTCCTGTTCCCCAGTAAAACACCATCATGAGGGCAACAACGCATCATGACTATGGTTTATGCAGTCAGCCTTTGTCTCCTCCAAGAACAGCTCTGGGTTCCATATCGAATATCTACAGAAAAAAATGGATGTTTATGTTTTGAACTTTAAAAAAAAAAAAGGTATATGTGAATCATTTAGTTTATGATTCCCTGCTTTAACCAACTTTTTTCAAATAAACAGCAATAGAGGTAAACAAGAGAACCTCCTCACACACACCCACTCCTACCCAAGAAGTTACAGTGTCCAAGTAGGTGATGCTATTCATTTCTCCTTCATTTTGCTTTTGTGTATTGTTTATTTTCCTGCCATGAATTTATATTTTTAATAGTAAGACAGCATTTTTTAATTACAAAAAACAATAATTTTACATGAACGCCTAGGGAAGCACAAAGTTATTTTGCTAAAAATCAACATAAGGAGTTTCTTGAAAGAGGAAAAAATACATCACTGGTCACATGTGACAAAGTAACAAATTTCAGACCTTAAACTTAGAAGGTCAGCTTTAATATGTATAATATCCAGATCCAATTTACATTCCTATGTCAGAGCAATATATCACCAATGCTGAATATAATTATAGCTTATTTTAAGCTTTCATTTTTACCTACTCTTAGCAAGGTGACTAATTACTTAAGATGAAGAGTTCTGGGGAGAGTACAAAGCAATTAACATGCTCTGTAGGGCAAAACAAACATACACCTACATCCCATTCAACAGGCCATCCACAAAAATGACACTAAATTATACAGGCGGATAGGGAATTTAGGAACTAAATAATGTTCTGATTGTAAAATCTACCAAACTTCAAAATACAACCATTAACATGTATATTTTCTAGGAATTGACTTTTAAAGAAATTATGTATTTAAAACTAGCTATTTATTCCCCCCTCTAATATTAGATGAAATAGAAGTAACAAATTAATACAAAACAAGTAACAAAACAAGTTACTTCTAATTTCATCTAATATTAGGTGAAATTAGAAGTAACAAACTGAATAATCCATTCTCATAGTTACTTTTTAGCTACAACATATTCAAGGGGATAAAATGTCTAGAGAAAGTATTCCAAATAAAATGTAAAGACAACCAGATGAACTGCAATGACGAAAAACAAAGCACCTTATACAAGAAACATGAGCTCTTTATCTTTAGATGAAAAGATAGTAGGAGAACTACAGATTTAAAATAACATAATCACTATGCACTCTAATGAAAACTTAAGCCTACTATTAAAAGTAACATTGCAGAAATTGAAATAGTTTAAAACTATTAAATAGTTTAAGTATTAGTAAGCAAATTTCTTAGTATCAAATGCATCATTACTTTAGGAAAGCATTAACTGAATTATTCATTTTAAATACAGACTAATTTGACAGCCAACAAATGGGGAAAGAAAAATTGTCATCACACTTCAGGCCTTCCACCATCTGTTCCCACCCTAAATACTTGCTACTACTGCCCAATACTAGTCCAACAGATCAGATCAGTCCATAAATTTAACTATTAAGTCCATAATCTGCCCTTGATTCTGTCAAGTTCATTCCTAGCTTCACTCATAATGCTCCCCTCCACAGAATTACCTCTTCTCTAACCAATGAAACGATTTCATCTTTCAAGGGCCAGTTCAAATTTCCTCCTTGTTTGAACTCTCACTAATTTAAGTTTCTCCATTTGCTCAAAGGGTTTCATTGCCGTGATCCCAGATATTCCTCCAGTTACTGCCCATTTATTTCTCTCCTTTCTTTTATAGCAGAAGGTCTCAAATGATTTCATCACAGGTGTAATCAGTACATCTTCATCCATTCACTCCATCTCACTTCAATCTGGCTTCTGCCACGCAGTCTCCACAAAATTACTTTTCTCAAAGGTCACTAACAGCCCTCCCCTTGCTAATTCCCACTGTATTACCTTGCCCCACCTCAGCAGCATTCTATGTGGTTTGCCACCCCCTTCTTTTGAAACACTCTTCCTCTCTTAGGTTCAGGAAATCAGCCTCCTGGATTTTCCTCCTCCCCACCAGCCAGAGCTCAATCTGTTTTCCTGGCTTCTCCTCCCTTTCTGGGCCACAAATAATTGCTGAGTTCCTCAGAGCTTCTTCCAGGAACTCTTCTGTACCTTGCTCTCTTTCCAGATGCATGTGCACAGATACACACACCCCAGCCCTGGATCTCTGCCATTCTCAGAGCTTTATGTACAATCCACATATAAACAACAGTACATATCTCCACTCCACATTTCTCCACTGAGCTGCAGACTCACATATCTGGCTCCTTGCCCGATATCTCAAATTGTGAAACTCTTGGACATATCAAACTTAACATGTTTAAAAGAGATATTTGATTTTCTTCTCCAAAATGCATGGAATCAGTAACAATCATTTTCCTCTCTCCCAGCATGGATGACGAATGTCGCCTGCCATGCACGAAGGATGTTGTAGACATCAGCCTCTGTAGCCACCCCCAATGGTGCACCTTGAGGGGATTCAGGATGGAGAAAAACATGATACTGGCCCTGGATAGTTAAGGTGCATATCAAAGGAACAATTTCAACAAGCCCAGACTCTTGCATCTTCCCATACACAGAAAACTGCTAAATTCATTAACTTGAGATGTCTGGTTTTCTTTAATTAGCAGTAATTTTTAGATATTCTGACTACCTGGGTTTTTTTTCTTTTACAAAAACTCCTATATATCCTGGCTCCTCCCTTACCTCTTCCGAACAGTCCCTCAGAGCTAGCTGAGAGGCTGTCTCCTGGGCTTAAGTCCTCAGTAAGTCTGCTAAATAAAACATAACTCTCAACTTTTAGGTTGTGCAATTTTTTTTTCAGTCAACACCAGTTAACAGCACTGCTATCGACCTCTTTGCTCAAGTCAAAAATCCAGGTTTTTTTTCATTCACAGCCCACATCCAATCCATCAACATGTCCTACTGTTTCTACTTCACTTTATCTGCAAAATCCACCCAGCTCCTCGCCCACTACTACAATCCTTATCCAAGCCCCCTCATCCCTCCTGTGGCTACTTCCACAGCCTCCCTTCTGCTCTCCCTGTCCACTCTCTCCCATCTTGAATCTATTCTCTCCACAGAGCAGGAGTGATCTTTTTAAACAGGTAAGTTAGAATACATCACTTCCTGCGTTAAACTCCTTAATAGCCTCCCACTTACTTAGAATAAAAATCCAATTTCCCTACCATGACTTTAAGACCCTCATGACCTGGCCACTGCCCACCTCTCTGACGGTCCCATCCGCCTGCCACTGTTTCTCCACCTCAGGTCTCTGCTGCCCAGGAGATGCTCCAGGACCAGCACCAATGCCTAAGCTTCTCTTATCTAGTTCCTTGTCCTCCTGATCTCTTAAACTTCACCATCTCAGACTTTCTCTGAGCAGCTTGCATCTAAAAGCTCTCTATGCTTTACTGTTGGTCCCATACTTTTTCTTGACTGAACTGATGATATCTTTTATTTACTTCTATTTTCTATGACTTTCCCCAGTATGCCTCTTGTTACTGTGGTACCTCACACAGGTAGAATATTACACCCTCGGCTGTACTCTAGTGGCATGTTATTATCCATGACACATACTTAAGGACTTAATTAGATAAGAGCTGGTGGTACATTTATTCTTTAGTGTTTGTTAGGCATTTCTCTCCAAATGGAATCTGAGCAATGTGAGGACCAGGAGAAGTGCTTGCACCTCTTCTAGCTTTGTAACAGGGAGGTCCATATAGACACTAAAGTACCTGGCCTTCTACCCTGAAGAATGAGCAAGACAGGCTCATGCATATCACTTCATTTCATGCTTTAAGTTCCCTATTCTCTCCTTACTATTTAAGTTCATTTAACCTGTGCTCTGATATTCTCTCCTGAGCCCCATATTAAGGTTCTACAACAACAGAACATTTTGTCCCCCTCCTCAGAAATTCACAGCATGACAGAGGAAACAGCCATACCTAGACTCAAGAGTGAAAAGGCTCAAAACAAATGCACAAGGAAAATTACATGAATTTCTGATCTCTACAACTGTGTTGTCCAATAGGTAGCCACTAGCGACGTGTGTATACTTAAATTTAAATTAATTAAAATTTGATTGCTCAGTCACAGTAGCCACATTTCAAGTGCTTGACAGCCACCTGTGATGAGTTCGAAACACCAAAGACACAGCGCATTTCCATCGCTGTACAAAGTTACTGGACTTCTGTTCAAATGAGCCTAATTTCTCTTTGGCCCTGCAGAGACACTCCAGGTGACCTTCCTGGTTCTAAGCTTAATGTGAGTGTTTCTTTTCTGTTATGTTTTATAAATTTTAACATACAAAAGATGTTTAACATATGAAAAGTATACCTATTTCTTTCTGATGTACATTACACCTGTAACAAAATAAACAGAAATCTGTGGTCAGTATAAAATTGAGTTTTACTCTATACGATTTTCTGAATCAAAGAAATTAAAACTTCCTTCTATTGCCAATATATTGTGCCTCCTTTAATATTAAGGCCTTTCTTTATTTATAGTTATATATTTCTCTAGTAGAGTTATGTCAGAGAATATCAAGACAAGGATCAACTTACTTAAATTCTTTACTTAACCCACTCAGCAATATACTCAACACATAATGTCAAGACCAAAAAATTAGTCTCAGAACTAAACTATATAAATTTTCATTTGTAGGATACCAAATAACTAGAAGCTTTAGTGCCTGCAGTACAAATAATTTTTCCACTGAAAATAGTTATCTTTACCAAAGAAACCAAAGTATTCAGTAAATAACATCATACTGATAGCTATTATAGATTTGAACACAGAAGGTTTATATTTCTGAAAACGCAGACAATTATCACCTAAAAGAAGAAAGTTTCTTATATTTTGCCTTTACATCCATAAGAAATTGTTTAAGATTAACAGCAGTTTTTTTTCCCCAAATTGCAGTAATCAAATCTTTTCAAATAGTTTTCATTCATATATTCTCTCTTTTATGCCTGAATATCAAACTACTCTATTTTAAAAGCAAAAATTTGAGACTCTATGTTACATTGTAACTGACTTTATATTTGAATAGGATTTTTTTAAATTAATCTTGGCTATTCAAACAGCAATTTATATTTCACTTTGAATAGACTGGGAGACATATATTTTAAAATAGATTGGCAGCACTTTACAATTCTACGACTTTTCATGTCAAGTATAAACTGAGCTATATAGCTCTTATTCACCATTTGCAGAAAATATGTACTTCTCTGTTAAAAGCAATTACTCTATTTTCGATGTACTCTACTTTTATTGTTAACCTTGCATTCAAAGTCAAAGCTTTAAGATACAGGTAAAGTTAACTTTGAAACCAAATAATTATAATACATCTTAATATATCTATGAGCCAAAGCCAAACTACAGTATGAATGACAATACACAAAGGAGAAAGCCTCCCAACCAGTGGGGAACATTCAACCTTCTAGAGAGTCTCTCAGAAAAATGACACCAGCTTTGGAGCTGTTGTGAAAAATGCATTGGAAAGTAATGGCTTGCCCTTCAAAAATATCAAGTTAGTATTCACTTGAAAACATTAATAACTATTTTCTTCCAGGGCATGTTTTATTAATATTTCATTCATTTAAAGCACTTTGGAAAGAACAGCAAGCAAAATGGCCTAAAATTAGAGGTAATTCTCAACAAATATTTCTTTAATAAGCAATACTGTCATAAAAGTTACAAATCCTGAATGATAATTTACACATAAATAATGCAAGGCATATCCCAAGATATATGGCAATGTCTAAAGAGGTAAAGAAGAATATTAACATCCTACCTTACGCTTTGACTTCTTACTGGAAAACAACCTGGAAAAAATGCTTGTAAGAGGTAAAAGTAAGCACATCTCTGAGGAAATTTCTGTTTAAAAAAAAACACGAACCTCACTAATATTTTTAATCTACCAAAGGGGATGTTTCTATGACTTCTATGATGTGCCATATTGCCAATTTCCTCATCCTGACCACAGGTAGCCAAAGTGAAGGCCACCATGGACCAAAGCTATAGCACTCTGTCAGACCAGCCTCTCCTTTCCTTTCCTACTTTTTATAGTTGGTATGAAGCCCACTCCCTTAGCCTTATCCCACCAAGACTATAGTCCCTGCTGTAGGCAGCCTCCCTTAGATCACTCTTTGATTCTCTTGATACGAATGTCTACTCATCCTTGGAGGTTTTAAAATATAAGCTTTAATCTTTAAGACTTTAACTTCATATGTATTCTCATAGTCTTGAACATAACTTTGAGAAAATAATAATCATGCAATAAATATATCAAAGAAATATGCAGCTATTCAGAAGAACCAAGGCATTTAAGCAGCACTGCATAATAAAATATAACAGAAATGGTATGTATGTGTTGTCCAATATGGTAGCCACAGCCACATGTGTCTACTGAGCACGTGAAATGTTGCCCTTTTTTTCATTAAACTTTAATTAATTAAATTTAAATAGCCACAAGTGACTAGTAGCTACTGTATTGAACAGCACAGGAAAGAAAACACAGAGTCACCTATATTACTAACCTTCCTGACATCATTACTGAAGAGAAAGAAAGAGAAAGACAGAAAAGGAAAATGAAAGACGAAAACTACAAGAATGTACATTACCAAGGAACACCTTTACTCCTCTTGCCCATTCAGAAATTATCATATGTATAAACTGCTAGTTTTTCTAAGGCTGATTTTCAAAAAAAAACTTTTTATCTCATGTCTTAATTTAAATTCCAAAACACCACGAGAATAAAAATAAACTGGAGCATATTATTAAAGAACATTATCCTCCTTCCCTCATTTCTACAAAAGGAGAGGTCTTCTACTATATTCCCCATAAAGCAACATTGGGGGTTACTTCTGGTCACTCCCTCTACCTCGTTATTGGAATATCCCCCAGGAAAAATTACTTTATCAAATTGGTGAAAGTGGAGAAAAAAACAGAACGCTCCTACCTGCATAGGAACCTGGCCTGCAGTTACCTATTCTCTCTACCTATTACTACATGATAAGTGATTCAGTGGGAAGAAGTAAGAAGTATATTTCACCTTCAAGCCCCAGTTTTGCTTTTCACTCTTAGCTTTTCCAGCAGTACAGCTGATTTTGTTTCTTACCCTGCTTCTGTATCTACTTTTTACATGTATTTCAGAATGCAAAAGCAAAAAGACGGTGTAATTAGCATCACCATAAAACCCAGTATTTTGCATGTGCACGTGTCAAACAGGACAGAAGTTGAATTACAGGAAACTGAATAAATGGTAACAGGTCTCTTTTTTGTGGGATTTAGGGGTGAGTCATAGAGAAAGAAGACTTTGGGAGGCCAAGCAAAAGAAAGATACTGAAAAAGTGCTGAAGCAAATGCAGGACCTGAGAGATGACTGTTTATTTCACTTGACCAAGTTGACTGTGTTTAAGTAGAGGTCGTTTCAAGAAATTCAGAGCAGGGTAACCCTTTGTATCTTAGAAAGTTTTTGACCTGATTCAAGTCCTGAGGCACACTATAAAAGCACTTTTGTTTACATCTTCTAATACTAAAATAAAGAACCTAAATGTCCAATGAAACTAAAAACTGGAAAAAAACAAAAATTTAACACTTATTGACCTATTATGTATCCCAATAAATAATGCACTGATACTCAGCCCATTTCTTCTCACTCCCCTTCCCCACTTCTATTCTGTTCTGTTCTTGTCTCAAAGGGGCTGAACCTGCAGGCTGCAGTTCCCAGGCTTTGTAATCAACTGCTCTCTGCTAGGTTTGACCAGAGGGAAGGTGAAGAAAGAATAACAAGGATGTTTCTCTCCCTCTCTCTCTCCCTTGGCAGTTTCTCTGCAACAGTTGCATCTTCCCCATGGATCCAGTTTCTTCCATTCAACACCAGGCTGTGAGCTTCCAGAGCATTGCCTTTCCCTCCAGCACAGGGGTGGAGCAACTTCCGGCTGTTGCGAACCTCCACTACCTCACTGCTCCCTATTTGGTTTCTCAGTCTTTCCATCACCCATTTAACCAATTTCTGGCATTAACTTCTTTTTTAAAAAGCGTATAGCATGCGCTCTGGTTCCTGTTTTCCTCTCAGGACCCTGACAACGTGTATAATACACATATATACATATGTGTGCATGACAGTTTGATTCCGATTTCATCTCCAACTTCTTCCTAGGAAAGCATCTTTGGTAAGAACAAGGAAAGGAACAGAAACTCTTTAAGAATCATAATATGGTATAATAAAGCTTTAAGAAGAGAAACGTTTGACTTGTAGATGTTTTAGTTTGAGTGCTCTAAATAGCCTGCACCACCCTTACCCCACCACAATGTCATTGATAGAATCCACTGACCAAGACGAGGGACTCTGCAGGCACGGTTGAAGGATGAAGGCCTGGGGGGATTGGCAGTGATAATAAAGGAGGGACAAGAAGCCTTCCTCACTCAAGTACCTCTACATCATATTCATTGTCCCTTCCCTCAACTATGGGAGGGAGAGGGGATGTAGGAAACCCAGACTTTTACCGGGTTCACTCTCTCCATGAATTTCTTGGATGTTTCTGAGGAATATTAACACACCCACAAATGTCTAATGTCAAAGTATGATTTTCAGAAAGATAAAAACATTGCTCACCCAAATAAAGCCAGCAGTGTCAAATACTTACCACATTAATGAGAGAACCAGCAAGATGGTGAGGCTGGTTCAAAAAGAATTGGAAAAACATCGGAAGATATATAATGACTTAAAGAAAGGATAGTAGAAGAAGAACAATAATTTAAATATAAAACTAATTAATATCCTGCGGGGCAATAAACGTGCAACTTCTGGGGTTTATCTTTAAAAAATAAAAATTTAAAAAGCAAGCAACAGTAAGGTAAAATAACATAATACTAACATATGCATTAAAAATTTAGGGCAAAGGCACACAAGACCCTATTAACAGTTCACCACTGAGCAGCAGGCTTTGATAATCAAATGACAAAAGAGATGAAGACTTTTTCTTTTCTGGTTATACCCATCTAAGAAATTCAGATTTTTGACATAAGAATACAATGCCTTTATAATTTAAAATTTCTTAACCAACTTTCTTTTTCCTGGTATTAAACTAGATATCCATGACCACCCTCCCAACAACAGTCACTGAGACATGATTTTAAAATTGTGTCTGAGGTGACAAGAAAGTACAGTCTCCTCAAAAGCAAAATTTAAAGAGAGAGAAAGAGAGAGGAATTTAGACAGGTAAGCCTGCCTCAAGCCTCATCTGCTCTGGGGGACAAACATGAAGCCCTGGAAACCCAACATCTCCTTTGTGGTAGCTAAGCAGAGCTATTAGAACAAGTGTTACAGCCTCAAGCCTGAGAAACGCCAGCAAAAAGCAAGGCTCTCAAAGGGCCACACCTTAAGTAAGAAGGTGACCTAGCAATAAACCTGCCCAGTAAAGGAGGACATCAAGGCAAATTTCTTCTGATAATTCATAACCCAGTCACACACATATGAGGAGGAAAAAAAAACGAAAAAACAAAAACCTCAAACTGGTCATTTTAGCTTAAGGCAGCCCTGGATCATTACATTCCTAGTAGTAGAAAAGCATTAATTCATTCTAGCAAAATATCTTCACAATAAATCTCAAAGAAAAAGTTCCAAGGAATAGGAGGTCACACTCTAAAATTACAAAACACACAAAGAAACAAGAAATGAGTAAAGGTGAAAAAAATAAATAAACAAATAACCAACACCAGGAGTAGGCCTAGGAGACCTTTATTTACTAAAATTACAGAGAATATAAAATATTTAATATGTTTAGAGAAATAATAAACAGGATAAAAATAAGCAAGGAGGGGCTTCCCTGGTGGCGCAGTGGTTGAGAGTCCACCTGCCGATGCGGAGGACATGGGTTCGTGCCCCAGTCCGGGAGGATCCCACATGCCGCGGAGTGGCTGGGCCCGTGAGCCATGGCCGCTGAGCCTGCGCATCTGGAGCCTGTGCTCCACAACAGGAGAGGCCACAACAGTGATGTGCCCGCATACCAAAAAAATAAAAAATAAAAAAATAAAAACTAAGCAAGGAGCATTATGAAAAAAAGATAAGGAGTTTTGAAACAGCCAAAAATATTATGTGGATGAAATTATAATAATGGAAATTTAAAATACAACTTATAAATTAAATAGCAGATTAGACAATGGTGAAGAAATAATTAGGAAACTAGAAGATATTACAAAGTATTCCCAGAATACAGTGCAGAGAGACAAACAGATGGAAACTTCAAAGAGATTAGGAAATAATGGTGTATGGAGTAAGAAGCTCTAACATACAAAACTGAGAGAGGGGGGAATCAATATTCAAAGAGTTAATGGCTGACATTTTCACAGAACTTATGAAAGACACTAATCATATTCAGGAAGTCCAAAAAACGCCCTAGTAAAAACAAATAAGAAAGAAATTCCACCTAGACACATAGAACACACTATAGAACACCAAAAACAAAACATAATAAAACCAGAGAGAAAGGGCAGATTACCTAGAAGAGCATGAGTTTTAGATAAAAGAGCTTACCTCTCAAAAACAGCAATGTAAGGCAGAAGAAAAAATAATATCTTCAATGGACTAAGAAAAGATATCAGAAAACCTTAATTTCATGCCCTTAGGAAAACTATTCTTCAAAAGTAAAGGTAAATAAAGTCATTTTCAAACAAATAAAACAGAGTTTTACCATCAAAGGACTCTCACTACAGGAATGTAATGATATACTTGAGCAAAAAGTAAAATCAGAAAAAAATGTGCAAGAACCAAAAAAGGATGAGTATGTATGTGTATAAACACATATACATAAATACATATTTGTAGTATATCTCAGTAGTAACAATAGCTAATTTACAATACGAAAAAAGAGAAAATTTAAATATCACACAGAACTAGCATACAAATCAAGAGAGGATGATTGGTGTTAACGTATTTTAAGTTCAGAGGAAGAGAGACTGCTTTTTTGTGTCCCTTTTAAGTACACGCATGTACAGTTTCCTTTTCAAGCGTGTGCATGTTAAATTTCTCTTCTGTTTTCAGATCGAAGAGAATGTCTTCCAAATTAGTAAATGAGGAAAAGTGAAATGAGAAATTTAAAATCTATCAAAAGAATTTGAGGAAGAAGGAAGAATACAGAAAAGAATGGGGGAGGGGTGAGCAGGAGGAGGAGGAAGAGGAACATGGAAAAGCAGCATAAACTGAAAATTTTAAATGGAATGTCATATAAATCCCAATATATTTCTACAATTGATATGAACAAAGATTATCAGACAAGATTCGTTTTAAAAGCATCCATGTACTATTTACAATGGATGTTCCTAAAATATAAGAACAAGGTATGAAAAATGATTAATTGTGATAAAATGTGAGTAGTTGCACACAGCATACATAAATATATGAAATACTGAGAGGAAAATGCAAGTCTTCAAAGAGCACATAGAAGATGATGCCATTTAAATAACGTTCAAAAAGATATAAAACCAAGCAATATATTAGGAATACATATATGGTAATCTATAATGCAAAGAAATCCAAAATTCAGGACAGTGGTCACCACGGAATAGTGAAGAAAGGGACACTGAATTAAGGAGGGAGGCATAGAAGCTTCAAAGTTATAGGCAGTAATCTATATGCTAGCCTCATTAGTAGGTGAGTGGGCACTTATTTCACTATAATGACAAACAGCCTTTTTTTATATGTTTAACATTTTATAAAAATAATTTTTATAGTAAGTCAAACTATTAGTAACTTCAAATTTTTGTCTTGACTTTTTCTCTTCAGATCAGGTTGACACCAAGGAATACAGTGATCTCGTTGCTTGCCACAAGCCTCCTGTCTCTATCCTCATGTGCAGTACGTGGCACAAAACATTCAGCAACTCCAAAGATAAGCTCTCCTACCAGCTTTATGTTTTAAAGCCCAGAAATGCAGGAAAACTACACTCTAAACATAGCACTGATTAAATGGAATAATGACACATACAGGCTGCTTACTTGCTCTGCAATAAACATATATTTTACTGCAAAATTTTCTAAAGTGATCTTCTCCAAGTTACAGTTAACTTAATCAAATCTGTTCCAAAACCTCCTTAGAAATCTTCTAACAAAATGATAAATTGTGAAATATCTCTTGTAAACTTCAAAATGCACACATTAAGCATGAGTAAAGGAAGATAATGCCTAGGGCTTCCCTGGTGGCGCAGTGGTTGAGAATCTGCCTGCCAATGCAGGGGACACGGGTTCGAGCACTGGTCTGGGAAGATCCCACGTGCCGCGGAGCAACTAGCCCCGTGAGCCACAATTACTGAGCCTGCGCGTCTGGAGCCTTTGCTCCGCAACAAGAGAGGCCGTGATAGTGAGAGGCCCGCGCACCGCGATGAGCAGTGGCCCCCACTTGCCGCAACTAGAGAAAGCCCACGCACAGAAATGAAGACCCAACACAGCAAAAATATATAAATAAATAAATTTTTTTTTTAAAAAAAAGATAATGCCTAATATCACAAAACACAAAAATCTACGAAGACTGGTATTTCTGAGACAGAAACCTTATCCTTGACGACCACATCAACTTGAGCAAATGAAGATGCATTCTATAACTAATTTGCTATATGCAAAGATGAGTAATGGACTAAAACGCTTAATATCAATCATAATGATGTTAGTGTCTACCTTTTTATGTTTCTACCTCCACGTATTTGAAAGCTCAAACATAACTGTTGACCGTGTTGAGATCCACTAAAAGTTATGTTTGATAATTTGAAGAAATTGGTCTTTTCACTTGTGTTCCAAAAATAAAGCTTCTATGTCTTTAAGCTCAAAACTGTCCTTGATGTTGAATAATCAATAAAACTTCAAACAGAAGAACTATGTGATCTTCAAATCAAGTCTTTATAAAACAAGGCCAATAATTTGGTATTTAAAGCACTGGTTTTCACATAATTCACTATGCAGATAGTCAAAGGATGACATGTCTCATAATCGTTACGCAGAGTTTCAGAGGTTGGTGAATGGCTCTAAAATACTGCATATCAGGGATGGGGTGGTGCAGGGGTGCTCTACTCTTTCCTTGATTTTTTTTTTTTTTTTTTGCGGTACGCGGGCCTCTCACTGCTGTGGCCTCTCCCGTTGCGGAGCACAGGCTCCGGACGCGCAGGCTCAGCAGCCATGGCTCACGGGCCCAGCCGCTCCGCGGCATGTGGGATCCTCCCGGACCGGGGCACGAACCCGTGTCCCCTGCATCGGCAGGCAGACTCTCAATCACTGCGCCACCAGGGAAGCCCTCCTTGATTTTTAATTTAAATAAATCCTGATCCCAAACCAGCATTGGAGAACTGTCATTAATTACTTCACTTGCTTCTTTTTCAATTGTATTCACAGACATTAAAGAATTTCACTCTGATTTTCTCAATAATACTACAGATCTAATAATAATCTCAAAAGCTTACAAAAAGTTGGAATTCCTTCTCTCTTGAAATTTAGTCACATACTGTACATAAAAAAGAAAATATGAAAACTGACTTTATCAGCAGACACATCATAACTAACTGCAAAGTCCAAAGATTTGATCAGAAATAGCTTCAAGTTTTACATGTTCAGCTAAGTCATTCCTCTAATTGGAGCACTGGGCACAGAAATACTCATGTCTCAATTTTCTATCTACATAAAGTGCCATGATTTCAGAAAAATTTCTCCAATTATATGGTTTTCTATTCTTTCCAATTAAAAAGACTATTTCGTAGGAAACAGCAACACTTGTGAATTGCTGATAATATATTCTATTGTACGTATATTGGCTCAATAGAATTGGCCACTCTCAGGAAAATAATTCCACAAATTTTTATTTTTGAAATATTTATTCTTTCAAATGAAAGAAACATACAGCATTATTTCCCACTGTCTTTATATGGAATCACAATAAATAATTGTAATATGCCTGAATTCATACATAAAATCCTCTCACAGTTTTTCTATCACTATCATGTTCATCTACTCAAAATATGAAAAATTAGAAGAGGTAATGGCAGGGTCTATTTCTTATTATACTAAAATTCCATGGTTATTTCCAGTGCCCAGTAGCTGCCAGATAAACTGAAAAATGACTGTAGCTCCCCAGTTGACCCCAAAATACCCTCTTCCTACATTTAAACTCCACAGGAACAGGGCCTGGACCTGCTTTGCTATTTACTCAAGCCCCACATCTAAGATGGTACTTGGAAACAAAACATTGGTACTTGGAAAAGAGAAGGTGCTCAATAACCATTTTTTAAATGAAAACATTTAATAGGTAAAGATTAAGATGGAGACCAGAGCTCTTCATGTATGACTATACCTGTCAAATAAACAAACTCCTAATTCAACTTAGTTTCTAGCAATAGTCAACATAAAACAGAAGAAGGTTAAAATTGTTTCAATCAAAACTTCACTGAGCACTTTCTATGTGCTAAAAGCACTGTGCCTGGTAAAGAGAGGTATATAAGACATATGAAATCACTGGTCTCATGCCCACCATTAATTTACAGCCTAGAGAACACACTGAAAGTGGTAAAATATGGAAAAATAAAGATAAAATTGAAATAATAGAGATTCTTTGTTTACTCTTCATGCTCCTTACTTCAACCTCACTTTCATGTCTCTCAGCAGGTAGGGTCTTTTTATTTTAAATATTTATACTGTCAAGGATCTTTATCATACTGTAGCCAAACTTCAGAAACATCCGGAATATCAGAATATCAAAAAAAAGTCTTTTATATATCATTAACCTCCAATCATAGTTTTTCATTCTGGTCCTCTAGCCTTTTGTCTATATTTTATACTCACACACACACATATATGCATATATATATATATATATATATATCAGTTACACATATATATGTATATAGAGAGAGGGCTAGAAAATATTTATATATATTTATGCAGAAATAAGCATTCATTATACAATAAATCAAAACTAATCTACCTTAGACTCTTGCAGCTCAGAAATTCTGATTCTATGACTGTTCAGACATTTTATAACAATTCCTACTTAAAATTTTTCAAGAATATGCTGGACTAAAAACTGATTTAGCAAGACACCTATTGTAGTGTGGCTAGATACAGGGCAGCCAGTTAAATGTGGAATTCTGGAAAAACAACAAATAATTTTTTAGCGTAACTACGTCTAAAACCCAGATTTTACTGGGCGTCCTATATTTTTATTTGCTAAGTCTGACAACACTAACCTCCTATGGGCTCCTATAAAGATACCAATTCCAATAAAGGAAATAATAAATTAATGGTATTTCTTGTATATCAAACAGGAATGAGCCAATATATATGTACAATACCAAAATTCAGAGTGAAACTCAGCCCCATTAAATTGACAGTTTCTGATGACTGTTCTCTTTTGAAAAACGCCTTAAGTTTTTAAAAAGTCTAAGAAAAAAAAAAGAATGACTTTTTTTAAAGTCCACAGGCTATATATCACTCAGTAATAAACACAAAAGGTACTATGGAGACTGTATTTCCACATGCATACAAAAATTATGTATTCAATTTTTACCTTGAGAAGTTGTTGAGGTAGACCACCTATTTACTCACAGGCACCATGAAGTACTGCATAAAAGTGGCAGATCATGGCATCTGTTTAATTCAGTAATATGCCCTCATGTTCAGAAAGACGAATTACCTCACGGGATTACTCGTCAAAGACACGCGGAGGGACTCCAGGCACGTGAAGAGCCTTTCATCTGCAGACTCCATCTTCAGTTCATGGATGAATTCCTGAGGTGAGATCTGTCGACTACTCTTAACACTTCCCTGTAAAATAAGTTAAAAATTTTTAATTCATGTTGTGTGAAGATTATCCATTAAAATAGTAACTACATTAATCCCACCTTTCATATTAACAGCAGCACACAACTACTCTGAGTAGCATTATTTTGAGAGGATGATTTCCTTACTTCTGCCCATAAATCTATAAATTCATAATCCATGGTATCCACAAAAGATAGCAACATAATATCAAAAGGTTTTCAAATTAAAATAATTGCTTTGTCAAATCCAGACTATCATGGAAAACATAGGAAATATCTGAAAATATACCAATGTGTTTTAGGCACATGCAAAATAAAAACCAAAACTTAATACCAGAATGACCCTATTAAAATTAATATTCCAAGCAACACAGAAAAACCTGTAAATCTTTAAGCACCTAGTTCTAGGCAATACAGACAGAGATTATCAAAACCTAAGTCTGGAAGGAGAAACGCAAGCAAGGAAACAGTACTATTCAGAGCAGTCTAATTCCTCTAACATGCCACCAAGGGACCAAAGGAGGAACACCCAACTTGGCAGAACAGACAAGGGAAGCCAAGGGGAAGGTAAGTAAGAGGGAGGCAAAGACTTAGACAAGAATACCTTTCAGGCTAAAACATCACACAAAAGCACACACCCAAAAAGAAAAACAAAAGCACATAGCACATATAACTGAGGATAGACGCCAGGTCCTGGGGTGGTAGAGCACTACTACACAAACAGCTTTTCCAGGGGGTTTGGAAGGATCACACTGACAGCAGTATGAAATACATATGAGAAGAGCTGGAGTTCATTCATTATTCAACAAACATTAATTCCCTAAGTGCCTGTCGCTGTGCTAAGTGCTGAAGAAAGACCAGTGAACAAGAGACAAAGATACCTACCTGCACGGAGCTTTATTCTCCACAGGGAAGAATAAAGAATGACAGACAATAAATGTAAAATAATTAACATACATCTCACTGTAGTGTTAAGTGCTATAGAGAAAAATAAAAACAGGAGGAGAAATAAGCAGCATTAGGAGGTGGGATGCAATTTCAAACAGGGTGGTCGAAGAAAAAATAAAGTCTCACAGAAAAGACTCTGAAGGCCTCAAACCTGAATGTTAGAATAAAGGTTTGAAGGAGGTGAGAGCTCTAAACATGCAGATATCTGGAAAAAATTTGTGATGGAGGGGACTGCAGGCCTTACAGGCCACCAAAGAACTTGACTTTTACTCTGAGATCAGAAGCATCAGAAGCAGAAAGACCTGTTAAGAAGGTATGTGTATAGTCCAGATGGGAAATGATGAGGATGCCCAACTAATAATAAACTCCAGAATTATATCTATTTAAATTACAGATTACAAATCTAATGGGAAGAAAAGGAACTGTACATGCCCAAAAGCAGCTAAGTTGAGATGGTAGGAAATTAGATGTATTTTTTCATTTCTTTTTCTTTTTATTAATTTGCTATAGCATTGCACAAGGAAACATTCCCAATAATGCAAAACAAATTAGCCCTGGGAAACAGCTGATTTTCATAAATAGCAAGTCATAATTTACTAAAGAAAAATATGCCATTCCACGAAATGGGAGCTAACTGAATCCACGTTCTATGGGGTCCTTACAGCAAAGTTCCTAAAGAGATGAGTTCAGGCATCCAAAAACCCTAACAATGCTTTAATTTGCTTTAATGACGCAGAATAGGGCACTTAATGAATGGAATGTCCCCATTAATAAAGTCTTCCAGCTATTATAACTTCTATGTTGGTCAAATCAGCATGTTGGTCCCCCTAAAATTGGGAACAAGAGAAGAAATGTCAGCTCTCACCATTCCTATTCAGTATTGTAGTGAAGGTCCTAGATAGTGCAGTAAGGCAGTAGCAACAACAGACACACATTAGAAAGGAAGAAGTAGATATGTCTACTAGCAAATGAGATGATTATGTACATGAATTTAGCAAACTCACAGAATAAAATTCAATATAGAAAAACAATTTTTTTTCTAACTACGACCAGCAATTAGAAAATAAAACTTTTAAATATATCATTTTCTAACAGCATCAAAAAAATACAAAATCATTAGGAAAATTTTTAACAAAAGAAGGGAAATATCTATACACTGAAAACTATAAAACATTGTGGAGAGAAAAACGACCTAAATAAATGAAGATGCTATACCATGTTCCTGCATCAGATGACTCAGTATCAAGAAATCCATTAATAAATACATTTAAAAAATAATAATTTATAGATTCAATATAATCACCATCAATGTTCCAGCAAGCTTTTTTGAAGAAATTGAGAAGGAGGTTCTAAAATTAATATGGAAATGCAGAGAACCTACAGTAGAACAATTTTGAAAAAGAATAAAGTTAGGGGCTTACTTTATCTGATTTCAAGATTTACTGAAAAGCTACAGTAATCAAAGTAGAATTAATGGAACATTAACAGAACAGAAGAGAGTACAGAAATATATTGAATCTATGTAGTCAATGATTCTCAACAAAGATCTCAATGTAATTCAATGGGGTAAGAAGAATCTTTTCAACAACTGGTGTTAGAATAATTGAATATCCACATGAAAGAATGTGAACCTAAATTCTAGACCTAAATGTAAAAGCTAAAATTATAAAATGTCTAGAAGAACACATAGTGAAAATCTTCACTACCCTGAGGAAGGCAAAGGTTTCTTAGGATACAAAAGCACCAACTATAAAGTTGGATTTCATCAAAATGTAAACCTTCCACTTTTCAAAAACCTCTTTTTTTATTAAGATAGCTTCATTAAGAAAATGAAAGGTAAGCCACAGACTGAGAAAACATTGCAATACATGTCAAGAACTGTGCAGAGGCTGAGATTTTACCATACATACAAGCTAAGTTAGCCTGTTACTGTTTCATGAATTCCGACAATAAACACAAGACTCCTCAGTTAGAGACAAAAGGACTCTATTATACATGTTGGTTCCCTAACCCACCAACCCACAGGGATGATGCAGAGATCCCTGGGACCAGGGACCAGTTTCGTGGAACACAATTTTTCCACAGAAGGAGAGGCTTGGGGGGATGGTTCAGGCAGTAATGCAAGTGATGGGGAGCGGCAGATGAAACCATTTAATGAACTCCTACAATTCAATAGTAATAAGACAAACAGTCCATTTAAAAACGTGAATAACAGACTTTGCAAAGTATGAATGGCCAATAAGCACATGAAATGATGTTCAAGATCATCTGTCATCAGGGAAATGCAAAATAAAACCAAAAACAAAATAGTGCTACATATCTCCTGGCACGGTGAGGGTGTGAAGCACCTGGAACTCTCCTACACAACTAGTGGAGATGTAAAACAGTACCACCACTTATAAAACAGTTTAGAGATTTCTTTTAAAGTTAAATATACACTGACTCAGCAAGTGCACAACTAGGTGTTAAGCAGAAGGGGAAAAAATCCATACAACATTCAGAACAGCTTTATTCATAAAAGCCAAAGACTGGGAACAATGCAAGCATTTATCAACAAGTTGTTGTATATCCATACAATGGAATACTATGCAACAATAAAAAACTTCACCACTGATAATGCAACAAGATAGATGAATACAAAAAACTATGCTGAGTTAAAGAAGTCAAAACAAAAAATAGAACATAAGGTATGGTTCCCTTTATAGGAAAGACCGAGACCAATCTGTCAATCTTTTCTCTGGGGCCACTCTGGTTCAAGACATAGAAGCTGAGCTGTTAATTATCTGTGTGTTTGATTAGAGAATGAAGGTAAACGCAGACAACATCTTAAATGGGGCAACAAGTAGACTTTCCCAATAAACACTAGGAAAAAAAGAATTAACTTACTGGCAAAAAATAATTCTTTATTTCAACCATATTAGGTTTTTCCAGTTTGAAACATTTACTGTGTAAAGGTCTCTGCATTTTCACCTGAGATTCCTGCCTTAACACCCTCCCCTCTTACCCAAACCAGCATCATCACTACTATGCAGGTTCCTCGTGCTGGCTACTCCCAGACATCAGTTAGATCTGGGCCAAAACTAACTTCCCGGAAGGATTTTTTTATAAGCCACACAAACTGAGTCCCCCCCATCCCATCTATGGATTCCTTTTTCAAAACACTCACCACTCTGTATTGTAATAACTTTAATTGCTATTTATTGCTTAAAGGATATATTGAGTACCTACTGTGTGCCGACATTGTTTATATGATGTGGCTACACTGGTGAAATAAAAGTCAAAGATGACTCCTAGGTTTGGGGCCTAAGCCAAAACGTAGTGCTAACTACTTAAATGGGAAAGGTGGAAGAAAAAGAATGAGTAATAGAGGAAGCAGCTATTTAAAAGTCGTAAGTTTGATCAAATGACATTTTTTTCTGTCTAGGAAATAAAATCTGAGCAGAGACCAAAATAAAGAAAAGCAGGGAACATGGGCATTCTGGAAGAAGGGTATTTCAAGCAAACAGAAAAGCAAATACAAAGCCCTAAGGTAGGAATGAACTTGGCATATTTGAAGGACAGCAAGAAAATTCATCTAAATCCCAGTGAGTGTGACAAAGAGTTATAGATGACAAGGACAGATAAGACAGGCAGACATCTAATCCTGGAAGCAGGGGACTGACAAACCACAGCCAAATGTTTTTGTATGACTTGAGCTAAGAATGGTTTTCACATTTTGAAAGCTTGTAAAAAAGAAAAGGAAGAGGAGGAGAAGGCAGAGAAAGAAGAGAAAGAAACAGCAGCAGAAACAACTGAAGGCATACATAACACCCTAGCCTAAAATGTTTATGATCTGGCCATTTAAGAAAAAGTTTACTGGCCCCTGATAAGGTCTTAAAAACCATGGTAGAGATTTTAGCTTGTATTCTAAGTGTATGGAAAAACATGCATAGAAATTATAAGATAGAGCAAACATTTTTAGAAGATTATTCTAACTACTGTGTGGCACCAGACTCTAAGTGGCAAAACATGAAACAAGGAAACAAATTAGAAGCCTTCTACATTGTCTGGTCAAGAGTTGACAGAGAGCTTCCCTGGTGGCGCAGTGGTTGAGAGTCCACCTGCCGATGCAGGGGACATGGGTTTGTGCCCCGGTCCGGGAAGATCCCACATGCCGCGGAGCGGCTGGACCCATGAGCCATGGCCACTGGGCCTGCGCGTCCGGAGCCTGTGCTCTGCAAGAGGAGAGACCACAACATTGAGAGGCCTGCGTACCGCAAAAAAAAAAAAAAAAAAAAAAAAAAAAGAGTTGACAGCAGCCTAGTATATGACGTCAGTGATGGAAGGCATAGATTTGCTCAATATGAAGGAAGATCAGATCAGACTTACTGATAGTTTGGATGTGAGGGGTGAGGTGTGAAAGAATTAAAATTCAAAGAGGATGACAAAGCTTTTGTTCTCAACAACTAAGGGAATGGTGTCACCATCTTCTGATTACTGTGACCCTGACAAGAGCAGCTTGAATGGTGGATCGGAGATAAGCCTGAACAGGAATTCAAGGGAGAAAGCAAGAAGAAGAATGGACAACTCTTGAGAAGATTCTGTAAATGGGAGCAAAGAACAAGGGCAGTAGCTAGAAAGGAACCTGCAGTGTGATTTGGGGTGTTGGGGGGAAAACCACAACATGTTTGCATGCTGATGGGAATAACCAAGCAAAGAGGAAGAAACTGATGATGCAAAGCATAGGTATAGATGCAGGAAAACAAACAAGTGAACAACAACAAAAAACCCTTAAGTAGGTGACAGAGGATGTGACCTACTATACAAGAGGAAGGATTGACCTTACACAATTGCAGGGAAAGTGGATCATTCTAAGAAGAGCAAAAGCAGAATCTAAGGGAACAGATTCTGGTAGCTTGTTAGATCTGGTGACTAGGAAGTAAGGTACGGCAGTTCTATTCTGATTACATCAACAGTCTCGGTGATAGAAGCGGCAATATAACCAGCTAAAAGTGAGGATGCAGAGCTAAAGGTATGAGAGGAGATATGAAATCATTTTCAGAAAGTAAAAAAGCACGCTGACAAAGGCCATGTGGTAGAATATCTGTTAACGTAATCTGCTAAAGGCTTGCTTTGCCAACTGTGGTCATTCAGAAAACACTAGTCAGTGTGGCTGTGTGCTTCCTCCCAGATGTATGCTGTGCTGACGTGCAAATGCAGAGGAAGTGGGAAGTTCCATTTAACCAAGGGCAGAGTTTATATGAACAGAGAGGCAAATGAACTGAAGATTTATGTAAGATAACAAAGGACTGTGTCTAACGTCAATAATACAAGAAGTAAGAGCATGGTGAGGGTGGGGAGGAGATGGACATGAAAAAATGGCAGAGTCAACAGATTAGCAGTTCTAAAAGGGTTATAGAATTCTTAACATGGGAATGTTAAGTAAGTAAGTAGGTCAGGAAAGGAAGATTGTAAACCATATTTAGAGGTGGTATTTTATCAATATTATCCAAGGTAATGGGTGGGTGAGATTGGGTGGAAAAACAAAGATTGTTGGGAGTGATAAAGTCAAGGAGGTAAGAGAATGGAATATTAGTTTGATCATCTATGTGAATGATCAAGTCAGGAAGGATGATGACAGTGGAGGGAGCAGGAAGAAAAGCAATAAGCTAGGTCAGCAAACCTCCTGGGAACAGTCAGCACCTCTGTGTGGTATCATCTTCTCCATTAGAACACATCTACTAGGGCAGCGTCTGCTTCTGGGAGCCTAATTCAGCACTGCGTCATCAGTCCCTGGTTAAGTGCCTAGCATTCAATGAATGAATGAGGTTATAAAATGGAAGGCACACATGGACTAAGGATTACAACAAGAAAGGAGGGGCAGATAAGTCACACCAAAAAAAAATTCTGAAGAATGAATGCTTAGCTAGAAAGGACTATTTCAATGTAAAGACATAGGAAATAGACCAGATAATTGGGAGATTAGTTTTCAGCACTATTTCCCCCCTTTTATTATATTACTATCAAAATACAGGTACAAAAGAAAGGAAATTGAGGGGAGAAAATATTATGTTACATGAGTAATCAGAAATATTCCTTTTAAACAAAGCCCTTCCAGTGTTTCTTTCATTTTAAATAACTTCAAAGGAAGCAGGCAGCCAGGAAGAGGAGGATACTCATGTCTGCCTATCTCTAAGTCCATTAGCCATGAAAATGAAAATACTTAGAAAGCTTTATCCCGTGGCATCAAAACACATTAGCGAGAGAAGGATGTCCGCCTGACATCACAAAAATTAGAATGATATTTATCCAACATAGTTTTTAAACCTTTTTTAATCCCTTAGTAAATTTTACTCTAAAATACCATACGCAGGATAAAAAGAAAAGTACATACACTACTCCTGTCATTTTTTATTAAAAAATATTCTAAGGTACAAAAAGTAATATACCCTTTCACAACTTATTTCCCTTACCTGTTCTATTTCTCTAAAATCAAACATTCATTCTTTTGCTATGTAACTATTAAAGGTAATAGTAACCATTTCCTTTGACCTGTCTTAGAACAGATTCATTTGTACCTGCCTCGATGCCTGCGTTTCATCTTGGTTTAGGTATAAGACTTATTCAGCATATTTCTTCATTATTCTGTCTCATTTATTTGTTTGGAGAGTAATTTGGAATACCATTTCTATGACAAATTAAAAATACTGTGTTGTATTTTGTTTTGTTGTATTTCCGAGTTACTAGTGAAAAGTACTAAAGAGCTGACTTTCTTTCCTTTTTCAAATAACTGAATTATTTCTATACAACCACGGTGAACCCACCACTTAATGATGACCTGATTTTTAAAATAATAAAAGTAAAAAGCTAAATCTAGAAAGTCTGCATGCTCTGCAGGAAGCCGACACAGCATAATGCCCATGTGGGTGAGGACAATGGCCTTTTAGTCCCTAGTAGAGTGTTTAACACATGGTAGGTTGCTTTAAGCAAAACTTTGCCTACATTATCTGAGACATCACAGAATTCAGGAACTGTATCCTTAAAATACTATTCCAATCACTGTAAACTATTGCTCAACTTGTTAAATCGTATCTTATTCCTCTCAGAAAGTAGGTAGCCTATACCAAAATTCACCATGCAGCATCTCCAACTGCAGGGAATTGTTTAGTTTTTTTATTATACCTAAACCTATCAAGAAAAATCAGCATTTCTTAACATGAAGACCCAAAATATAGCCTCTAAAGATTAAAAAATTAAAATATTGGGGGACTGTAAAAATAGATTGAAGATTTAAGTGCTTTTTGTATGAAGATATGAAGAGTTACTAGATTCAAGATCCTTCTCCATGACATTCACTTTGTAATTTTCAGCAGGTTAACTTCAGAATACAGAAAAATTCCATAAACAAAAAGCCAAAATAGTCAAAACACCTAAGTTCTCATAGTAATGAGTATGTGTACTCTTGCATGGATATGTATATGTCTATCTCTATGTCTGTTTATTTATGTCAGTAACAAATTAACTGTCTCAGATTCTCTTTAGCATTGCAATTCCCAAATTCCTGGTACCTATTCAGATGATGAGACTTGTGAAGATAAATAAGATAATATGAAATATGGAGACTATTTAAAGAAAAAGTTTGCATTGATAATGACAACATTTTAAGAAAACAGCAGAGTCACCACTGTACAAAAAAGGGGTGGCACAGTTGCTGCCAAGCGGGTAATTAAAATCTAAATTACTATCATGTATATTGCTATTAAAATGCATTGTGACAATTTCCTTGCATTTTTCAAATGATTTCTAGCATCTCTAATGTTACTGATCAAAAGAAACACCAACCTGTCACTGCAGTATGAATTACTTGTTTTCAGAACATTTGTGATCCCAATAGATCTCCACTGCCAATAAAACCTGTCATTCAGAGATGATATTATGCTATTATGCTATATTATGATATTAAGATATTGTTTCATAGTAGAAACAATGAGCGATGAAAAGTACTGCAGAAAGGAGCATTCACTAACAAAATTAAGTTTAGCAAAGAACTCCCTTAACGAGTTATTTTTTTCCATAAGCATTTAATGAACACCATTATGAACCAAAAATTCTGCCTATAATTTTGAAAGCTGCTTTTCGTGTACAGTAACAATAACATATGTTAAAAGTTTAGAATTACCAAGTACATTTTACAAAGAAACATGATAAAATACAGAAAATCTACTGCTCTTCCCCCTGTCAGTTTCTAAAATATCTTTATAGAGGAAAAAAAAAAAAAAACTGATTGACCCCATACTAATTTTAGTCACTAAGAAGTTAACTTGAATAAATAATAAAAGAAATTCAACACACTATATTTCTCTTATTATCCATCAATACCTAACTAGCATCGATTTCCCTTCCATTCACAAGGAAAGCTTTCCTTTGCTGGCCCATTGCCTTCAAAAGACACTTGACTATTTACACAATTTTATGTATTTAAAAAGAGTTGCTCCAACTGCTGAATGCATTATAACATTTCCACCTGCTTACCATGACCAGAACTAAGGTGTTCTTTAGCTTTTAAGCCTCAAAAAGGATATACCATAACAGTTAACAGTCAGCTGCTTCTACCAGAGACTAGTTACTGAATAAACCACGGTGAGCCATACCCCACAAACACACTGCAAAAACTATAGCACCACACACCATGAACACATAGCATGAAATACAACATGCAGTTATAAAGAATGAAGATATCACTATGAACTGACATGGCATGCTTATCAGAACATATTTTGAAGTGGAAAAATTATAAAAGAATATCTGTAGTATAATACTTTATATATTATAAAAGAGAAATAAGAAAATATACATATATCTGTTTATTTGTACAGGAAGACACAGGAAGGAATAACCAAGAACTAATGAGACTATCCCTTCCAGGGGTGAAAGGGAACATAGTAGATAAGATGGGTGAGTAGGACACCTAAGAGAAAGGACGGTAAGTGACAAGTCTCAGGATATACCTTTTTGTATAGTTCAGATTTTTGGAACTATGGTGATGTTTCATATACTCATAAAGAAAA
The DNA here is from genome assembly GCF_003031525.2 of Neophocaena asiaeorientalis asiaeorientalis. Classification (NCBI taxonomy): domain Eukaryota; kingdom Metazoa; phylum Chordata; class Mammalia; order Artiodactyla; family Phocoenidae; genus Neophocaena; species Neophocaena asiaeorientalis. The sequence goes on from NW_020175414.1 coordinate 5,759,857, forward strand.
AAATCAAGAACAATGGGAAGAAAATCCTAAAATGAAATGAATCCAAATACAAATGGATTTCAAATGGATAATAATGGCAGAGAAATAAGCAAGAATATGAAATTTGAAGGTGTGGTTTTGGGAGGGGGGTATTTAGACAGATACAGAGACAGAGAGATACATAAATAAAGATAGGGAATGAAATATATGTAAGATCCATGTCTGTATACACATATCATGTGTTTTCCACATATGGATATACATATATATGTATACATTATACATACATATATGCAATATCCAAATATGCACACTATATATACGTGTCATACATACAAGCATATACATGTATGTATGTATGTCTACATGCACATACATACACATGTTTATGTCCTAGCTCTGCCTGAAGGGCCTAGAAGTAAAGCCATCCTATTAGTAGAAGACCTAGAACCCAGATAATGATTTTTAAATTGCATTCTCCACAAAAAGGATAAGGGCTAGGACAGAACAAGATGATCTTGGAAGATTTATGCAAGACAGTAAGGAAGTGCTCAAAGAATGAAGGGGATATGCCAAAGGACAGAAGAACCGGCTTGAAAGGGTTTCTACTGGTCAAATATAAAGAGGGGGTAGGGGATGTAGAGTGACTGCTTAAAGGACATGTGGTCTCCTTTGCGGCTGATGAAAATGTTCTGGAACTAGATGGTAGCAATGTTTGTACAACACTGTGAAGATAATAAATGCCAATGAATTGTACACTATAAAATGGTTAAAATGATGAATTTTATATCACCACAAGAAACTTTTTAAAAATTTATAAAACAGAAAAAAATAAATTTGTTCTGTTAGAAGTCAGAACAGGAAATATCTTGGGGAGGAGGAAGGGGAATGACTGGGACACTGGAGCTTGCTACTGCAGTCCTAGTTCTCCAGCTGAGTCCTGATTACATGGGTGCATTTACTCTGTAATAGTTTATCTAGCACTAGACTAAAGATATGTGGACTTTATGAATGTAGAGTACTAAAAAGCCATTTTCAAATTTGCTAAGTTTGATGCCTTATGCTATTTCTAAAGTTAGACAGGTACATGCAAATAGAATTCCTTTTAAATCTTTAATTTACATTTAAAAAGCATGCCATTTAGGAGGAGCTTCAAGATGGCAGAAGAGTAAGATGTGGAGATCACCTTCCTCCCCACAAATACATCAAACATACATCTACATGTGGAACAACACCTACAGAACACCTACTGAATGCTGGCAGAAGACCTCAGACCTCCCAAAAGGCAAGAAACTCCCCACATACCTGGGTAGGGCAAAAGAAAAAACAGAGACAAAAGAATAGTGAAGGGGGCTTCCCTGGTGGCGCAGTGGTTGGGAGTCTGCCTGCCAATGCAGGGGACACGGGTTCGTGCCCCGGTCCGGGAGGATCGATCCCACATGCCGCGGAGCAGCTGGGCCCCTGGGCCATGGCCGCTGGGCCTGTGCGTCCGGAGCCTGTGCTCCGCAACGGGAGAGGCTGCGATGGTGAGAGGCCCGTGTACTGCAAAAAATAAAATAAAATAAAATAAAATATGGACGGGACCTGCACCAGTGGAAGGGAGCTGTTAAGGAGGAAAGGTTTCTACACAATAGGAAGCCACTTTGCAGGCGGAGACTGCGGTGGTGGAAGGGGGAACCTTCGAAGCCACGGAGGAGAGCGCAACAACATGGGTGCACAGGGCAAAGCGGAGAGATTCCCGCACAGAGTATCGGTGCCGACCAGCATTCACGAGCCCGAAAGGCTTGTCTGCTCACCGGCCAAGATGGGTGGGGGCTGGGAGCTGAGGCTGGGGCTTCGGAGGTCAGATCCCAGGGAGAGAAATAGGGTTGGTTGCCTGAACACAGCCTAAAGGGGGCTAGTGTGCCACAGCTAGCCAGGAGAGAGTCCGGGAAAAAGTCTGGAGCTGCCGAAGAGGCAAGACATTTTTTCCTCCCTCTTTGTTTCCTGGTGCACGAGGAGAGGAGATTAAGAGCACGAACCCCAGAGACGGGCATGGGACGCTAAGGCTGCTGCTGCTGCCACCAAGAAGCCTGTGTGCAAGCACAGGTCACTCCCCACACCTCCCCTCCCAGGAGCCTGTGCAGCCGACCACTGCCAGGGTCCCGTGATCCACGGACAACTTCCCCAGGAGAACTCACAGCGTGCCTCACGCTGGTGCAACGTCACGCTGGCCTCTGCCACCGCAGGCTCGCCCCACATCCGTACCCCTCCCTCCCCACGGCCTCAGTGAGAGAGAGCCCGAGAAACAGCTGCTCCTTTAACCCCATCCTGTCTGAATGAAGAACAGACGGCCTCAGGTGACCTACACACAGACGCAGGTCCAAATCCAAAGCTGAACCTCAGGTGCTGTGCAAACAAAGAAGAGAAAGAGAAATCTCTCCCAGCAGCATCAGGAGCAGCGGATTAAATCTGCAGAATCAACGTGATGTACCCCGCATATGTGGAATACCTGAATAGACAATGAATCATCCCAAATTGAGGAGGTGGACTTTGGGAGCAACGATATATATACTTTTTCCCTTTTCCTCTTTTTGTGAGTGTGTATCTGTATGCTTCTGTGTGATTTTGTCTGTATAGCTTTGCTATTACCATTTCTCCTAGGGTTCTGTCTCTCCATTTTTTTTTAATTACTTTTTTAAAATATTTTTTTAATAATTATTTTTTTTACTTTAATAACTTTATTTTATCTTATTTCATTTTATCTTCTTCTTCTTTTCTTTCTTTCTTTTTCTCCCTTTTATTCTGAGCCGTGGGGATGACAGGCTCTTGGTGCTCCAGCCAGGCATCAGGGCTGTGCCTCTGAGGTTGCAGAATCAAGTTCAGGACACTGGTCCACAAGAGACCGCCCAGCTTCACGGAATATAAAATGGTGAAAATCTCCCAGAGATCTTCATCTCAATACCAAGACGCAGCTCCACGCAACAACCAGCAAGCTACAGTGCTGGACACCCTATGCCAAACAACTACCAAGACAGGAACACAACCCCACCCATTAGCAGAGAGGCTGCCTAAAATCATAATAAGGCCAGAGAAACCCCAAAACACACCACCAGACGCGGACCTGCCCACTACAAAGACAATATCCACCCTCGCCCACCAGAAAACAGGCACTAGCCCCCTCCACCAGGAAGCCTACAACACCCACTGAACCAAATTAACCTACTGGGGACATACACCAAAAACACCAGGAACTATAAACCTGCAGCCTGTGAAGAGGAGACACCAAACACAGTAAGTTAAGCAAAATGAGAAGACAGAGAAACACACAGCAGATGAAGGAGCAAGGGGAAAACACACCAGACCTAACAAATGAAGAGGAAATAGGCAGTCTACCTGAAAAAGAATTCAGAATACTGATAATAAAGATGATCCAAAATCTTGGAAATAGAACGGAGAAAATACAAGAAACTTTTAACGAGGACCTAGAAGAACTAAAGAGCAAATAAACAGTTATGAACAACACAATAAATGAAATTAAAAATTCTCTAGAAGGGATCAATAGCAGAATAACTGAGGCAGAAGAACAGATAAGGGACCTGGAAGATAAAATAGTGGAAATATCTACTGCACAGCAGAATAAAGAAAAAAGAATGAAAAGAATTGAGGACAGTCTCAGAGACCTCTGGGACAACATTAAATGCACCAACATTCAAATTACAGGGGTCCCAGAAGAAGAAGAGAGAAAGAAAGGAACTGAGAAAATATTTGAAGAGGTTATAGTTGAAAACTTCCCTAATATGGGAAAGGAAACAGTTAATCAAGTCCAGGAAGCACAGAGAGTCCCATACAGGATAAATCCAAGGAGAAACACGCCAAGACACATACTAATCAAACTATCAAAAATGAAATACAAAGAAAAAATATTAAAAGCAGCAAGGGAAAAACAACAAATAACACACAAGGGAATCCCCATAAGGTTAACAGCTGATCTTTCAGCAGAAAGTCTGCAAGCCAGAAGGGAATGGCAGGACATATTTAAAGCTATGAAGGAAAAAAACCTACAATCAAGATTACTCTACCCAGCAAGGATCTCATTCAGATTTGACGGAAAAATTAAAACCTTTACAGACAAGCAAAAGCTGAGAGAATACAGCACCAGCTCTACAACAAATGCTAAAGGAACTTCTCTAGGCAGGAAACACAAGAGAACGAAAAGACCTACAATAACAAACCCAAAACAATTAAGAAAATGGGAATAGAACCATACATATCGATAATTACCTTAAGTGTAAATGGATCAAATGCTTCAACCAAAAGACATAGACTGGCTGAATGGATACAAAAACAAGACCTGTATATATGCTGTCTATGAGGGACCCACTTCAGACCTAGGGACACATACAGACTGAAAGTGAGGGGATGGAAAAAGATATTCCATGCAAATGGAAATCAAAAGAAAGCTGGACTAGCAATTCTCATATCAGACAAAATAGACTTTAAAACACAGACTATTACAAGAGACAAAGAAGGACACTACATAATGATCAAGGGATCAATCCAAGAAGAAGATGTAACAATTATAAATATTTATGCATCCAACATAGGAGCACCTCAACACATAAGGCAAATACTAACAGCCATAAATGGTGAAATCAACAGTAACACAATTATAGTAGGGGACTTTAACACCCCACTTTCACCGATAGACATATCATCCAAAATGAAAATAAATAAGGAAACACAAGCTTTAAATGATACATTAAACAAGATGGACTTAACTGATATTTATAGGACATTCCATCCAAAATCAACAGAATAGACATTCTTGTCAAGTGCTAATGGAACATTCTCCAGGATAGATCACATCTTGGGTGACAAATCAAGCCTCGAAAAATTTTAAAAAATTGAAATCATATCAAGTATCTTTTCCAACCACAATGCTATGAGACTAGATATCAATTACAGGGAAAAATCGGTTAAAAAAATACAAAAACATGGAGGTTATCAATACACTACTTAATAACCAAGAGATCACTGAAGAAATCAAAGAGGCAAGCAAAAAATATCTAGAAACAAATGACAATGAAAACACGACAACCCAAAAACCTATGGGATGCAGCAAAAGCAGTTCTAAGAGGGAAGTTTATAGCAATACAATTCTACCTTAAGAAACAAGAAACGTCTCAAATGAACAACCTAACCTTACACCTAAAAAATTAGAGAAAGAAGAAACAAAAAACCCCAAAGTTAGCAGAAGGAAAGAAATCATAAAGAGCGGATCAGAAATAAATGAAAATGAAATAAAGGAAACGATAGCAAAAATCAGTAAAACTAAAAGCTGGTTCTTTAAGAGGATAAACAAAATTGATTAACCATTAGCCAGATTCATCAAGAAAAAAGGAAGAAGACTTAAATCAACAAAATTAGAAATGAAAAAGAAGTAACAACTGACATTGCAGAAATACAAAGGATCATGAGAGATTACTACAAGCAACTCTATGCCAAAAAAATGGACAACCTGGAAGAAATTGACAAATTCATAGAATTGCACAACCTTCTCAGACTGAACCAGGAAGAAACAGAAAATATGAACAGACCAATCACAAGCACTGAATAAAGATGTTTAAAAAAAAAAAAAGAAAGAAAAGAAAACACTCTCATTTACCATTGCAACAAAAAGAATAAAATACCTAGGAATAAACCTACCTAAGGAGACAAAAGACCTGTATACAGAAAATTATAAGATAGATTCTGTAATACAGAGTAAAGTCAGAAAGAGAAAAATAAATATTGTATGCTAACACGTATATATGGAATATAAAAATAATAACAATGGTCATGAAGAACCTAGGGGCAAGACGGGAATAAAGACACAGACTTACTAGAGAATGGACTTGAGGACACGGGGAGGGGGAAGGGTAAGCTGGGACTAAGTGAGAGAGTGGCATGGATACATATACCCTACCAAACTTAAAACAGATAGCTAGTGGGAAGCAGCCACATAGCACAGGGAGATCAGCTCGGTGCTTTGTGACCACCTAGAGGGGTGGGATAGGGAGGGTGGGAGGGAGGGAGACGCAAGAGGGAAGAGATATGGGGACATATGTATATGTATAGCTGATTAATTTTGTTATAAAGCAGAAAGTAACACACCATTGTAAATCAATTATACTCCAATAAAGATGTTTAAAAATGCCATTTAAAATATTTTAAACAGAATATAGTATATTTCCCTGCTAAAACATTAAATTAAATGAAAAAAGTTACACTAAGTCAAATAAGGCCAACTTGTTTTTATTTAGCATCTTCAGTATATTTTTTGGAACTGGGGGGAAAAAAGCCCAAATTTGGGGGTGGAGGGAGCTGATTAAATAAACATGGATGTTCTAATTTGCCAGTCTCTGTTTGATGGTTCAATGAAGGATAAAGATTTATTTGGCATATCTGAACAGAAAGAAAAAAATGTGCTGATGCTCTTAGTCATTGGTTCCTTATCTTCTTTACTGTGTTGATTATGTTTATGTAGAAAGAAAAAACACAACAAAACTTCATTGGGCATTTACCGAAAAAGGTTGTAGTGGGATGAGGGGTTAGAAAACACCAGTTGTTCCAGTCTTTAAAATTAGGCAGTTTGTTTTTCCACCCCTCCAGGTAATTACACAATTATTTGCCTCCACAATTCTGAATACTACTTTCAAGTGTCACTGTCACATTTATAGTGTAAGCCCATCTTCCTTTGTTTCTTCTTTCTTTTTCTTGATTTATAGAAGAAAACCACCCTGCCTCCTCATATATACATGCTAGCCTACAAATCTAATCTGTTTATGTTAGTAAAAAGCTCAAAAACATATAACAGCACAAAATCTAACACTTCTGAGATTATTCTTCTTATAAATAACATTAACAGCTAAGTATAGGACAAAATTAAATAGCAGAGACGAAGAAACAAGATCTTTGCATCAGAATCACATTCCACTGTGACCTATGATTTCCTCGGTATAAAATATTTACAGTGCTTATAGAGTGGAGGAAGCTGTGCAACTGAAACACACTTGAAATATACCTGTATTATCTGATTTTGTCATAATAAATAAATATTCCCTTCCCTTAAATTATGTTTTAAAGCTGTGCAGTATACAGATCAAAGCAAAGGAAAGGAAGGAAGGACTCACATTCTGTAGAGTGGGTGAGAGAAGGAGCCACATGAACTAATGAATTCATCAAAATGAGGAGAAGCAACTCAAGTCCAAAAGGGGTTAGATGTTCACCCTCCTTGAAACTAAGTATATAGATATGAAAAGGCTGAAACTGTCTCAAATTTCTTAGTATTTCCCAGAATCCCTGGCCTTATTATGTTCTAAGCAGATACTATATAAATGCTTCTTAAATAAATGAGAAAGTAAAGAGGGTAATGGATCTGAATTGACTGAGCAACTTCTGTGTTCCTGCTAACAACATCCAAAAAAGGTTAAAAACTTTGATAGTAGCACGGTAACAATTTTACAAGTTGATAATTTCTAGGATGTTCTATAAAACCTATCTATCCATCTAAGAATTGATTCAATAATAACCATCTGTATCTTTTATGTACCAACCATTATTATGAACACCGAGACTTAAAATCAAGTTAGGAGAAAATCCTGTCCATGAGGTGCTCGTCATCAGGCAAGAAAGAGCATCTAAACAGTTGTAAGATGGGGGAGGCTGGATATGAATCCATTCTCAATAAGCAGAAGGGAGGATGTCCCAACTGTCATGTAGATAATCAGGGAAGGCTGCCCATTAGAGATCATTCAAGAACCAAATCTTAAAGGATGGGGAATGCAAAGTAGAATAATACAGACAACAGTTAGGTGAAGGAGCCAGTGCCTTTCAGGAACTACATGTCTACATACATCACTGGTGGTGTAGGGAGGAGAGAGAATGCAGTCAGAAAATACACAGGAACCAGAACACACAAGGTGCCTACTTCACACCAAGGAAAGTAGACTTTCACCCACATATAATAGGAAGTCACTGCAGAATTGGAAATAAAATACAATAAGCTGTATGTTAGACAGATACTCTGGCAATAGTGAGGAAGGCAGAAATGTGAGCCTCTAGAACGCTTATAAGTTTAGAGAGACAAGGCCAGTTCAGAACTTGTAAGATAAAACTCATCTTCTCAGCTCTATTATAACCTTAAAAAGAAGAGGCAGACAGACAGACAGAAAAGCAGAGAGAAGGAGAGAGGGAAGGAGGGAGGGATGAATGAATGAGTTACTAGAGTTGGTCACAAAAGTGGGTTCACCTCACATTAAGGAAACCTAACACGTTCGGTCTCCAAGGCACTTGAGACAAAATACAGGAAGAATCATTTCTCCTGTAATTAGACACAAAGGACTTTCTCTCTAAACATCCCACTCTTCTCAAAAATATTCAATGCTCTACCAAAGAAAAAATATATATATTTTTCCAAGCCTACCTTTCAACCCCATATCCCACTGTTCTCTTTCATAGGAACTTCACTGAAGACAAAAGAACAAATTCCCATCCACATGTGCACATCACAGTTTTCCCCACATACATGCATCTTTGCTGGTGTGTTTCCTACAGCCTGCTATACCTCCACATCCCTGCACCTCCATATGTTTAAATCCTACCTGTCCTCCATTCTTACTCATGCCACCTTCCCATGAAAACCTCCAAATTCCCACTTTCTTATTCACTTATTTCTCCTATTGTACTTTAATTATTCTGCCTGGTTTCATTAACATATTTGTACATTTTAGGACTTCTACCAGATTAAAAACTCCTTGGGAATAAGATAAATGTTGGCTTTATATGTTTATATGCATCCCAGAAAACAGGAACTCAAACCATTTAAGAAATTTAAAAATCTTACCTTCATCAAAACTATTAATACATTAGGGCAGTTACACTCATTCATTCATTCAAAAATATTTGCAGAGCATCTATTACATGCAGGCAGTGTTCTATATGTTAAAAATAGTGAAATGAACAAAACCATCAAAACTTCCTATTAAGTTTTGGAAATATACTCTTGAGATTTTTACCTATTTGGTAGGTAATTCTTTCCTTCCCAGAGTAGTCCCAGTATCACTACTACTTAGACAGTGATTCAGCATATTTCCTTTCAATTACCTCCTAAACCTTTCCTTCAGGTATCTACCAAGCACTGCCCCTCATGAACCTTATGGATAAATAAGAATATCTGTCCTGGTAAAAAGGATAAACATGTCAGATTCTCAAACTCTGTGGTAGTCTGGAAGAATATGAACATAAATACTACTAGTAAAAAATAATTAATACAAGTTCCTCGTGTTCTCAGACCCGACCTTATATTACATATTTATTGATTATCTGTCTCCTCTATTAAAGTACAGGCTACATGAGAGCAGGGATATGGTCAGCTTTGTTCATCACAATAACCCTACTGCCTAGAACAGTGCGGGGCACAGAGCAGTATTTCTTTAAAGAAAAAAAAAAAATGAATTAATGAATGGACGAATGAATGAGAGTTAAACATCTCTATTATCCTAAGAGATACACTGGTACTATAATGACTCAAAATAAAGATCATGACTTGGAGACCAGCCCTGTGTCAATCCATCAACATTTTTCATCTCTGGACTGGATCTTAAAAAACAATTTTCGGGGCTTCCCTGGTGGCACAGTGGTTAAGAATCCGCCTGCCAATACAGGGGACACGGGTTCGATCCCTGGTCCAGGAAGATCCCACACGCCATGGTGCAACTAAGCCCTCATGCCACAACTACTGAGCCTGTGCTCTAAAGCCTGCGGGCCACAACTACTGAGCCTGCATGCCACAACTACTGAGGTCCACACATCTAGACCCCATGCTCCGCAACAGGAGAAACCACCACAATGAGAAGCCCGTGGGCACCACAACAAAGAGAAGCCCCTGCTCGCTGAAACTAGAGAAAGCCCACACAGCAACGAAGACCCAATGCAGCCAAAAATAAATTAATTAAATAAATTTTTTTCAAAAATCCCCTGGGTAGTTTATAAATAGGCTACCTTCCCAGCCCCTGTCATTAACTTGTACTGTCATCACTGCTAACACAAGAGGAGGGTAAATCCACTCGTCGTAGCTTTGAGCAACAAAACACAGTGCTCCATAAAGAACTGTACACATTCACGTATAGGAAGGAGATAAGGAAATTAAGTATCTAATTTGTCAACAGAAAACCAATAAGAAAATACAGTGGTCCTGAAAAGGCATTATTTAATCACTGCTTTGATTGATATAGTTCAGAATGATGAATAATGCTCACGATCTGTAGAAACTTATACATTCCCTACAAATTATTACTAAATAGCAAAATAAAATATGACTTTTAATAAAACATATTTCTTGATAAACAGGCTAAGGAAATTCAAGTAGATAATATTAATTTACAAGAATATAATTTTAATGCCATTTCCATTCACTGATATGTATCATAAGCATAGGCCACTTACTAAGCATAAACTGGGTTTATCATTGAAGTACTACCACACCCAAATGTATTAATGGAAAGGCAATAAATTCACACTTGAATTTTAAGTAAGAATGCATAAAACAAAATTATAAAGTTTTAAGTATAAGAAAAGCAAATATCCTATATGTTATAAACATGTTACACTTGAATTCCTGATAAAAGAACTAAATTCTGGAATATATAATTGGTTTTCCCTTTTTTACAGCTACCACCTCACAGGTCATGACTTATAATTAAATACAGTGGCGTTGCTGGTAAATGTTTTACAACCATCTCTCAGGGAAAGAAAAAAAACTTATTGGTAGTATTTGCCAATGTATGGGATGTAAGTACTCCCAAATGGCCGATTACAAGCAACAAATGCAATGCCACCAAATGTGACAGAGAAACTGGCTCTAGACCACCAGTGAAAAATACACTGTGCTAGACTAATTTGTGTTTGGCACATACTGTACTTATAAATCATGGATTTATTCATCAGTAACTTACTGTACATGGAGGCATGATAAAAATTACACAATTCCTGCCTTCAGTGAAATTAGAGTTCTTGTGAAAATCGGAATGGCACAATGGCATGTGAATTTCAAATTACTTAAAAATCTAAAACAAACATATTTCTTTCATCTTCACATTTGCAACAGCTAATATTCATTTTAGGTTGCTCAACCACCAATCTCACTTCATCCTGTCTCAATATTAAGTAACAAGTTAACCTAAATATAACAAAGTGACAATGATTTAAAGATTTCTTCCTAAGAGTTTTATGCTTATTACATGTATGTAATCAGTACTCTAAATTACTTTTTTTTAATTATTTTCTTTCTAAAAGTCTGATTCTCTTTTAATTTGCATCTTCCAATACATTTACTCAACCAATATTATTAAGCATTTTATATATGGCGTGGGGGAGGGGGAGCACGAGCATGCCTGGTGTGTGTGTGTGTGTGTGTGTGTGTGTGTGAGAGAGTGAGAGAGAGAGAGAGAGAAAGAGAGAGAGAGAGAGATTCATTAGGCATATACATTTCTTTTTTGCGGTACGCGGGCCTCTCACTGCTGTGGCCTCTCCCATTGCAGAGCACAGGCTCCGGACGCGCAGGCTCAGTGGCCATGGCTCACAGGCCTAGCCGCTCCGCGGCATGTGGGATCTTCCCAGACCGGGGCACGAACCCGGGTCCCCTGCATCGGCAGGCGGACTCTCAACCACTGCGCCACCAGGGAAGCCCAGAAAGTTTATTTTTTTATTTTTTTTTTTGCGGTTACGCGGGCCTCTCGCTGTTGTGGCCTCTCCCGTTGCGGAGCACAGGCTCCGGACGCGCAGGCTCAGCGGCCATGGCTCACGGGCCCAGCCACTCCGCGGCATGTGGGATCTTCCCGGACCGGGGCACGAACCCGTGTCCCCTGCTTCGGCAGGCGGACTCTCAACCACTGCGCCACCAGGGAAGCCCAGAAAGTTTATTTTTTAATGTTATCATCTTACATAATTTTCTTTTCAGTTATTGTCTTGTTCATCTCTGTTTGTTTGTGCTTTAGTTCTTCTAGGTCCTTGTTAAACTTTTCTTGTTATCTTCTCAATCCATGCCTCCATTCTTTTCCCAAAATCTTGAATCATCTTTACTATCATTACTCGGAATTCTTTTTCAGATTGATTATCTCCTTTTCATTTAGTTGTTCTTGTAGGTTTTTATCTTACTCCTTTGTCTGCAACATATTTCTTTATCATCTCATTTTGTCAAACTTTACTGTGTTTGTGGTCTCCTTTCCACAGGCTGCAGGATTGCAGCTCCTCTTGCTTCTGGTGTCTGCCCCCTGGTGGGTGAGGTTGGTCCAGAGGCTTGTGCTGTTATCCCCTTGATAGGGGGGTTTTGTTGTGGTGACCAGAGCCTGCCCTAGAGATTGAGTGGGGCCTCCCCTTTGTTCTGTGGTTGTCACTGTCAGGGGCAGGGGCTGCTCCCTAGTTGCTGCAGTTGAGGCCCCCGGATCTGTTTCTCAGCTGTGATTCTGATCTACGGTGTGAGGTAAGTGGGAATGGAGCACTCCCACTAGGAGAGAAGCCACTGAGTTTTCTCCCTTTGGAGCTGTTCACCTGTGAATGCGCTCTGTTGTGTCGCCTTTCACCTGTTGCGCAGGCTCACAAAGTACACTGTTGTTGGCACTGCTCTCAGTCCTGCCTTAACTGGGGTTAGGCCGGCAATTGGCCCTGGTGACCCTCAGGAGTTGTTTTCACTGGGCCACCAGCACAGGTCCACTGAGGTCAGGTCCCAGTGCTGCACCAGTCATGCACCTGGACCCGCTGTGGGAGCTATGGAGGCCGCTTGAACTCTGGCCTGGCCCAACCCCCATGAGTACGCACCCACAGAGCCCACAGCTGCTAAAGCCAGACCCGTCCCAGCTGCAGGAGCACTTGTCCATTCGGATGTTTCACAGCTGCTGAATTTAGGAAGCCATCAGCAGGGGTGTAACTCTGCAGTTCATGTAGCCACAAGGAGAGATTTCAGCTCTTTTCCCTTAGTCACATAGCCCCTGGGGCTCAGCTGTGGTTTCAGCCCCTCTTCTGGGCAAATTTCCTAGTGGGGGCACCTATCTGCACCCTCCCGGGCCAGCAGGGCAGGTCCCAGCACCCACTGAAAGATTTCCTAGTAGGGAGAGCTATCCATGCCTCATCTTACACAATTTTCTGCATCTTGCTTTTCTGTGATTTAAACCTCATGGAAGTTTCTCAAATTATCTAGCATAACTTCAATTCATTGTTTTTAATACTGGCATAATACTCCCCGGTATGGCTACCCATAATTTATTTAGCCATTGCCTTTTGTTTCCAGGTTTTTAACTTAGTAAATAATAATGAAAGAAGCATCCTTGTGCATATGTCCTCATCTGTTAGTGCTTTTGCTCCTTCTTCACAGATTCCCAGGAGTGGAATCCCTGGGTCAAAGAGCATGTATATTTTCCTTTTTTCATAAACATTTAAGATAGCTTTCCAAAAATGCTCTATTCATTTTACAGCTCCACCAGCAACATATGAAGGTACTTTTTCCCCACATTCCCACTTAAACAGTAAATATCTGATGGATATAGTTACTTTAATTTGAATATCCATAACTACAAATCTTTACGTATGTATTTATCTTCTTGGATTTGTTCTTCTTAAATTGTCCTTAGCCCATTTTTCTATTGGATTTTTTTCTAGTCAACTCATGAAAGCTCACCGTAGGGTAAAAGGTATTAGCCCTTTGTCAAAATCATTAGTAATATTTTTTACTACATCTATTGTCTTTTACCTATGCTTAGTTTGCTATACAAATTCTTCTTTGAACACTTGATTATGCCTATGTTTTCTTTTACAGTTTCAAGGTTTCCATTTCTGAGAGAAAGCTGTTCTGTAGTCAGAAGACAACACCAATGTTCAGAGGCCAAGGGGAAAGGGAAGAGAAGGTCCTGGCATTAGATCTTCATTTTAGCCATCCCTTCTCTTCCAAGTAGGAGTCAATAAATCAATAAATTGCCTTTTTTGCTCAAGTTAGTTCAAGGTAGGCTTCTATCACTGACAACTAAAAGAGATTTGATTAATACTGCAATGTTCTTACCCAAATGAATTGCTAAGTTTGATACAATGTGGATTTTATGACAGTACCAGAAAATCAGTACTATATCAATTATTTCCTATTCTCATTACCCATGTCAATGTTCCTAAGTCTCCACCTATTTATAAATAGAAAATATCACTACATGGTTTAAGAAAAATGAATCTAATTATTTCTTAATGCACAACAGCTAAAGCTTTTGAAACTTATGTATAATTGACAGTATTATTTAAATTACCCTTAAGAACTACAGTAAAAGTACACTCAGAGTTTCCATTTGAAAAATGTGTCTTTTTCTTAGCACACAATTTCACACAATTTTTATCCTTTGAATTTTCTATCTTTTTATACCATAAGTGAAGTAAGCTTCATTTCCAGATACTGGGCTAGAAAGTTATGGATATGATGCCTAATCCTTAATTTTAGAAAGTACAATTTTACATGGCTGTTCTCATTTTAAAACTTAAGATTCCTGAAGGCCTTGTTCCTATATATATAATTCTACCATTCTTCCTCTTAACAATTAGAGGAAGATGAGAAAAGAAAGTTGGGCTACATAATAACCATTTAATAACAACCACATAAGGCAAAATTTATGTCAACATTTTGCTGCCCCAAATACCCAGTGCTGAGATCCTCTCATGCTGGGAGGAAAGGAGTGAGAATTCAGACACGCAGGCTCAGCACACAGGAGCTCTGAATCTGGGCAAAAACAGAGCCATGAACCCCTATCAAGATCTCTAGGAAGTTTTAATAAAGCCCACACTTTATTTACACAACTTGATGGGCTATTGCAAGGCCTTCCCTGAGCTTTACAAGCCACATTTCAAGGCAGCAGCAGACTCACGGAAGCACTGAGCGCTGTTTGTAGCACCCACGCAAGGGGATATTGAGGAAGCCTCCAGACACCTCCTCTCAACAATGGCCAAACATAAATCCAGAGGCAACATTTGTCTTTAGTCCCCAGACCTCATTCCCAACACCAACACCACACTCAGACTTATCCATACCCAGTGGTATCACAAAGATGGGATGACGGCCAGTCACTCAGTACTGACCTCATCCGTTATACTGTTTCTGCACAACTTCTCTTTGACTCCCAGACTCCTGGAAGCACTTGCTTAACATGAACCCCTCAGAACCACATGTTGCTCCCTTCTTTGGATGATTTCCTAGGCACGTATTCTAGCTTCTTACTTGACCTTCTGGTATTTACTTGCTCCTCAGCCTGGCCTTAACCTCGGAGTCACTTGAACTGGTGCTATTTGCCAGATCAGAATTGTTCTGGCCCATTTGTAGTCAAAGGGAAGATGATATCAAAGTTCTAATTTATCATCTTCATTTACTGTGCCTTCTACTTGTCCCCTATCAGGACAGGCTGTATTAGTCTATACTGTATCCCCTGGAACTCTAGGCTTCTGTAGACGTGGTCAGAGTTGACCACAGGAGGGTTAACCATGGCCTCTAAGGCCCACTACTCTTTTTCAACAGAACAGATCCACTTTTATTTTTGACATATGATGAGGGAGTAGTGAGGGAGCTAAGACTATATAGTTACAAAAAGGTTCTTACACTCAAGAGAATTTTCATTAGTATTTGTTTATATTTTCTAACCTCACATGGGCCCTCAAGAAGCTTTCAGATATTTTTATTCATATTCCATCCCTTCAATACCTGTTTAAATCCCATCGGCTCTTTTCAAAGCTCTATCCCTATCTCTGCCCTATTCTTAGCGTTATGACTTTGCTCCTTAATTCACTAAGAACAGTGAAACTAGGCAGTTGACTCCACTTTCCTCTTCCATCAAGGAAACCAGTTTTCTTCTATCTTTACCAGACTCCCTGCCCAGAAAAACATGTGTGCTTCTTTATTCTTATGACTTTTAACATTAAACTATCAGTCTAATCCCAGTCCTTATTCCCCTCTTTCTCTGTAGTGATTCCTTTTCTACAAACCTTTCAACCAGACCCACCCTCTCACCCAAACTTCCCTCTATTCTGCTTCCCCTCAGGCTACTAATTCATTTCTTTTTTTCTATCACCACTAAAACACTGACAAGTATGGTGTGTATTCACTATCCCCCCTTCCTCAATATGCATTCACTTCTTAAGCCTTCATAGATTTGGTTACCTCTGCCCTCATCAGCCCTCTCCCAGAGTTTCTCTTACAAATGACCATCAGGGAACTCCTAATCCATGTCTCTTTTCGGTCCCCCTCTGCTAGTCTCCCCGAAGCAAAACTTTTTTTGCATTTTTCCACCTGAGCCCTCCTCTCCCTAGACTATCCCTTCTAATTCTTCCCTAGCTGTCTATATCATATCTCTAGATGAAGATACAGCTGTAGCACCTTTCCAGAATCTCCTCCTCTATTCACTTAACAGAAGCTTTCACAATGGTTCCATCATTTCTCTCTTCTTGCTAAGTTAACTTCATTGAGAAGTTTTCAACCATGTCTTTATACCAAAAAACATGAAAACTAATCTCCGGCATGACCAATTTCTGACATGCCATGACCAAATTCATGAATTTTAGGAAAAAATATGTACTTCTTGAACTTCTATATACACAAACACTAAAATTTTCTTGAAATGGGACATTGGATAATGCCAAAAAACACTTAGAGGACAAATGTATTTTTTACAAAGAGTATCTTATACTACTTACTATAAATTACAGTTACTAAGGGTCTCTAACCAGTCTCAGAACAAAAGGAGTTGGAACATAATTAAGAAAACATTAAAAGAAAAAAAAAGAAAAACATCAGAAATAATGCTGACACTTTAAAAAACAAAGAATCTACCTTTCATTAGTACTAATAGATGCTTTACCTAACATATATACCAGACACCATGTGTATAGTAATAACACTCCATATTTCATTCTTTCCACAACTACATCTTGAGGTTGGTATTCTCAACCACATTTTCCATTCTGAATAAAAGTAACCAAAAATGTTTAACAACAGTTATCTCTGGTGAAGAAATTGTGGATGGTTTTCATTTTTTTCTTTTTGGTTTATATGTATTTTCTGCAATGATTATATATTACTTTTGAAACGTATTAAGATGAAGACATCAAGTTTTTGAAAGCAGGAAATCTAACTGAGAAACATTTCCTGGTAAAGGAAGGAATCAAAGAATTTTCAGAAATGAAAGGTAACTTAGATGTTATCAGATCCAGCCCCCTAATTTTTCATATTGAAAAAAAATCAATTTTAGTAATACTTAATAAATTCTAAGGCAGACAGAAAAATCACATGAAATACTTCAAGTATAAATAATTCTTTTCATATAATTTAATGTAGTAATACACCTCTTATGAGTCAAGTCTCCAAGGTTTCCTATATTTTTCATTTATTATGGTATTTTCATCATCCAGCATTGTCACGCATAGGTAAGTGCTTAATAAACACTATTTGGCAATGATCACAAACTGAACATTTAAATTATTCATAGATTTATCCAGATGTTTCCAAAACGTAAGTTCTGTAAATAAAAGTGATTATTAAATGAGTGCCAATTTACTATAAGAATGTAAAATGAATCTGTGTGCTATTCCAAGTTACATTTAGAAGCTTTGCAAACAGCATACTATTAGCTCTGCTGATTTGTTTTTATTTTCCTAATTGAAATGTGGTCCGTGTTATCAGGCCATCTGCGCCATGGCAAAATGACTTGGTAAACAAGATAAAAATGGTATTTTCTGTTAGCAACAACATCAGATTTTGTTTCTGCTAAGAAAATATTATTCTAAAAAGACAGTTTCTGGTACCAGTACCGAAAACTTGGATAAAGGAAGTCGCAGTAGGAGCAGGCTGTAGGAGACTGCGGAGAGTCCAGGGTCTCCCCACTAACCCCCGCAAGACAGAGTATGAGTCCTTCTCAACATGGCTGCAGGCAACAATCCAGCACTTTAACATGCACTTAGGGCCCATGTATTCCACCGTACTCGTTTCACCTGCCGATACATTTTGTCTCTACTAAACTGTGAGCTCCTTGATGTACTTGAGACCTTGTCTTAACTGACTTTAGCTTCCCCAAGTTTCTCGCATGTAGTAGAAGAAAGACCAGATCACTCCAGCTTAAAATCAAGGAGCAAGCACCTGGCAACATGCAAAAGTCTGATATAATCTGGTAGATGGTTGTCCTGCTCTTCCCCCCACATCATCCTCTTTGCTTTTTGTCCAAAAAAAAACCCTGTTCATCTTGAGAAATACACAAAAACATCAAAAAAACAGGTCACGCATAATCCTACTACTCCTTTTTGTTTGAGTATGAGAGAAAATGGGAATTCTTGCCTCAGTTTCTCCAATTCTAGGCCAAAGTGACAGACAACTGTGAGTGTTTTAACAAGTTTGGTTAGAATACATAAAGAGTTTTCCTTTAAATGAATAAATACACACAGGTACCAACTCATTCACATATACATGTACATCCTCACACAACAACTTTCTTTAAACAAAAAGTGGTTCATACTATACATGTGCTTCTATATCACTTTCTATATCAGCTAACTTTCCAAATCATAAACTCATTCATTTTAATAGCTGTATTATCAATCACTACATGAATGTGCTATAAGTTACTTAATCACTTCTCCATTGATGGTTATTTTGGTTATTTTAAGTTTCTTTGACATTTTACCCAGTGCTACAAGGGACAACCTCATACATAGATCTTTAAATATTAAAGCTATTGATAAAAACAGATTCAAAATCTGGGACTGTTAGATCAGTAGGGTATGCAAGTTTTTTATTTTGAAAGATACTGCCAAATTATACTCCCAAAATGTTGAATTGCTTTATATTTCTACACCCTCACCAAACACTTACTGTCAGCACTCTTTTTTAGCTTTTCTATTTTGACAGATGAAAAATGCTCTCCATACCTATTTTAATTTACATATTGAGATTGAACATCTTTTCAAGTGGCTGCTTGCCATTTGTATTTTCCTTGGGCAAATTGCTTACTCATACTAAGTAAAAAATTTCCTATTGGGTTATTCATCTTTTTCCTAATGATTTGTAGGTGTTCTTTACACGTTAGTGATACGTTAGCAACTATTTTCTTCCAGTTTTTTATGTCTTCTAACTTTGTTTACTCCCTCCCTCTCCCTGTCACTGCCCATAGAGAAGTTTTGAGTTATTATATTAACAAATGTACCCATCTTTTCCTTTACAATTTATGGGTTTAAACTTGCTTAAAAACACTGTCTCACTCCAAGATTACTTTTAGTAATATCACCCCAGAATGATATTCTACATTTCATATAACTTACTCAGCCTAGCAAAGATGAGTTTTTCTTACTGAAGAGATAGGCCTAATCGTAAAACTTCAATCTTAACTAACTTAAAGTTCCCCTTTCCTCAGTGTGGCCCTCACTCGGACTAGGAAATCTATAATGTTGAACAGGGCTGTGGATCTTCACTATCTTCCCACCTTGTCCTTCAATTCCATCATCCCTACTCACCACGTTTCCTCCAACACCTTCAGGGCTGAAAAGAGAGAGAGTAGGGAGGAAAGAAAGTTAAGATGTAGAAAACTGCTGTAATCAGTTATCACTGTTACACGCCGGTGCCACTGTCCTCTGGATATGGCTGATAGGCAAATGCTGCCTCCTTCTGTGGGATGCGCATGTGGGTTACTCAGACTCCCTTGCTGAGACTTGGCAGTCCACTCCACATAGACTCTCTCTGTTGGGGGTCATTGCACGTGCAGGTGGGCCCCTTGGGCAAAACTCCTTCCAAGACAACTCAAAGTCAACTCCCTTTGGAGAGGTCCACATCCAGTCAATGTTCTGGTACAAGTCCAACTTGTTCCAACAATAGGTCTAAGCCGTTCTCCTTGCTCTGCCACCAAAGCAGTTCACATAGCCCTTACCTTTAGAGCCACCATTCACAAATAGAGCCAGTTTCTAATTCCTATGTCCTTAAATTGGAAAGGATACAGTCAGCTTCTCTCAAATGTCCACTCATTTGGTTCTACTCCCTTAAAAGGTGTTGGAGATAATGCCGTAGCTGACACCTGTATCTCCAAAGAAAGCCTCTATCAATCTTCTATTCTTTACATATTTGTTAACCTATTCTTATAGAGCCTGGAATTGAACGAGCTAATGGTAGCACAATCCATTTCACAATCACTTTTCATGGCCACACTGCTCTGGTATCTGCTAGCATTAGCCCACTTGCTATCCTTGGCCTTTGTACTTCTGCCAAAATGTTAACACAGTAGAAGTCACATTTAATATTTCTGCTATAGAAACCTTAGTTTTACTGTTATAATAATTCCTTTTTAGACTTTTTCAGAATCAAAAGAGCCTTAATACTGTAGCTGAGTGCCTTATCTTGGGTTGATAGATTTTTTTTTTTCTTTCCTTCTTTATAATGTCTTATACTTCCTAAATTTTCTGTAACAATGCATTATTTTTGAAATAAGAAAAAAAAGATTGTTAAAATTGTTACAGTTTAAGTACCTTTATTCAGTCCAATCCCCATTAGTCACATTCTTAACTTAGATTTTGTTATTAACTTTAAATAAGCTTTATACAAAAGTAAATAATTGCTTACAGCCATTCTATTCATTCATTTATTTATTTCTATTTTGTTTTAAGATGATATTTGAATTCTGATCATATCTCACAAGAAAACAAGCCTCTACAGAACTTTTAATGTGAAAAGTATTTAGAAATCATATACTTTTCTCAGTAAGGAAGAACAGACAAAACAACAGGATAGTACCATATGGGTTGAAGACCACCTCATTAAGTGATACTCTAGCTTTTTAAGATGTATCTTTGAGTTTAATAATTTAAAATTTGAGCATCTGAATAAATGAATGACACTTAAAATGTTACTTGATTACTAAATAAGTTGATCTTAGAATTTCTAATCATTTTGATTATTTAAACAGCCTTTGTCTCCTAAGAAATTTTTTTTAAATGACAGGGGGAAATATATAAAGATCAGAAGCTATAAAAATAAAAATTCTTAGTGAAAGAGTAAAATGAGGACACCAGTTCCTGTCACTTTCTCCTGTAAAAGGAGTTAAGAAGTGAACCTCAAGGGAGGTACATTTTACCAACTGTTAAGATACCCCCATATCTTAAATTACAACTGACTTCAGATAATGAATTAGGAAAAATCAAAATATAACAGATAATTAGCCTCCTATTAAAATGACCCAAGAGATTACACATGTGCACCAAGATCAAGAATTTATTTTAATTACAATAAAAAGTATGGCCTCCAGAATTGCAGGGTACTCTAACAGTCGTGAGTATGTGCTATAAGCGGAAGCAGTCTGCAGGCCTACCTGCAGACATGTCCAGAGACCCAGAGTTCTTCAGAGAGCCCCACTAAGACTCCCCAGGAAAAGAGGTGCCAGAAATATTAACACAATCATCTAATTTGTGCTGCACCATGTATTCCCTGCCTTCATGGGGTTTCTAGTCCATCACATTAACTCAACTAATTTAATTTATACATGAAGTATGAGGACAGTTCAGATAGGAAAAGCATATGATGCTATGGGCACACACCCCGTTATCCTCATAGTGGATCATCGACAAACCAAGTAAGCAACTCTCTGTCATTTGGCATCCAATATAGACTAGCCTAAAAAGAGAGAAGAAAATATAAGAATTTTCTCCTTAATAATAGTATTTCTGATTACGGATTGTTAAAGTGATATTTGGATTTTAATACATCAGTCCCTATTAGCTTAGATTGTATACCTGCCCACAAAATACATACTGAGTCTTAGAATGTTTGTGAGGCTTCAAAATCCATCACCTATAGACAGTCATGAATTCACAAAGGTAATACTGTCATAAAGGAATCTACCTTGTCCAGATAACTCATGAGCTCGATGCATGTCTTTCTTCTGTCTTTTTCCTCCAAGTACAATACACAAAGGCAGAGCCAGGGCACGTTGTACCTTCTCTGGGCCCTCAAGCACTAACCAAATTGGCAAAGAGAGTGGCAGTACTGAGGTCAAAACAGCACAAACTGAGTCTTTAATTAAATGTGGCTAAGTGGAGGATGGGAGCTAGATAGTGGTACAAGAATAGAGGAACTAGTACAGGCAAGAACAAAAAAGAGTTGATGTGGACAAGATGGAAGTCAACAGGAACTTCGGGGAACAAAGGTTTCCCCATGAACAAAGGTTACTGCAGGTTTGGACATGCTCCCAGAACATTCCTGAGTAGGTATGATAGATTCCATTATAAGAGGATGAATATAATGGGTAACTAAATTAGAGTATAATTTTTAGAAAACTGATAAAAAAAAATTTTTTAAGTTAAAAGTTTACTTTTAAAAAGGCACCAAGCCCAGAAATTTGTATAGTTCTTGAAAATAACAAGTCATCAAGTAATTTGTAGGTTGTGCAAAATTATGTGAGTAGGGGAAAAAGGCATATTTATCTGTCTGTCATGAATCTAGCATAGTTAAAGTGTGATAAAAAATGAACAAAAGGGCTTCCCTGGTGGTGCAGTGGTTGAGAGTCCGCCTGCCGATGCAGGGGACACGGGTTCGTGCCCAGGTCCAGGAAGATCCCACATGCCGCGGAGCGGCTGGGGCCGTGAGCCATGGCCTCTGAACTTGCGCATCCGGAGCCTGTGGTCTGCAACGGGAGAGGCCACAACAGTGAGAGGCCCGCGTACCGCAAAAAAAAAAAAAAAACTAAAAAGAAAAACCAAATGGGTTTGTGAATGAGGCAAAATTTTCTAATGAATTATTAAAACTTTGATTTATAAATCTTAATGATATCTTCAATTCATATTATATATTAGGGATAAAATATTGATACATTAATTTATATTACAGTAAGTCCCCTACATACGAACCTTCAAGTTGTGAACTTTCAAAGATGCAAATGTGCGTTCGCATGTCCAATCACGTAAGGTGTGAGTGAAATTGCAGCTTTCCCTCCGTCTCCTATTGCTGACAATCCTTCAGCTCTACCATCTCCCACCTCCTTCCCCTCCTCTAGTCAGTAACTCTTCTTGCCTGTTCACTTGATGCCAGCCCCTGTATGCCAGCTGTTGTACTGTACCACTGTACTTTTCAAGGTACTGTACTGTAAGATTAAAAATGTTTTCTTTATTTGTTGTGTTTGTTTTTTAATGTATTATTTGTGTGGAAAGTATTATAAGTCTACTATAGTAGAGTACTATATAGCCGATTGTGTTAGCTGGGTACCTAGGCTAACTTTGTTGGACTTACAAACAAATTGGACTCTTACGAATGCACTCTCCGAATAGAACTCAATCGTATGTAGGGGACTTACTGTAATATATATGAAGTATTAATAAAATGGACATGTTTATAATAAACGTTTTTTGGCTTAGTGGCATATATGATCAGCTTTTTTTTTAATTGATAGGGTAAGTGATCAAAAAATTTTGGAGACTGCTGACCTAAAATACAGGAAACAAGCCAGAAGCTTCTGTTAACCATCTAGATATACCATGGAAAGAACCTGCGTGAATAAAGCCAAGACATAGCAAAACAGTGCTAAGAGACACGGAAGACCGAGTCCTTACATCACCTGAGAACTTAGATCCAGGCCGGCCTGAAGCCAGCATATCCCAGGGCCTCCCAGATGCAGGAACCAACGTGTTCCTGTTTTTCTGAGTCACTTGGAGCTGAGTCGGTCACTTCTAACAGAGGGTAGAACATTCACATAGGGTAACAAATAAGTTACAGAAAATTGTATTTTTACGACCCCACTGGAGAGAGAAAGGAAAGAAAAAAATAAAGTTCACTGGAGTGTGACTTGTTTAAGGTGCTAGAGACAGACATCCAGTATCAGGCTTTCCACTAGTCTGTAATAGTGATTGATGACCAAAGTATGCTGTAGGCGACACAGTTACTCCTATGAATCAAATTCTGTAAATACCAAGAGGTGATTTTTTTAAATAAACCCCAAACTGTTTATGAAGTATGATAATATCATTCTTGTTAATGTAATAATATACGAGAATGAAAAGAGTTGTTTCTGTAACAAATTAATGCTTAGAAACATCAAGATTAGGCTGAGTTGCTTTAAAAAAAACTTGTTTTCAAATTAGGTATGATCAAGAGAACTGAAAAGATCTCACTGTAAAAATCATACAAATTCTCACAGGTCTGAACTTAGACTGTTTTTACAAGTATAAATTCTTGGCTGAATTAAAATACACAAGTGGTGATCACAGATGATGCTTCATGCTTTATGTAGGAAAAATCAAAGTAGGAACAACTCCTACTCAAAGAAAAGGGCTTGGCTCTGTATTCAAATACTGAGATGTGAATATATAATTTTATGTTCTAAGTAGAAAAAAGATTGTATGTATGTTTTTATGATGACCAGTTTTAATAATTTGTATTTAACTTTTTCTTCCAATATAATCAGATTTAAGAATGCTTCATCTGTAGCATTCACAGAGTCCCATTTTACACTTTGATAAGATGACTTATCAAGAGATTTAAGATAAAGATAACATAAGAGACTTTATTTAATCATTGCCCTACTTCTCATACCATAATTCTCATAAAAACACTCCTAAATTTTATTATTTGGTAAACTAAGTTTTCAAGAGGCATAATGAATTTTCTGAAATCACAAAGCTAGAAGTAGCAAAGCTGGATTCTCAACTCCTAAAAACGAAGTATAGTGTGCCGTGATGAATAAAATAACCTTTTATAAAATATTGTAGAACGCAGCTTTAATTCACACCATCCAGAAAAAATATAATGTATTCTTTGTTCCTATTTCAAATCATTAATATTACTATACTATTTCAGTAATTTTCTTAGTATTTAAAAATAGTATCTAAATATACTCACCATTTTTGTAATTTATTTTACTACTATATATATAATAAAGTCCTAATGTCCATAACATTTTACAATGTGTTACAGAAATTGATGAGTTTAATTACTTAATGTGCACAGATCAATTTGAAATAAATTGAAAATGAGCATGCCGTACACTCTACTTAATCTTGTTACAAACTTGTTTCAAAATTCACTTCCTAATTTGCAACCCAGTAGGTTATATTTTAAAATAATAAATAGAAAACTTTCTTTTACATCTCAGCAGTTTAAAGCCAAAGCAACTAAAGGTAAGAAGAGTCCTACTAGTCAAAAGATCTGACCTCAAGGGGAAAAAAAGTCCTATGCTTTTATTATCTAAACCAACACATCCGGCTTGTTATACTCTTTTTCTTCTTAAAAATGCAAATGAAGTAACATTATACTTCCTTCTCTGTCTATAGAATGATTTTTAAATGAATTACATGCATAAAAGGTAGAAAAATTGGTAGACAAATGAAATAACGAAGGAAAATAATCATTCAAAGTCAATTCTAGTTGGTTAAGGATGGCACGGAAGTACATACGTAAGATGAATAATACATCTTCATTCTAAGTAATACAGGTATCTGCATAAGGGGTCACACATCACTTCTCACATTGCTAAACCATTTTAAAGCACAAGGTGATAGAAACTCTCAGATGCCTATGAACTCCATTTACATGGAGTACATCACTATAATTTTTTAAATGCATTCATATTCAAATCTGAGAAACATGATTCTGAGGCTCATCAGGCCTGCTTAATTGCACCAACATCTGCAATCAATTTAAATTCTTTAAGATAGTCTTTCAGCACTTGAAGTGATTTCATGCTGTGATAGATTTAACACACTCACTAATTTATAGACACACACAAGCAGATGAGACCTATTTTTCCAGGGGTGGGGTTAAAGTACTGAAGGACAGTCTGAATTTCCCAACTATCAGTGGGATATAAGAAAGAATGCATTTTGCATAACTTATTTAAATTATATAAGATGATAGCACTGCACAAACATAATATAGAAATTAAGACTAAAACTAGTGTTTTATTTAATTCTATTTGTAGGTCATGGACCATTAAGAGGTTTGATGACAGTTTACTGGTAAAATAAACAGCAAAATCTAGAGCTATCATTTGACATTATATAGGAAAAAGTCATGCATTAATATATCATCATTTTCTCCACTGAAAGTCAAGAGGGGCTGGGGGAGAGCAAGAGGAAGAATACCAACAATCCAGAAACGGTTTTTTAACCAAACATATAAACTGACCTAAAATGAGGAAAATAATTCAAAAATCAGAAGACTAAAGGACCTGGGCAGATGGCAGCAGGAGCATAGTTTCTGAAAGTGCCTGGATCTCCACAGAAAAAAAAACAAAACAACTAAATAGCAAAACCAAAAACCTAACAATATTGAGCAATAAGGTATCTCCATGATCCTCAAAATACAAGCAGCTGGAGAGAAACCACTAACAGTCACACGATCTGCACAGCATCACGGTCTGTGTGGAAAGAGGCAGAGAAATAAACAAGATGTCTGATGATGTGAAAACAGGAGAATTCTAAAGTAGCCCAGAGGTATTCTTTAGCAATTTGAGAACAGCAGCTGAAAATGATTGGGGTTTGGCCCACACCAGCTGTGGGTGAGCGTAGGAAGCAGAAAAGAGCTGAAGAGACTGGAACTGTCAATATCCTCTGAGTCCCAACACTGAGGTCAGGGTTCCCTTCCAGGACAGCACCCCACAATGTGGAGAAAGTGTTGAGAGTGAAATCAACACGGAGCTAAACATTCCTACAGACCGCAAAAACATAACCATAAAACACAGCAAACTGTCACTTATGATTTCAAAATGAACTAAGAGACATTTAAAAGATATATAAAACATGAAAAAAAATACCTAAAGCAGAATTAGAAAAACTCAGACAAGTGAGGAGAGCAAACTCAGGAAAAAGAATGGAAATAAATCACTTCAGAAATGAAGCTTGAACTAGAAGAAATATAAGAACAAAAAATAATAAATCATATTATAAGAGATTTAGAAATGAAATACAGAAATTTTTTTCAAAAAAATCAAAAAGAAATGAATAAGGTAAAAGGATTTGGGGAAAAGTGGCATATTGAAGATATATAAAAATCCAACATACCGATAATAGGATCCATGAAGAAGAAAACCAAAGTAAGTACATAATGAAAGGGTATCTGCATATTTTATAATCCCAAGTCAGACATATAAATAAAGAGAGCTAGTAATCTATAGGGAATGAAAATTAGACCTTTTAAGAGCAATGCTGTCATGCTTTATGCTAGAAAAATGTTTAAATTGTGGGACTTCCCTGGCAGTCCAGTGGTTAAGAATCTGTGCTTCCACTGCAGGGGGCATGTGTTCAATCCCTGGTCAGGGAACTAAGGTCCCACATGCCACAAGGCCAAAAATAAAAATAAAATTTAAAAAAAAAGAAAAGGGAAAAAAATTGTAAATTTAAGATCCTACAGGAAAAAAACATGTGAGCCAAAGTTTTTATATCCAGTAAAACTGACTAAACAATAATGGGCAAATACTGTTATCAACATGAAAAACTCAGGGAATACTGTTTCCATGACCTCTTCAGACAAATCTACTAAAGAACTAACTTCAGACAAACAAAATGACTAAGAGAAATATTAACAAAAGGACTGGTTGTGAGCATTAAAATACAGTTACTCACAGAATTAAAGACTAAATAGGGGTTAAACACAGTTAGTAAATGCTAAAGGAGTATAAAATGTAATGGCTATATGCTCCATTAGTACAACAAGAAAAACAACAGCTGGAGATGTGGGCAGCACATGCGAAAGAAAAAAATTTTAAATACATATGCATACTTTTTTCCTTTGCTCTCTCTCCACTGAAAAGGCCTACAAACAGTGATTAACCCAATAGCAATAAGTATCCTTGACCCCCAGATTGTTCTTGAAATATCATTTCCCACTAAAAGAAATGACAGATTCCAGGTCTAGTGTGGGAAAAGAGGGGAGTCTGCGTAACCTTACCTTACCAGATAGAAATGAAACAATGTGAAATAACAGGGCCATGCCAACCAAAATGACTAGAAGCCAACTGGACAAGGTCCCACTGGTTGGAGATGGGACAATTTAAGCTTCACTAAGAATAATAATATTAAAAATAATATATCACCTTTAGAGGATGATAGGGAACCAATTCAATACCTTGAAAACTGGCAAATAAAAGAATCAAGCATTTATCCTAAATTTCCTATATCATAAGGTAATCAGTATTTGTGAGAAAATGTCTCTTTATAAATATATTCCAACTAATAAATGAAAATAAAATTACAGAATTTTAATGATAAACTGGATATGAAGTACTCCCTAATACAGAACATACCTCCTACAGTCTTACCAAAGGGATCAAACCTGAGTCTGATCAAGCCTCTGGATCTAGCTGCGGCTTTGCAGGAAATGCAAAGGAAAGAGAAACATGTTAACTTTACCACGAGTATGCAATCGGCAAAATACAGACTACCTTAGATAAAGGCAACCTGAAGATTAAAAAAAGTTAAAGATATTCCAATTTTAAAATATAAGCAACAATAAACTATGATGTCTAGTGGTATAATTTTGGGAGATAAAATTAAAGAAAGTCAAGGAAGTAGTTCCTATAAAAGTCAAGGTAAAAAAAAAAAAAAAGTCAAGGTAGTGATTTAGGAAAAAAGCAAGATTTAAGACAGGGTAGATGGAGGGCTTTCTAAGTTGGCTGACAAGGTTCTCTTTACTGATCTGGGTGGTGTTCTTATGATAACTTATTAAGCTACATATTTATTTGTTGGTGTTTTCTATAACTGTGTTTCATTTTATAAATCAAAAGTTAAAAAAATCAGAAACCCTGGTTTCTAGTCCTAGCTACTAACTGGGGGCTGTTGCACACTTCATTTGCAAAATGTAGAGATGCTCTAAGATAATTCCAGACCTAATATAAATTAAAAACCACCTCAGGGCTTCCCTGGTGGCGCAGTGGTTGAGAGTCCGCCTGCCGATGCAGGGGACACGGGTTCGTGCCCGGTCCGGGAGGATCCCACATGCCGCGAGGCGGCTGGGCCCGTGAGCCATGGCCGCTGGCCCTGCATAACTACAAAAATCTCTACTAAATGAAAGAGTATAACAAAGCCATCCTTAACAACAACAAAAAAAAAGCCAGAAGATGATTTTTAACTCACCAAAACAATGCAATACAGCTTTCCCAAAGGCTACCAAAGAAAAAAGAAAGCAAAAAATCTAGCGTAACAGTAATAATATACAAGGAGTAGACAAAACCTAAGACTGCCCGAATTTTCTTTTGGACAATTTTATTTTCATACCTCAAAGAATCCCAAGGGCAGGGTTCCCAGTTTATGTAAACTACCCTGGAAAACTTCTGACAGTAAAAGAATTTGAAATAATTTTTACATTGAGGGTAAGAAGCTATACCAACCACACTTATTTTCTTGAGGGTGGGGAGAAACCATTATATTGTACCAGTTAGGAAATGGTAGTAAATCAGGGAAGCATGAAATTAGGAATGAATACCTTTTGTACATCAAGATGATTAACCCATTATGGATTTTTAAAGTATGTATAGAATTTATTCTCTTTAGGAATAAGTAAGAACTGAAAGGATGTCTCTCAAGTACAAACCAAAATAAAGAGGGGTTTAAGTTTCCTGCCACCATTAAAGCTTTAAAACCAGACACACTCTTCTCCTCCTTGTTCATACGTGTTCTACTGGGCATCCTTTTCCAAAAAAGACCAAGTTCTTCCATCTGTTACAGTAGATAACCTTCCCCCCTTTGATGATTTTTACAAGAGGCCAAGTGTCGGAGAATTTCTTCGTAGCTACAGTATGCCCTTTGAACACTCATTTTGACATTATGCACGTGCAAACTAGCGTGGAACCTACAATGGCTTGATAAGAGTTTTAAGAGTAATGTTCACCATGTTCAGCCTTTCAATCCTATTAACTTCTAGTCTTTGGCTCAATTAACTAAGTGATATATTATTTTTAATATTATTATTCTTAGTGAAGCTTAGTTACACTAAAAGACTCTCATCTTGTCCAGCCCAGTTCTCATCCTTGACTGCACCCTAGAAACACCGAGAGAACGTTACTAAATACTGATGCCTGGGGCCCACCTGACTTAATTGTAAATGACAGGACCCAGATATCAAGATTTTTAAAGCTCCCCAGATGATTCTAATGGATATCAAGGTTGAGCGGCACTGCTCCTGGCAACTTTTTTTCCTATTTCTTCAATTACCTAATAGACGAAATTTTCACATATTGAGGTACGGGGACATTATTCTGGTTTATACATGAGTTAATTTGTATTTTATGCTGACTAAAACAGTCTGTTTGTCGCCTATCAAACATACATTGTACATTTGCTTTAATCATTAAAGAAAAGTGTGCACTGACCAGGAGTAAAGAATGTCCATGTTAAAAATAAAGATTAAATGCCTCCCTACCTGGGAGGCCAATGCTGATACTCCTTAAATGATAAGACTCCCTTCCCAGATGCCAAGGCCATACTGTGTACATGCTGATCTGTGTTTTGGGTATTTTTTTGAAACCCTGAAGGAATGTATCCCTGAGTTGTTTGATGTTCTTTGTTCTGACGAGACATAAAACTGTGCTGAAAACCATGCTTCTCCAGAGCAGTTCCTCAGAGTTATCTGAGAGGCTGTCTCCCAAGCTATGGTCTTCAGTTTGGGTCAAATAAAACTCTTTTCTATTCCCATTATAGATCATTTATTGATTATTTCCACTGACATACCTTTTCCCTTCATTCACTGAAAAACAACTGTACATAATACATAGCATTTTTCTCAATTTTTCACTTATTCCTTCAGAACTGTTCCTTCTTTCAAAAGGTCCATTCCATATGGATATTTGCTCTTCACTTTCACCTCCATTATAATCACATTCCTCTCCTTTCTGGCACTTTCAAAGTTTTCACTACTTTTGCAGTTATCAGAAATAAGCTTAATTATATTCATTAAAGTCTAAAAAGTAAGCATGAACATAGAAAAATATCTTAGATCAAGAAACAACTCAATAACCAAGATGAAAACAACCTCAGATGACCTCTAATGCTGCAACTGGTATAAGCACCATTGGCCCTGTCAGGCTCTAAAATTCTAGTAAATTTTACTAGTAACTAACAATGTTTCTATATCTGGCGAATCTTTTAAAAAGTGCTATAATGAAAGAAAAGATGTCTTAACGAGCCATAACATTTTTAAAAGACCCAACATACACAATTCTAGTTTGAACCTAATATAATTTCATCCTATACAAAAAAAGAAAAGATGACTGCTTTCTTCATATTCATCTCCTGCCTAAACAAAAACACAATGTAGTTACATCAGAGAACACTGTACACCACTGGTGCTGCTTGGAACGACGTGTAAGAAAGCTGGATGAATCTGAGCTGTTAGAAGATAATTTTAATTGTACATAAATAAAACCTGTCCTATATAGGCACAAATGGAAATTAAAATGCCAGACAGATTAGGAAATACTCTCAAGAAGAAGTTGGTTCATTGCCCTGAGGCTCTGAAATTTTCTCCTAGTCAGCAAGCAAGACCTGGAGACAAACAGGCAAAGTATTGTAAGGGTACTGATGATAAACAGGTAAATGTCTAATACTGAGCTCCAGCCACTTTTACCAAGTTTTTATGTGGCAGGGATGCTTTGACCAAATCCCTAACCTGAAATGTAAGCCAAAAAATAACCTGTGTTTATTTTACCAAGAATGTGTAACTATTTATGGTTCATCTAAGTTTCTAGTGGTTAAAATATATAAGCTTTTTAAATAACAACGATGACAAAAAATAGAGGAAATAAAACAAGGACAACAACAACTTGATTTACCTGTATCTGACAATGTTTCCAAAATTTACATATGAAACTAAATCTAAAAAATAAAACACACACTGAAAGTTATGAAAACACCCTTAATCAAGTCTAGATTTTCTACTTGGAGAAAACGTTCATACATACAAATGAACACACAACTAATATTTTCTCAAAACACAGTTCTCGTCTGATCAAAATATGCCTAGAAGGCTGATACTGCAGAAAACTCTGTCCTCCGTGTTTGAGAACACCATGACCTACTGAGCTAGAACAAGTGATAATACCTTTCAAAATACTTTTGAACACTACATATACACACCTACATACATACACATACGTGAAAGTCTATAATACTGCGCTTACGAACTCAATTTACACTCAGCCATTTAATCATGAGAAACTTTTGTTACAATCTTTCTATGTGCCTTTTAAAATTATGTTCTATAATACTTGTTATTTAACTTTATTTTTTGTTAAAGAAGACTAAGCAAGAACTACAGAAATACTTAAGACAGGATTCAAGGAGTAAAGCTAAACGGCATCCAAACTTTTCTAACAAATGCCTCGGAGGAGCCCTTGAAGTCACTTGACTGCAGTCTAGATTGACTAGGAAGGAAAAAAATTAGAAACAAAGTCAAAGAAACTAGTAAACTTCCAGGAGCACTTATAAAAGAGGATTTCTGCTTCATTCCCTGGAAAAAGAAATCAAAAAGGAAAAAACTAAATACAAATAGGGAATAAAGGATGGATGTTGTAATTATGCACCTCAGAAATGTGAGATTAGGCCTTTTTTATTTCATGTCAGCCCACCTAAAATGAGCTTGTTACTTGCAGCTGGGATACAGTTTCCAATGACATATTGGGCGGCAGCGGGGGATGTCAAGGAGCCTGTAAGAACTTTGGATTCCAACCTAGTGCAATCCTCAGGAACTAGAAGTATGCATTTTGAAGAGAGATTTTTAAAGCATTATATCCACACCTAATGGTACAGCCAAAAAAGACCATGTGCTGATAAGTCATAGTTGTAGTGGTTGTAGTCTGTATAGAAGTAAACTGCCTGGACAGTGTCGTCATCTCAATGTATAAAAATAAATTAGGAAAAAAAGAAGATGAATGGTTCTTAGAGACATAATCGTTCTTAAAGACATCATAAAGGTGTTATACTACACAGCATAAAACAAAATGTCCCTCAAAACTCTTTAAATGTCTCTCTCTCTCTCCCCCTGAAACTCCACCTCCCCACAGAGGACCAGATATCTTTCTGGTTCTCCTGTCCTATCGCTCAAACACGCCTGGATGATTCTCCTCTTCCTCCTTTCACTTTCTGGGATATAGGTTTTGGCCTCTCTAAGTTGTCTCTAGTTTTGAATTGCCACGCATCACCCTGAAAAAACCTAGAAGTGGAACTGCAAATTTTTTCTTCTCAACAAATAGAAAAGAGATTTTATTTTTACTAATCCTTTGCAACGCGTTGGGGTGGGAGTAGGGTGGTGTAGGCAACTCATTGATCTAAATCCTACTCTCTACAGCTATCCTCTTTAACACATTCTTTAGTTGCATATAAATTAATCCATGGTTTTCTGTTAACCCTGTCATGGGAGACTTCCATATTACCCAGAAAAAATACACCCAGAAAATGAACACAACATATACACTGATGTCACAGATAAAGGGTATGATACACCTAAACAAAGAAGAAATAAGAAAAGGAAAACTTGGTGAAGGCAGCAACTCTATTAGGATATATCTCCCAAGCCTGGTTGGTTCCACTCAAAAGAATCTTGACTACAAAAATCATCACTTAATATCTGAAGGGGGCTTTAAAAAATGTTTAAGGAAAAAAAGGATTAAAAATAATTGAACCACACGTAATAAAAGAATTATACTCACAGTTGGGTTAAGCATAATTAAATACATTTATATGGTAGATTTGTATTTTAAATTCTAGCTCACTTCCATTTAGAAAATAGGAAAATTCTTTGGCAATTGTGGTTTAAGAGATCCTCTCTTGTTCTAGAATTTTCTTCATCCTACCTTGTTCAGGAACTGTGGGTTCTCTTCCATTTGGACTATCATGTCACATCCTACTTATAAGGTCCTTACCACTAATTGCAGAATAGTCTTACCCTCCAGCAAGTCATAGTACATAGGTAAAATCTGTATCGTTCTTTCTTGAAAGAAGTTTTCTCCAATAAACTTGCTGCTAAGCACAAGTCATTTACCAAGGGATGGGCACCTGGCCTTGTAGTGCCTCCCCATCTATGCTCTGAGTATACTGGGTGAGGGGAGGATCTTTTAAGATACTCCTTTGGATGGAAAAAGAAATTTCCAGAGTGAATTAAAGAGATAGCCCACATAGGCCAAAGTGTATCTGGATGGTCTATCAGGATGTTTACAGCAGCAAAGCAAAAACCCAGCTTAAAGCAGCTTCAATAAGAACTGGCATCACCTCATATAATGGAAGAGTTGGGAGGCAGGACTGCACTGGGCCAGAGCAGCAGCTCCATGACGTCAGGCGTCAAGCACCCCACACCCCCTCACAGCCACGACAAGTAGCAGGGAATGGCAGCTTTCCTGCTCTGGACCCTTTTATGAGGGAGAGAAACCTTTCTCAGAAGGCCCCACCAGACCTGGCCATCAGACTGTACTGGCCAAACCTGGATCACATACCCATGCCCTAGGAACTTAGAAACACGTGAATCTGGCATTTTTAGCCTCAAGTATGATATTTGCTTAGTAAATTTTAATAATCTTTCCTAACTGAAGAAATTCAGTCTTACTATTTGGCCACCTAAACTGAAACCTACTAAGATCTTGGAAACAACCTAGTTTGATCGATGGTTTTTATTGTTTTTTTTGTTTCTTCCTATTTTAAAACCAAGCTGATCTACTTTAGGGCTACTTTGAGTGTTAACATTTCAAAAGCGTTTTCAAAAAATCAACTGTAGGCATCAATACTATTTTCCAAAAAATAATATTAATGCTTACCCACAAAAGAGAATCTCAAAGCAAATTCTAAGGCTAAAACGTTAACATCTGACAAAGTCCCCACATCCTCTCTAGAACAACCTATCTATGAACTTTGTTTTTCTCAGAGAAACTTTTTCAGTACTCATTGACCTAAATATACTGGCATAATAAAGTCCATATCCTAGAGTTAATAAAATGTGTTTTTACTTCCAGAGCAAAAACAGATGACTGGTCAGCTTGAACTTTCTACAATGTTAACCATTTGCTGAATTATTCAGAACCCTCCTAGGAAAAGCCATGACTCTCTACACACCAATTAAATGCTTTAATCATACTTTAGATAACTAATCTATTTCAATCCTGATAACCTAATTACTTAATTCTGGTAAATAAATTCCAGCCCAAGTCTAAAATAGAGTATTAAACTTTAAAATCAGTGAATGTAAGCTGAAACAGATCCACTGTGAAGGAGTTCAAAATGTTTTATTCTATAAAAAAGTCTGTTTATCTGAAATTCCAGAATTAAACTGCACTATTATGCTAGGGTTTTCTATACCAGTTCTAACTAATGTATTATCTCTTGTAATTATATTAAGTGGATTCATGCTTGTTGGATTTAAAATTCCCTAACAGGAGACTCTGCCCTGATGACTCTACATAAAACAGGTACACCATCTCCACTCCCCCTGCATTTTTTTCCCCACATCACATTTCACCTCCCATTACATGTGTTTGTGTGTTTCTGTCATGTGTGTCCCATTACATGTGTTTGTGTGTTTCTGTCATGTGTGTCTCATTGCTCCATAGGATACAATGACACACTATCTTGGTGCTCAGTCGCCGGGGCCTTAAATACAGACACTTTTATTAAGTGCCTGACATACAGACGCTTAATAAATGTGTTGAGTGAACAAATGAACGTCTTAGAAATGTAGACTCACTAATAAGAAATTTGTATTTTTACTGAGGTACATTTACTTATATTTTTAATTGTGGTGTAATGATTTCAACAGTAGGAATTTCAACAGTAAATCACAAAGAATAATAAAAAACAAACAATTGCTACTACAACCACTGCTACCACAAGAGGCAGCCACCAGTTAAAAATCTGTTACATTCTAATCATAGAATAAACAATTTAATTCTAACAACAAGCCTATGGTGTAGGTATTAGCCCCATCTTATGGACGAGGGGATTGAGGATCAGAAAGATAAAATAAGATGTCCAAGATCAAACAGAGGATAAATAGTCAATCCAAAACATGGAGCTCTGACTCCTAAATCCCCACTGTTAATTTGTGATGGCCAAGTATCATCAAGGGACAAAAGCAATTCACATCTCAATGGCAAGATACAGAGCCCATAGAAAGAACTGGGAAAAGCACAGTACTCAGTGAATTCTACATCTGAACATCAGGCAGCCAAAAAATGAGACATGTTTAAAAATTAAACATCACTTGAGTCTTTCCTCCAAAAGAAATACCTCAGAATCACTGACTGGTCTAGTAGATAAATGGAGTTAAAGTATAAATAACTTATATTCTTATAAGCTGCCCTTGGGTTAAAGTATTCAGTGAAAACTACAGTGTGTTTAGTTATTTTTCTCCAATCCAATTCTATTTTATGTTCAGCCAAAAGCATTTTCTACTGTCTTTCTACCGAGCCTTGCTTCTTCATTAGCTTCCATCTTATATTTTTCATCCAATCCACTTAGTCGCAATTTTTTTTATGACAACAAAGCTCATTTGTTGTTCCATGAAATAAATATAATTGATTCTGTGTGCTGGTCATGTTTCTCAGACATTTAGTTATTACTTCCACCCACATATTTCATGTTTCCCTAGAAAAGTGGCAGCCACGTGGATTCTTAATGCTCCTTTCAGTGTCTACATTTATAATTTGTTACAAGCTAATTTTATCCACAGGGAAACTCACATTAAAGATAGGCCTCTAAGCCACTATTATGTATCCTGATTTAGGTGGTTAGAGTAAAATCAGTCTCACTTTTCTACAATACAAGTATTATCCCAGTTTATAAGTGACATTAGAAATCAATACCCATCTTAATTCACTAACAAGGAGGGGTGTCCTAGAGTGAGTGGACCAAGCAACCACAGTGCTTCTTAACAGTCTGAGTGGCCAAACAGCAAAAGCAGTTTAAAAGTTATAAGGTGAGAAATACTTTCAAATTAAACAAACTTATTATAATACTTGTACCTTTAATTATACATACAAAAGCTCTATGATTACAGTTGCCCGCAAACTTAGGCACTTCATTAGGCAAAGGTATTGTTTTCCATACCACAACATGCTTCAGCAGTACTTCTCAACTTGACAGTTTTACTTACTGTCTTGGAAGCAGTATTAATGTACTGCATCACCATTTCTTTTTTGATACTGAAGTCCTTTTCCCGCAACGGTGCCTTTTTATCTTCATTTAAATTCATATCTTCCTGGAAAACACAATTAAAAAGCCTCGTTTTAGAATCTAAGTAGAGCAACAGTTCTACATACACAATGAACAGAAAATCAATAATTTGTGACTAAAGCAGCATTAAATGTTTTGGAATGATTTACATGTAGCTCTGCCAGGAGAAAAAAGAGAAAGGACCTGGAGATACAGAGAACAGAGTATTCTAGATCATTTTAGCAGGTAAAACACTTAGCAGAAAAACTTTTTAAATTCACAGCAGGCTAGTAAAATTACATTCATATCACTATAGATAATTAGACAGTTGAAGATTTCTGCCTTCCATAAGCTTATTAGGATTCACAATTTATATATAATTGTGAAATATATATATTACATATAAAAATATATTTATCTATATAAATTATATATATTATAGTCAATATATAATATTTATAATTTATATAAATATATTTTAAAATATAAACATATTTTTACAACAGCTGTACCTGAAGCCATCTTGCACCATTCTGAAAGCGCTCCTCCATATATCATAAGAATTAAAAGTTAAATAAGCCAATCTCTTTTCAGATTCTGATAAGCTACAAGCACATACCAAATACCTAATACTGATCCTAGCAAAAGGTGAAGCATCCTACAGCTTTAACTGTCTCTTCTCCACCCCTATCAAAAATATTCATTAATTAATTTATTGCATGTTCTAAATCACATAAAAGTGGCACTCATAAAAAGAATTACCACCTAAAAACCTAACATTTCTCAACAGCACCAATCAAAATAAAGGTTTAGGTAAGCTAGATCTTGCTACAGGCCTAATTCTGACTAAAAACTGCAAGTCAATAATATCCACATAAAGATATGGATTGCGACCAGAATCTATCAGCTCAGTTGACAAAGGAAGGGAGGCTGAGGTAAGACAAAAATGGCTGAAGGAGAGGGCAGCTCAAATGGATTTCCTCCTGATCTTAGCCTTGGGTCATCTGTGTGCAATGTAGGACATCTTAATGTATATAAACTACATATCCACTCAGAAACGTGCCCATAAAAATCAGGACTTTGGATCACCTAGGGAGCCCAGAAAGTTAAATTTCTTCTAAGTTTTATAAGGGTTCTACAATTCAGACACTGTAGTTTATGCCTTTAGCTGACTCCGTTTTTGGCTACCAAAACTGTGAAGCAATTAAAAGTCAAAATTCCCTTCATTTCACCTTGATACAAAATTTAAGATCTTAGAAGTTGTCCCGTTTGATACTCCAATAAAAGGTAGCAATTAGTAATGTCACTCTTGGCTATTCTGGTTAGAAATATCCTATTATGTGAATAATGGTTTAGTTTGTTTCTTTTTTTTTCTCTAAGCCAGTGATTTTCAATACACCTTAACACCACTTAGGAAGCATTCTGGAAATGTCTCGGGGCATCTTGGTTGTCATGGTGACTGCGGTGATGCTACCAGCATTTACAGGGGAAAGGTGTGCTACACATTCTGCAACACATGAGCTAATCCTACACAATAAGAAACTGCCCTGCGTCCCACAGAGAGATACACAGAGAGAACGAGAGAGGGAAAATCATAATTATCTACGCCTAGACTCTAATTCAATGAAATTAGATGTACAACAGAATTAATATGTAAATTGTTACATATTTAATACTTTATATATTATGTAACTTAATATACATTGAATTTTCCAAGAATCCAACTACTCTGTAAATTATAGTTACACTGTTTTTGTTTTAAGCTTTACCATCATTTGTGTTCCATTTCTGAAATTTAGGTATCCCAGGACAATGCTGCTTGTGGTTTCTGAATCAACAGAACAACACACCTATATCAACCTACATCGTAGCTGTTGTACTCACAGTGGCATGAAGCAAAGACTCCAGAATGTGACTTTATTGTGCCTTCTTGAGTAGTCGATGGCCAACTGTTTACAATGAAATACATACTGTTTTATTATATAGTACAGTAGGCATTATATGTTGATTTTTTTTAAATTATGAGTGGAGATAGTTTATATAATCTATAAAGAATTGAACTAAGAAAAAGTAATGAGGAAGTTAAGGAGCAATTGCCATAAAAGGTGTGTGTGAGGGGCACCTAAGAGCACAGAGAACATCTGTTTTAAATTATTCACTGTATTTTTTATTTTCTGTCTAATGGCCAAATGTGACCCAGCCTCTTTAACCAGCAAATTAAAATACTTAATAGATATAGAAAACTAAAAAACAGAAAACCCATTAGCTGTGGCTGAAATCAAAATAAAATTTTAAGGTGGAGAGTTGTAAGAAAGAAAAGACTACTGCTTTCTTTTTGGAAAGGCATCTTCAAGATAACATGAGCTTATACACAAAAGTTGTATGTTTGGAATTAAGGAAGAAACCCAGAGTTCTCCCAACTTCTTTCCTCTGGCTTACCCCACCTCTCTTGTCTAAATATGACACTCAACTCCATAACGAAAGTTTAATGACAGTGGCTGCTTAAAAATAAGAGGAAACAAAGAAGAAATGATACTACAGAGAAGTTTGGAATCACCTACATAATCGCACAAACCTTCCAGGATCACTCACTAGGTATGTAACTTCATCTAACAGATGGTCCTTCTCTTTACATCCAGGAAGAAATGGCACTCGAAAGAGTAAGAAAAGTTCTGCCCTTTACAAAAGGAAAAAGAGAAATAAGGGAGTGATGGAAAGAAAAAAAATGTATGTATCTATGGAATAGGGTACAGGATTTTTAGAATGGATTTTGAATCTTTATCAGTGGAGAACAGGGCTAAAAAAGAAGAAAACTCTACAAGACACTGGCACTGAACCTCTGAGGGTCACAGAGTCCTAGTGAAATGTATTGGAAGCTCCTTCCCAGAAAATGCACATCCATATTTTATGTTATAGTTCCAATTCAAGTTAAGCTGAACATCTTCCAAAGCTATCCAAGAACCTGGAGGTGGGAGGCAATGCGGGAGCCAAGCATCTCTATTTAATAAGCCCCTGCCTTAAGGCAAAACCTTCAGCATGAGATTTTGAATATCACATAGTCTAAACTCCATGTATGTATTACACAACAGAAAATACAGGCTCATAGAAATGAAATGACTTTTCAGAGCTATCTGGTTGTTAGAAGCTTGAGAACTGGAGCCCAGACACCCAGTCTAGTGCAGTTTCCAGATAACTGTAAAGGGTCTCTTGTGAGCAAGTCATCAGTTTTCACATTAGTGAGTTCACAGCTGGTTAGTATGATCATATCGCATTTCCGTTGTCTTAGGGCACGTTCCCTAGAGGCAGACCTGGGACAGGGATGCAGGTGCAGGTGATTAATGAGGGGGATGCTCTCAGGAAAAGGGGACTGAGACAGGGACATTCGAAAATGTGGCCTCAGCTGGATTCTCGCTTCAGCCTGAAGTGCACAGCAGTAGATAGTACCTGGAGGGAGAGGCCAGCCTTGACACCACCCAAGTCAGTCAGCCATTAGCTGCAGGACCCCAGTTCCCTGAGGCCAAATCTCTGGATTAAGAGGGCAGATGTGAACCACCAGGAGCCAACACTCACACCTGGTTACGCCCGTAACCAGCCTGGTGAAGGGGGTCTTGGAGGGGCACCAACAGTGTCCACTTTGAAAATAACTTACTTTATATTATAATAAGGCTTCTTTCTTAGCAGAACTGAATAATACAGAAACCCACATTTATGGCCTACACAAGCAATATAAACCTCTGTGTGTTAACCAGTTCTTCCATTCAAACATAGGTCAGGACATGTAGTACACTGTATGGATACAGAATGATACTGTAGCTACAGATTTTATAACAGCCCTGAAAAACAGCTTACTTCAATATATATATCTATATATTGATATATATGTAACTCAATAAATATCTCAATAAATAAAATAATAAACAGGAAATACATAGAACACATAACTGTACAAGGGCTGAGGAATGATTTGAATGAGGCTAATATTTCAGTGGGTATGAGATAAATATCTATTTCTTTAAATGGAAAAACCTTATCAGTTGGCTATTTAACTGAATATAGCTCATTTAAAAATATTTTTTGAGTAGTCATCAATCAAAACTTTAGTGTCTGTCAATCTGAAGAGTAATTATTGGTTTTGTTGTGAAAGTTCTATTAATACCTTAGCAACATACATAATGAATTAACTCACTTATAGCACTACCTTCATATACATGCTTAAACACAGTTTTTTGCCTGGGGAAATTGGGAGTTGCAGCATCAAAAAGTAATTTTCCTCTAGTTAATTACTTTCTAATTAAAAACTATACTTAAATTGAATCACTGTGCTACTTCACTATGTGAGTCTGACTGGCACTAGGGGCAGATTTCAGAAATACAGGGAGGAAATACTGAAGAAAAAAAATTAAGGGGCATGCTAAAATAAGCAGGATTCTTGGAAAGTGTCAAGGTCATGAGAGATGAGGAAGTACCACTGATCAGGAGATGAAAGAAACATGGCAAACCAAACATAAGATGTGATGCTGGGCTGTAACCC
This sequence comes from Neophocaena asiaeorientalis asiaeorientalis, assembly GCF_003031525.2. Lineage (NCBI taxonomy): Eukaryota > Metazoa > Chordata > Mammalia > Artiodactyla > Phocoenidae > Neophocaena > Neophocaena asiaeorientalis. Next base: position 5,801,546 of record NW_020175414.1, read on the forward strand.
AGAACAGGAAAAGCACATCAGTGAGAAAACTGCTAAAATCTGAATAAAGTCTGTGGTTTGGTAACTACTGTACCAACATTAATTTCTTAGTATTAATAATTGCACTAAAGTTATATAAGATGCTGGCATTAGAGGACGTTGGGTGAAGGGTATAAAAGAATTCTTTGTACTATTTTTGCAACTCTTCTGTAAGTCTAAGATTATTTCAAAATAAAGCTTTTTAAAAACTAAATTAAAATATTCATAAAACTTATGCTTTAAAAAAATAATTTGAAAAGAACAAGAAAAATAGAACATCCTACATTCTTTAAAAATACAGTATTTTTTTAAACGTCCACTAAATAAATGTTTGTAGTGTATTGGCCACAATAAATACACACAAACTTGATGGAGGGGAGGGAACTAAAGAAACCACTATCTAGACAAATTTGAGGCTACCGAGAGGAAGAGTTAAGACAGGTAACAGAAGTCCATTCAAAATCTTTTAAAGGTCAGGCATCCTTCAGAATTTTCCAAAACACAAAGTTCAAGTTGCTCACATGTCTTCCCATTTTCATTCCAAATCTACTCTCTGAACCATCCTTCTCACTCATTCTCGAAGCAACACTTGCTACACCTTTTCACAAGGACCTGGTATTTCTATAATCTTAAATAACGGTTAAGTCTGAGCCAGGCATTGTGCTAAAACACTTATAAGCACAATTTATTTAATACTCAGTAATAACCCTTTGAGGTATGTACTATCCTCTCTTTATTGATGAGAGAACTAAAACAGGGAAATCCTGTAAGTTGGCCACAGTCCTGTAGCTTAGATTTGTCTCTCCATTCTTATTTCCATATTATTTATCTCCATTATCTAAAATCCCACTTCCGGGCTTCCCTGGTGGCGCAGTGGTTGAGAGTCCGCCTGCCGATGCAGGGGACACGGGTTCGTGCCCCGGTCCGGGGGGACCCCACATGCTGCGGAGCGGCTGGGCCTGTGAGCCATGGCCGCTGAGCCTGCGCGTCCAGAGCCTGTGCTCTGCAACAGGAGAGGCCACAACAGTGAGAGGCCCATGTACCGCAAAAAATAAAAATAAAAATAAAATAAAATAAATAAAATCTTACTTCCTCTGGGCCTAATGCCATCTGACATGCTCAGCAGCCAACACCTTGCGTTGACTCCTCTGCCAGTCCATGCCTTCACACCCACAACCAGCAATCTTCATTTCCACTTTCCTCAGCCTCGGTCTTCATGACCACACCTGAGCCTTTTCATTAGCTAAAAACTGTTCCACCTCTAGTATCATCATAATCCCCAAGATCCTTTTTTCTGACCTCAATCTTCTATCTTTTCACTTCTCCCACTCCCAAGCCACCTATTTTTTGACCTCAATAAAACCTCCAGTGTCGTGACCCTCTCCATTTTCTCCCAATTAGTCTCTTATGGTCCATCACTTCCTACAACATTGATGGAAAATCCTAGTGGTCTCTCCTCACATTCCCTAGAGTACTCATTTCAAACTTGCCATTTCCAGGAGCTATGAAACCATTGCTTCTACCTACCATTTTCAGTAAGCAAATTTTAATTTCCTCCATGAAAAGGAAACTATAATTCAATTTCCTGTTTCCTCTATTACCAATTTATTTGCACACTAATTTTTCTGTGCCAACTCTTGCCTCTATCCAAAGATAATCCCATTCATTTATGCTCTGGATCCTCTTTCCTTTCACCTCCTAAAAGGGCACTGCACATCAGTTACCCTATTTTAATCCTGTTTCACTAAATTCTTCTCAGTTGGTTGGGTCTCAGTATATAAACATGTTAATCCTTAATGGATTAAAAATTAAAAGAAAAAAGCCTCCCCTCAACCCTAGCTCTCCTTTGTATATGCCTTTCTTTTTCCTCCTTCACAGATAATTTTTAAAAGAACTTTTTTCTACACTTGCTGTCTCTTTTACATTGCATATACTTTTTAGATATTTGTCAAATGAGATATAACAAAACTTCCCAAATAGAATTTGCTAATCCTATTTTGGGACAAACATGAAATGCAGGTAATTTTCTGGGAAATGGAGCTGGAGCCAGAGATAACACTCACAGCCCCAGCCTTGAGGAGTAATGGAAACAAAGTCCAGCTCCAGAGGCAGGGTCTCCAGGCAGTGGCACTGGCACAGGTAAAACTGGCCAAGCTAAAATCCATCATGTCTTCAGGGAGCACTAGCAGAACCACACACAACCTCTGTGACCTGGAACCGTCAGTGTGTGGTTGAGCTGTGCAAAGCAGCACCTGCTTGAGAGGTGAATAGCACTGAGATCCTACCAAGACGTCACTCACCAGGCTGTGTGACTTTGTGTGGTGTTGTGTCCTCTCAGAGGAAAGAAGGTGTACACATTTTTCTAACTTGCACAAGGACACCAGATGGGTAGCTGTGGCCCTGACCTAGAAACCAGGTCAATGACATGTAGTCAAGCCAGCAGCTTTTAAGATGCTCCAGAGGATTTTTCCTATGTGTCAGATGGGATCAGAAGTTCCCACAAACCAGGAAAATCCTAGTTTTCTACTATCTTTAGACACCTTGACTCCATCCTAGGCTGATAAAATACCAACACAAAATAAATACCTTCTACTTCTTCTCTGGCAAAACTGAGAGAGAAAAAAAGATGTAATCTTAATACTCATGCACATACATGCAACTAGTGAGCACCAAGGTGTAATCAAGCAGAGAATGGCAGAGAGTGGACATTTTTTCAACTGAATTACAAACATAAGACTCACTATTTTCATTCATGGATGTGGATTTCACAAGACAGCATGTTCATTAAATTTACATACATCAAGCTGAGTGGGATAGTTAATTCCATGGAGAGTCAGACTAAATTTAAAATGATTGACTTATTTGGAGAATTAAGTGAATATACAAGCAGCAAATTGAAGATGGTCAGGTGTGAGGAAATTTACCCAAAGAGGGAAAACACTACAGACAGGCAGAAGCACGACTAGAGTTATAAAACGGATCCTGGAAAAACAGTACAATAATGGATCAAAACATTCATAAGGATCAATAAGCATAATATTAAAAGGTAAAAATTGGAAGCACAGCAATATCAAAACCAAACACTCTTATTGTCAACAGCTATCATCTCATTTCAGTAGTGTTCAATGCTTTGTTTCATGGGTTAAAGCCAAAATAACTGTTCTTGGTAGCAGTTTTGCTAATGTTTTTTTTCACTACAGCCACAAATTGGTTATACGTTTTAAGAGGTCCACAATGATCCCCTAATTACTTCTCCTGGGACCTCAGAGCTCAACATCCTACAAGAGCAATTTTACCCATACTTCTTCTAAAAGTATAATTCTGCCCTTCACCACACTGGAATTCATCTTCCATATCACACAATGTCAAAAGGTCTTGCTGATGTGTATCCCTACTGAGGAATGTTCTTACTACCATGAGTGGTTTAGTGCCAAATAAAAACATCAAAGATTTCATGATCTCATTCCAGTTAATTATATACTCCCAAATAGTGCACATTAACTGAATCTCATGTAGTTCTGCAATTTAATATATTGTATTCTTAGATTAGGCTTAAGTAAAATTAGAAAACCTGTAAAAGATAAATACAACCAAAACCCTGGAACTTGGAATTAACTTTATCACTACTTTTTTTAAAATAAATTTATTTATTTTTTTTGTTTGTTTTATTTACTTTTGGCTGCGTTGGGTCTTCATTGCTGCGTGTGGGCTTTCTCTAGTTGCAGGGAGCGGGGGCTACTCTTCCTTGCAGTGCGCGGGCTTCTCATGGTGGTGGCTTCTCTTGTTGCAGAGCATGGGCTCTACGTGCGCAGGCTTCAGCAGTTGTGGCACACGGGCTCAGTAGTTGCGGTTCGCGGGCTCTAGAGCACAGGCTCAGTAGGGGCTTAGTAGACGCACGGGCTTAGTTGCTCCGTGGCATGTGGGATCTTCCTGGACCGGGGCACGAACCCATGTCCCCTGCATCGGCAGGCGGACTCTCAACCACTGCGCCACCAGGGAAGCCCTGGCAGGCGGATTCTTAACCACTGAGCCACCAGGGAAGCCCTATTACTACTTTATATTGAAGATGCCCATAAATATGCTAAAGCTATAAAACAGCTTATCTTTCTTTGCCCATCATTTTTTACTGCGTTCTTATATTAACCTTTATATAATCGTTTCATTTCCTTTACACAACTTTGATTATAAAGAGGTCAGATTTTTTGGTTTCACCAATAGTGGGGTTGGATTCACTGTTCTATCCACAATGTCCTTATTCAATCCCAATTAAAATTAACAGGAAATCAGATAGCTAGCTCATTAACAGGACAGCAGCCATAAAATAGCATTTACCCAGAGACTGACAACAAACTCATAAACGTTGTTATTCGACCGAATATTCTAACTGGAGCTTATAGAAAGAGTGCAAACTATTTCAATTTGAAACCAAATTACAATTTAACCTAATGCCGGTATCAGGGAATAAACAGAGAAGAAACTTAAATATAACTTCTTTTCTCACATGCTATAAATTTTAGCAGAATAGACAAGAAATGAGATGAATATGCAGCATGCTGCACAACTCTACTTTGGAATATAATCTGGCTGAAACTGTTCAAGCTTATGCATAAGCACCTACAATCACAGGCAACTGTTACGTAATTCAGCAGAAAAGAACACTGCTACTTATAAAAAGGGTTTCATTCACTTATTTGCTTTTCAACTTTTCTAAACAAATGGCCATTCCTTCATAAATTACATAAAGGATAAAATGGTTATTTCACAAAGCACAAAGGCTGACTTTTCTAGAGAAGAATAAAAAAAAGCCTTCATCGTTTGGAAAGGCTGTACCTGCACACTTCCTAATTAGTGAAAGAGCAAGCTTAAACATTAACATAACCTTTATCCTTTTAAAACTCTCCTTTCTAATCATTTGACTGGTTCCACGAACTCCCACCAGGCAAAATCTATGGCTCCTAAATCATTTATTTTCTCATTTATCTGGATCTAGAAGAAACAACGAGGCACTGACATTATCCCCCTGACAAACACAACCCATGAATCAAGTTGACAATAGCCTTACACTTCTACCCTCTCTTCCTCCTCCTCCATTTGGATTATTATTTGGATTGCTTTTAAACAATCTTTCCCTGAATTTTTCAATTTCTACCTGAAGGAGAGGGAGATGGGTGACAACTAATAGATCAGAACAAAGCATTACCATAGAACCTCTCTTGTTTTATCTGGTCAACCCAAAATATACTTTTATAGTTTATAAGAAATAAAAAACACCCATGATAGGGAAAAGTAGATTTGTAAAAAATGCTAATACTTGAAATAAGCGAACTGCTAGTAGGAATCTATAGCAGTCAATTAGCCCTTAAAGAACTAACACAAACGAGTTTTCCTTGGTGTTTCATTCAGACTCCTGGTGACCCTTAAGACATCACTTACACATCCAACACAATAGGTGTTCATTTGTCTGACTGAAGAAATAGCTATGCATAAATCTTTAACACCAACAATGAAAGCGGAAAAAAAGATTTAAAAAGAAAAATTATCTTTAGCGTGTACCCAAAGAGTGGCAATGTGGAATAAAGATAGCAGTAAGAACCCTCCTCCCACCAACTGTACCAAAAAGAATCAAATTCAATTTTATCAGTTCACTTGAGCTCTTCTTTCTTCCTCTGGACCTTAGTTTCAAAGATATCTGAGTTGACTACAAAGCAAAGAACACAAAGACATCTCAGTATTTAACTCTATGTGTACTAATTTATATCTTTTCTTGCTTAGACATGGTATTCACCAAAGCAGAAGAAACAGACTAACTCATTCAACAATACATGAAGTATGCACTGTGAAGACACGAAGGGAACAAAGATGAATAAAGTTAAATGTTCATAGTCCAATAAAATAGAGTTCTTATGAAAAGATTAGAAAACTGATCTAATGACATAATAAATAAAAGAAAACAGAAATGTATCATACATAGTCACTCATTTAATCAGTAATGGAGGATATACTCAGTTTAAAGGATAAAAATTAGCAGAACTACACGTCAACCTCATTGGAAGGCGAGTCTAGTGAAGGGCTAGCCAACTTAATTCAAATAACTGAAATGTAAAATGAAAAAAAGGCGTTTACCAAATACTTCAGGAACAGGAAAAAAAAAAAAATTAACTCGGGGGTTTTCTACTCCAGAAGGAGTAGAAAGGAAAAAGAAAGGAATAAGAATAGGAAAAGATATAAAAATTAGTCACAGATATTCTGATTACATACATAGAAAACTATGAGGAATTCTACAAAGAATAAAAACTGAGAATTCAATAAGATTACTGAATACCAAAAGCAACACACAAATTAATAATCTTAGTAAAAATGTTAATTTTTTTTAAATACTAGTTACATTTTAGAAATAAACCAAGGAATAAAGCTCATAAAAGATGTACACGACCTCTAGGGAGAAAATTATAAACTTTACAGTTCAGGAACAGAGAAAATCGAAATAAATAAATAGATATAAGATATCCAATGTTCACAGAAAAATTTAATATCACAAAGGCATTTATCCTGTCTAAATCAATAAATTTATTACTATTCCAGTCAAGATCCCAACAGGGTTTATAATAAAACTTAATTAATTGATTGTAAAATTAATATAAAATCACAAAGGGGCCAAGAAGAGCCAGGACAATTTTGAAGAAGGGAAGGGGGTCCTAGATATGAAGGCTTATTATACAGTTATATTAATTAAGACAATGGATATAAATGCAGAGCTAGACAAACAGACCAATGGACAAAATCAAACCTCAGAAACAAACCTACATATGAGCAATACCTTGATGTATAACAGTGGTGATATTACAAATAATGGACAAGAATGGCTATTCAATAAATTCTGCTAGAAAAACTAGTTATCCATGTAGGAAAAGTATTGGATCCAATCTCTCACATCAGACATTAAGATATCATAATTCTAACAATTTTAGGAATGTAGAAGAACAGATCTATAATGTCAGGATAGAGAAGGATTTCTTAAATAATATACTTATGACATATTTAAGACTGTTTAAAAATCAAAATGGAGCAACTATGGCTCAGGCATCCAAAATGGAGCCAGACCATTGTTGATGTGGTTTCAGACACATTCCTGCAACTCTAAGAACTTGAATTTTCTCTGAACTGTATCAAACTCAAGAACAGGACCAGCCATTTCAAAACAATATCTCCTAGTATCTGCTAGCTGCACCCTTGTAGTTTTCTAACAGAGAATAACAAACCTGACTCCATATTGTATCTATTCCTTTAGCTCTAACCTTTGTGCTCTGTTGCCTTGCTTAGTCATGCTGACTGTGCACCTTTGTAAAAGAAGTTGCCTATAGCCTGAAATATACATGATAGCCCATTCTTAAGGGTCTGCCTCCCAGGCTTGACCTTTAAGGTATAAAACTTTCATTCCTACAGAGATTAAAATGTTCGGGAACAGAAATAACATTTGTCTTGTTGAAGATTTACAGGAACATTGTGATCAGACCTAAGTGGACAGCTGCAAGAACAAGGGATTCCTGCACCAAGAAGTTTGCAAAACCAGCCACACCTCCACCTTTTTTAGTATAGAAGCCTGAATTCTAACTTGGGTAAGATGGTTCTTTGGGACCCTAGTCCATCATCTTCTAGGTCTGCTGGCTTTCTGAATAAAGTCACTATTCTTTGCCCCAGCACCTCAGTCTCTCCATTTATTGGCCTGCCATGCAAGGAGCAAGTTAGCAGCTTGGACTCCGTAGCAGTTTCAAAGTCTGTTCCCCTTCACAGTTATGTAATCAGTTCAGACCCCAGCCAATCCCTGATTAACAAGCACCCTTACTTCTTTCTAACTCCAGTCCTAATTCTTGACAGACAACTTATGTAAATAACCTTGCAGCTTTTTTGCCTTTATAACCCTCCCCAATTTTGTGGTCCAAAGGAACACAATTCAAATGGTCCTTGAATCTTTATCTCCTGGGCTACAATCCTAACAAACCCTAAATAAACACCTGTTTATTCAATCAGGTCTCTGTTTCTGAAATTTTGGTTAACAATACAAAAAGCAAAAACCATAAAAGGATTTATAAATCTGGCCACATTGATTTTTACATTTCTATACTTTCATCCATTCCTACCACCCCCAAAAGGAAGTAAAAAGACAAGACTCAGACTGGGACAAGATACTTACAACTCATATAAACTGACACGAGCATTAAGGATATGTGATGAATTCTACAAATCAATAGGAAAAAGAAAAAAACCTCAATGGAAAAAACTGGCAAAAGATATGAACAAGAAATTCACAGAAGAGTAAACCAAAGGGCCAATAAGTGTGTCAAGAAATGTTCAACCTCACTTATGATCAAAGAAAAAAAAATTGTTTAAAGTATTGGGTAACCTATTTATATCCAACAGACTTTCAAAACTTAAAAAGCCTTATTATACCACTGCAAACTCAGTGACATTCTACAAATTAATCAGGTGGAATCTTCGAGTGTTGAATTCATAAGGTACAAGATTAAGGACCTCTTCTAGACTGAGGAGATTTTAAAACATGACAACTGAATACAACACACAATTCTGAACAGGATTCTTTTGCTATAAAGAGCACTGCTGGTACTACTGGTAAAACTTAAGAGCGTGAGGATTAGTTGACAGAAATTGATCAGTGTTAGCCTCCTGATGGTGGTGGTTATATTGTGGTTAAGTAGGAGGATGTCCTTTTTTGTAGACTAATACTAAAATATTAAGGGGTTATGAGACATTGAGTCAGCAACTTACCAGTAAGTAGTTCAGAAAAAAAGGTTTTTTCCTGTACATTTATCATTAAGACACAGAAAACTTCTTTTTTTTTAACATATAGGAATAAAACCAACAGATTCAGGGTATTGTTCACCTTCGGGAATTAAAGAAGAGTGTGATTGAAAGGAGTACACAAAATATTTCAATTAATTATATATGTTCTATCCTTTTTTGTATACCTCACATACCCTATTTAAAAATACCACTGAACAAAAATAGATTCAACTTGAAAGTACATACTGAAAATTGTTTCAAAATTAACTTTTGAATGCCTTTAGGATTATCTATACTATGTTTCCCCACACTAAAAGCTAAAATATGTATTAAATAGTAGGTCATCTAAGCTCTTAATGCCAATAAACACTTCAAACATATGCTTAAGAGATAATGCTGATGGCATTTTATAAATGTGCTCCCTACTACATTACAATAGAGCCTAGTAAACATCTTCCCAAGAAAAGATTAGATCATTACTATTCATACTTAAGTATTCGTGCAACTTTATTAGACCATTTCTTCCATGCTTACAAATGATGACAGGAAGTCCAGAATTTAAATAATTTTTGTTAGAGTAATTCTGTCATCATTGGCATTCATTTAATGCCTGCTGATGATCACATCTTGATAGATGACCTTTCTTGCAGCTTTCGTTCTCTCAACAGATAGTGAAAGTGAGAAAACAAAAAAAGATATGAATGCATGAAATCTCTCTTCCTATTCATTATTTTAATATTTTTGTGTTATTTAGCAAACTGGCAATTAAAGCTAATTTCCACCTAAACACAGTATTGAAGGTGAAAAGAAATGTAGTCTTAGAAATCTTAAAAGTTAGAAAGATGCACCTAATTCAACAGGCAGTTATTTGCGATGATAAACCAGTTGGATGATGCTGCATGGATTTAATCTAGCAGAGAGACATATCAAAATAATAAATAAAGGATAAATTACACAAGGGACTTATACACAAGCAGCTCTGAGGGGTGAAAGATCTGTACACTGAACACTGTAAGTCACTGATGAAAAAAGCTGCAGAAGACACAAATAAAAGGAAAAATGTTCTGTGTTCTTGGGTTGGAAGAATTAGTATTGTTAAAATGTTCATCCTACTCAAAGCCATCTATATATTCAATGCAATCCCTATCAAGATTCCAATGGCATTTTTAGAGAAACAGCCCTACAATTTGTATGGAACCACCAAAAACCATGAATAACCAAAGCAATCTTGAAAAAGAACAAAGCTGGAGACATCACACTTCTCAATTTCAAACTATATTACAAAGCTATAGTAATCAAAACATTATGGTACTGGTATGAAAACAAACACAAAGAACAACAGAACAGAATCAAGAGTCCAGAAATAAACCCATGCATATATGGTCAACTAATATTTGAAATGGGAACCAACAATACTCAATGGGGAGAGATAGTCTCCTCAATAAAGGAGGAAAAACTGGATAATCACATGCAAAAAAAAAAGCAAGAAAAGAAAGAAACTGGACTCCACCTTATACCACTCACAAAAATTAACTCAAAATGGATTAAAGACTTAAATTTAAGACCTGAAACGCTAAAACTCCTAGAAGGAAACATAGAGGAAAAGCTCCTTCGTGTTGGTTTTGGCAATGAGTTTTTTGAACATGACACCAAAAGCACAAGCAACAAAAACAAAAATAAACATGAAGGATTTCATCAAATTAAACAGCTTCTGCACAGCAAAAATAAAAAATCAACAAAATTAAAAGGCAACTTATGAAATGGGAGAAAATATTTGCAAACCACATATCTGGTAAGTTAATATCCAAAATACATAAGGAACACATATAACTCAAAAGCAAAGAAACAAAATCTGATTAAAAGTGGGAAGAACTAAATAAACATTTTTCCAAAAAGGTTAAACACATGGCCAATAGGTACATGAAAAGGGACTCAACGTCATTAATCATCAGGGAAATGCAAATCAGAACCACAATGGTTATATCACCTCACATAGTCAGAATGGCTGTTTTCAAAAATATATATATCAAGTGCTGGGGAGGATGTGAAAAAAAAGAACCCTTACGCATTGCTGGTAGAGTGTAAATTGTTATGACCACTATGGAAAATAGTACGGAGGTTCCTCAAAAAATTAAAAATAGAACTATCATATGATCCAACAATTCCACTTCAAAGGATACAAATTTACAGTTATAAAATGAATAAATTCTCAGGATGTAATGTACAGAATGGTGACTCTAGTTTAAAAAAATATTATATAGTTGAAATTTGCTAAGAGAGTAAACCTTAAAGTTCTCACCACAGGGAAAAAAATGATAATTATGTGAGGTGATGGACGTGTTAACTGACCTTACTGTGGCAATCACCTTAAAAAATATACCGCTATCAAATCATCACATTGTATACTTTAAGTTTACACAATGTTAAATGCCAATTTTATCTCAATAAAACTGGAAAAATATAAGAAAATAAGTTCAGTTTCTAGTTTGTTGAGGTTTAACATTTCTTAGAGAGCTTGACTATAGCTGCTCTTTGTAGAAGACAGAGCAAAGGGTCAGAATATAGGGAATATTCTACAGTATGAAAGGGCTCCAATCCCCTAGAAGGAGTGTGTAGGGAACAATTGATAAAGAAAAGACAAGAGGGCCAGAGGCAACACTCAGAGGAAATAAAAAGAAGAGGCATGGAAAGTAAACTGGTATGAATTGGCTAGAGAGGAGAAAAATCAGGAAAAGGAAAAAAGTGTCACGGTATCCAAAGGAAAAAGAGAAACACAAGAGGTCAGCTGTGCTGTGTTACATGTTGCAAACAGGATCTGATGATTGGAAAGCCACTTAGAGTTAGAGGGGTAAACACCTACAGCAAAACAACAGCAAAATGAAAAGCTATTGGTAGAAAGAGCCAGAGTAAACTATTCTTTGTGGAGGACAGGCTCTGAATGGAACAAGATAAAGGACAGGAGCTGTGGTAAAGGACACATGAGCTTCCCATGGACAGGATATGGATCCCAGGGAGAAGCAGGCCCGGGCCATCTAAGAGATACTGCATCCCGAAGGTGACCCCACCAGAGGAATGGTCTCATGGAAGCCTGGGGCAGAAGGCCAAAGGAGACGTCACCAGTGACAAGGGAATTATAGGTGAGACTGGGAGCAGGGGAGCCATGAAAATACCACAGCAGAAAGGAATCCACATTTGTAATCCCCTAACCTCTGACAGGCAAAATGGTCCCCCAAAGATATTCATGCCCTAAGCCCTAGCTTCTGTAAATACATCAGATGACATGGCAAAAGGGACTCTGCAGATGTAATTAAGGTTACAAACTTTAAAACAGGTAAATTATTTTGGATTTTCTGGGTGAGCCCAAGCTAATACATAAACCCTAAAAAGCAGAGGACTTTCTCCAGATGGAGGCAAGAGATGCCACAGTAGGGGAATTCAGAGAAATTCTAAGTGTGAGATGTTGTGATGTATCTGTGATGTAAGGGCCCATGTGAAGGATAGGAAAGAGGCCTCTCAAAGCTAAGGCAGCCCCCAGAGGACAATCAGGGAGAAAACCGGGACCTCAGTCCTACAACATCAGGGAACTGGACTCTGCCAACAAAATGAAATCAGAAGAGGATTCTCCCCAAAGCCTCTGATAAGAGCCTCTGACACTGACTTCAGCCTTGTCAGCCTACAGAAACCAACTAAGTCGACCTGGACTTCAGCCTACAGAACTATGAGACAATACAGTGGTGTGGTTTTAGCCACCAAATCTGTGGCAATTTGTCACGGCCAGCAATAAAACTAACACAACACCCCACGGCACCAGTGCTAGATTATAAATACCCTCAGCCAGCAAAGTATTTTTATTCCTCCTCCCCTCATCTCCAATGTCATCCTGGAGGAGATAGGTTCAGTCTGGAGAGCAGGAAAGAAGGGAACTGCAGTGTGGGGAAACAGAGCAGAGCCCACCAGAGCCCCAAGCACAGCCCCAAGCATGGCCCCAAGCACAGCCACGACCACGGCCCCAAGCATGGCCCCGACTACAGCCCCAAGCACGGCCCCAAGCACAGCCACAACCACGGCCACAACCACAGCCACAACCACGGCCCCAAGCACAGCCACCACCACAGCCCCAAGCACAGCCACCACCACGGCCCCAAGCATGGCCCCAAGCACGGCCCTGACTACAGCCACAACCACGGCCCCAAGCACAGCCACAACCACAGCCACAACCACGGCCCCAAGCACAGCCACTACCACAGCCCCAAGCGCAGCCACAACCACAGCCCCAAGCACGGGCCTGACCACGGCCCCAAGCACGGCCACGACCACAGCCACGACCACAGCCTGCACTGGAGGCTTTAAGTGGAGCAGCCTTGAAAGAGGGAAAGTGAGAGGCTTTCTCTGGATAAAAGTTAACTTATTTAAATTAAACTAGGGTTTTCATTATCTGAAAGCAAACAGAAAACTCTGGGACCTACAGTGAATTTTATCCAGGGGTAGGAAAGAATAAGCTGAAAGAGCTGGTTTAAAGGGGCAATGGCTGGAACAAACAAGTCACTTTCAATCTGTACCTACCATGTTCACCTCGGTCAAAAAGCCAGCTACACAGATCTACTGTGAGTTCAAGAGCAACCACTGAAATTTGACGTCCATAAATCAAAGCTGTATACACAGCAATGTTCACACAACTATTTCACATATCTAAGATTTAAAGAGAAACCAAGATGAGCTTTCAGATAAAAACTCTGCTTTCACTGGATGACACACAGGGAAAAAAAGCCCTTAAGAAGTAGCATAACTAAAAATTCATCACTACTTTTAAAAAGTGCACTGAAAATGTTACCCAGCGACCAACTAAATTAATTTCCTAAATAAAAGTGAAATGAGTACAAATGTTGAAGGATTACACTGTACTTCGCATTCATTAAGTAATCAAGTCGACACACTGTCTTTCAAAGGACCGTCTTGAGGAGGGAAAAGAGGTGTTCTTCAAAACAAAGATTTTACTTCATGAAAAAAATCATCTAAGTACCTTTGATAACGTTAAACAAGATTTTTTTAAACTGTACAATGCCAAAACAAAGAATCTAGATACAACTTCTAAATGAAACCTCATTTTGGCAAATGCCAAAAAATGAAAGTGGCAGATTATTCAATGTTGCTTCCTCAAAAGAATTTTTATTAATAAAAATGGTACAGATAGGTGCAAGCCAAAAATAAAACCCAACCTAAATCTAGCATCCTCCCCAGATATAAAAACAGCTTTAAATTTGTCAAAGGTGTGGTATCCCACCTGACAAGCCTGAGAAATATCACTAGTCCACATTTAAAGGCGAAAGACCCTTCTCAGCTTTAGAATCTCCAGCAGGTTTTCCCTGCATTGACCACTGTGATGTGGTCAAGGTATCAGAAGGGGAGAAAAAGAAAAAAAAAAAAAACCTTTATTTTTTTTAAAGCCTTTAGTTGTGACAAACTCACTCATTAGCAAATTGGGCAGCCCTGAGAAATCAATCATTCATTTTACTTCTGCTGAGTAAAGTAAGTTTGACTACAAAAGATCTTCTGCCAACAAGGAGACCTGTTTAAGATTTAACAAGTGGGGCTTCCCTGGTAGCGCAGTGGTTAGGAATCCGCCTGACAATGCAGGGAACACAGGTTTAAGCCCTGGTCCAGGAAGATCCCACATGCCACGGAGCAACTAAGCCCGTGCAGCACAACTACTGAGCCTGCGCTCTAGAGCCCGCAAGCCACAACTACTGAAGCCCGCGCGCCTAGAGCCCGTGCTCCACAACAAGAGAAGCCACCGCAATGAGAAGCCCGCACACTGCAACGAAGAGTGGCCCCCACTCACCGCAACTAGAGAAAGCCCGCGGGCAGCAACAAAGACCCAACACAGCCAAAAATATAAATAAATAAAATTAATTAATTAATGTAAAATTTTTTAAAAAAAGATTTAACAAGTGATCTGGCCCAGTTATTAAAATGTGTAAACACTTCAAAAATGCCAAAATCCATCTGCCCTGTTCATACAATTAAAATTGATACTCTTAGCTAGGAGAAGGGTAAGAAAGCCTAACAGAAACATACTTCTAAAGTCATCATGTTCAGAACAGAATACCATCAACTGTGTTCTGTACTTCCTAGGTAGTTGTACTTTAACAAGTACTAGCTGCGGTAAGCCTCCATAAATGTCTAACATCACTGGCCTACTTGCTTTACTTACTCAGATGACACCAGCAATTATGAACCAAAAGAAAAATTTTTCTTAACAAGGTAGTCACAAGTGAACCAAAAAAGTACCATTCCAGAATCTCACAGATAATTTAGGTAGTGGTTCCACATATGATACGTGAATGAGGGGGCACTTTATTATCTTGAGTCCTCAAAGGTAGTCTTGAAGAAATCTACCTTATACAAGTCTCATTGACAGATGCAAAGGCTAGCAAAAATGGTTACGTTCTTTTGTTCTAGACTGAAATTATATCAACTTGTGGTGATAAAAGAATTACAAAGGCACACCCCAAATTCAGTGAGCTCAAGTGCAGATTTAACTGTTGCAGGACTATGCAAACCTGGTTATCGTGAGAACTGAGAAAGGACTCTAAGGTCCAAAAATCAGCACACTTAATGCACACAGCAGAGAGCTGTGACCGTCATTCTCAAATGCAACCGACCCAGACAGACCACTTAGATAATCCATTTAAGGCAAAAAGTATATCATTTGATACTTTAGAGGTTTACGTTTTTATGTATTTCTGTGTAAAACAACTGGTATGACATTTTTCTTCGGATTCTTAATTTTGTAATCCTAAAACTCTCTATGCCTTAAGTACTATCTTAGTGACATCAGAAATCACCTATGGAACCTGAGTTTCAGACATGTGTGGTTCCATTAACATAAGCCGAAGCAAAGGCTTTTTTTTTACATCAAACGTTATATAAGGAATCAAAATTCTTACCATCATCTTTTCAAAAAGCTCTAAGATTTCCTTCTCTGACAGTGGCTTTGGAATGTTTTCATTCATCTCTGAAGTGCAATCATTGCTTGAAAATGCAGTCTTCAGGTTGGAAAGTGGAGTCCTTTCTTTCTTGCTCCCTGGAATTCTTATGCTGGCAAATCTGTCCAGCTATGAAGAAAGATAAAATAAATAGCACACACGTAAGTATTCTCTTCTCCAACATTATTTACCTAATTCCCAAAATGAAAAAACAAACAGGGTCAATTACATTATCACTGTGATTTCATCAGGAGGCTTTCAATTAATTCAGCACTTAATCTTTAAAATTAAAAGAAATAATAAATATAAAAATAAGAGTCTTCATAACCATCCTGTCTAAAGGCAGAAGAGATACACAACCTCAAAAGATTCCTTCTAATCTTAAGATTATAGAATTAAGAGTCTAATGAGTGAAGTTTGCTTTACAGATTAACAAATTAAGCATTTTTACAAAGGTAACTTAGCTAATTTAGTGGTTGGCATTCTAACTAGTACTCAGTGTCCTGCCCCCCAGCCCCTCATCCAGTGTCCTTTTCATAGTACAGACTATGGGGTGGGGAGGTGGGGGAGCAGGGCATGATTTAGGCATTTTAAAAATTGACTTTTACTTACACCTCCATAACTTGTTGGCCTGAGAGACATCACATTTCTCTTTATTCAGGTTGGTCTGTATTTGAACTTCATGAACAACTATAGAGTAGCTAAAGCCTCAGGAAATAAAACTGGATTTTTGCTGCAATGAGATTTCTTCTACAATTATATCATCAAATAGTCCACGGATATTTGAAAATGCATAGACTAGTTTACAAAGTTAATTGTTCATTCATTGAAAATTGCTTGAATTTCACAAGTTCTATTCCTAACAGAGAACCTAGACACATACAGTGTTTCAAGTGGTAACCAGCAAAAAAGGTAAAGAAGTGTGTACTTAAAAAGCACAATGATTCTGGAATTGTTCAGCATAACTGTGCACACATTAAGCTACTATTTTCACCATATATATGTGTAGTACATA
The DNA here is from genome assembly GCF_003031525.2 of Neophocaena asiaeorientalis asiaeorientalis. Classification (NCBI taxonomy): domain Eukaryota; kingdom Metazoa; phylum Chordata; class Mammalia; order Artiodactyla; family Phocoenidae; genus Neophocaena; species Neophocaena asiaeorientalis. The sequence continues at coordinate 5,818,364 of NW_020175414.1, forward strand.
GTCCTGTACTATTCACTGTAGTAGCTACTAGCTATGTGTGGTTATTTAAATGTAAATTAAATTTTTTAATTCAGTTCCTTAGTTGCCCTAGTCACATACCAAGTGCTCAAGAACCACAAGAGACTAGTGGTTCCCGTATTGGTCAAAGCACACAAAGTACATTTCTATCATGACAGAAGGTTCTACTGGATAGGGCTACTACAGCCCATTAAAGAAATATAACACTTAAAATTCTGTTAAAAAGGACAGTAAGTCACAGTATTGATTATTCACTTCACTAAAGAAATAGGACTTTTTTCAAATAATGATATGCAAAGATAATAATGTTTATCTTTCAAAATAGGTCTTGAAGTTCACTTTGGAGATAATCCCTAGGAAAAACACCATGTACTATACACTCACACATGGTCCATCTAACATGAACTAAACATTAAAGTACTAACAATATGACAGCTTCTGGCAGGATTACAAAGTAGTCACAAAACACCACTGCTCTCATCCTAACAACAAAAGAAGCCAGATACCCTACAAAATTGTACTTGCTACTGTTTTCAACCCATCGGGAAGCTGAGGAAACAAGAAAACCTGTAAGAACTAAATACTGGGACGTGACAAACTGCTTTTATCCCTGACGAACAGCTGAAGAAAAATAAAGGTAAAGAAAAACCAGCCAAGTCTTTTTTATGAACTTTGACAGCTGCATGGGTACTGGCATGAGAGATTAGAATTCCAAGGGCCTTGGTCATGAAGCTCCAACCATGGCGCAAGTCTGCACCCTCCTACCAACTCTTTCCCTCAAGTCTTCACCAGCTACACGGGGTAGGAGGCCAATGGCTGGGGGCAGAGCAGGAAAGTTGAGCGGGATGCTTGCTCCCTGAGGCATGAAAGGTCTCTCCCAATGCAAAGGAGCTGCTCTCCGAAGGCTCTGGACCAGACAGAAGACCTGAGAGAAATCTAGGCCTTCTCAGAGCACACAACAGCTGAGCACAGCTGACAGAGAGCACACGAAGGCTGGGAGCAGGATAACAGGTCTCTCTGAAGAAACAGAGAGACAGCAATGGAACTGAAAACAAAAAAGAGAATGCTACAGTAACCCTAAAGATGGGCATCAGGACTTTAAAGCAGAAAGAAATATTCCACGGTTTTCAAAGCTAAAGTTCAGTTGTAATGTCAAAAAGCAGATTTCCAGAATCTCATTAGCACTCAGATCCTAAGCCCTCAAAACATCTGAGGCCACAGATGAGCTGAATAAAAAACCGAAGCAGCAGGAAACCAAATGCAGCTCAACTAGAGATTATAGTGACTCAGACCCCATTCCAACAGCCTGAAAGAAGGGCATGCCCTTTCTTGGAAGCAAATATTATTTAATTTCTACTGTAATTAAATAAAATGTCCACCATACAATCAAATATTGCTAGACACACAAAGAAGCGAGAAATGCGCCCATAGTCAAAAGAAATCACCTAGAGATGGCCCAGAGGGTAGAATTACTAAACAGACTACTTAAAATAAGATTTATAAAAATATGCTAAAGGATATAATGAAGAGTGGCCATCATGCATGAAGGATGGAGAATTTCAGCAGCAAACCATGGATACTATTTTTTTTTAACAATTAGAATGAAAAATGTATCAGAAATGAAGAGTTCATTAGATGGCCTTAACAGAACCTGAACATTGCTGAGGAAAGAATTGGTGAACCTAAACACATATCAATAGAAAGAATCTAAACTGAAACAAAAAGGAAAAAAAAAATGGGAAAAGCGAAAAAAAAGAATAGAGTAACCACAATCCGTGATACAATATTAAATGTTGTAACATAGGTGTAACTGGAGTCCAGAAGCAGAAGAGAGAGGATAGATAGATAGATAGATAGACAGACATATACATATATCAATTCACAGATCCAAGAAGCTCAGCAAACCCCAGAAAGAATACTAAAATAACAAACAAAAACCAAACAAACAAAAACAGCTAGGAGCCTCATAGTCAAACTGCTGAAAATTAAAAATAAATGGCAAACCACAAAAGTACAGCCAGAGAAAAGAAGACATTATATATAAAACAAAAATGATACAAATGAAAATTTCTCACCAGAAACAATGCCAGCAAAAGACAATGGAATGACATCTTTGAGGTACTGAAAGAAAAATACCCTTATCCTAGAATTCTATGTTTAGTAAAAATACTTTTCATAAATAGAAGCAAAAGAAAGACATTTCCAGACAGACAAAAGCTAGAGAATCTGTCGGCAGCAGATCTCCTCCACAAAAAGTGTCAAAAGAAGCTTTTCAGGCAGAATTGATGGAAATGGAATCCCATATTTACAAAAAGAAATGAAGAGCAATGGAGAGGTTGCTCTTTTAGAAGTTGGTGATACAAAGATAAATGAGCTATTTAGAACGTAAATAACAACAGTCCAGTGGAGGAGACAAGTACATAGACAGGTAATTATAAAGCCATGTAGACAATGCAGCAAGAAGTGTATACAGTGTATCACAGTAGCAAAGAAGAGGGCCCTCTAACTCACCAACATAAACTTTCCCTGCTTTGAAATAACCCAGAAACATAAAATTATCTCCACATGAATATATGTCCAGAAGTTATTTCTCTATGTACATCAGTACTCCAATCCTTGATACTTGTTTTAAAAAACTAGGGACACCCAACAGCTGTTTTAAGAAATGGGGCTGGTTCCTCTGTCTATCTTCTGAATCACTACTTCATTGCCATCATTTCTACACATGTAATATCAATTCTTGAGTGTAGAAACTATGCTAACTCCTCTTCACACACCACACACACACAAAAAAAGTTAATTAATATGCTAAACATAATGAAGTGAAATTAAGCAAAACATCATCAATGCAACATCAATATTATAAATGTAAACACGTCAATGAACGGGAATAGTAAGTTTAAGCAATTCACAAGCTAATTTGTGAATACTTAACTTCCAACAGTGTAGAAGAAATCAAAATTTTAGTTTTCACCAAAAGTCAAAATTTTTTTAAATAAAAATCTCTGAAAGTCATAAAAATAACAATGACTAATATTTATTGAGCCCCTTCTATATCTATACACTGTGCTAAGAGCTTGAAATGATGCATCAAGTTGAATGTATTTGTTTAATCCTTCAATGAGGAAACTGTATGTTTAAAGAACAAGCTCCAGAACACTTTTAAACATAAAAATGCCATAGTATTTAGCCTAAAAAATAGCATAAAGAAAAAAAAAAATCAACCCATTATGTTTTTAGATGTAGGACTGCATTTGTATCAATAAACAATACCAGAATTTGTACAATAATACAAAATCAGCACACCTCCCCCACATGCTTAGCACCTAAACTCTGCAGGAGGGGTGCCTTCTATCCAAGTGTTAAAACAAATGTGCACTGGACCATTAGCCTAGCTAGATAAAGGCAAGATAGGAAAAATTAGCATATTTCTTTTCCAACTTCTAACTCTATAAAGATGAAAAAAATCAGTGTTTCATAATTTCAATGCTTTTATTTATTTTCCCTGATTAGAAAGGAATGAAAAACAAAATAAGGAAGGAGCCGTGGGAGAAAAATAAATACAATCCTTCTATATTAGAACAGTAAACTGAATTTGTTGAATACCTCAGGCTTAAAGTAAAAAGCATTCCCAGGTATGTGATGCTCTATTGAGCACTACAAGTAGTTTCCAAATAATCTGGGCACTATTACAAGCTAGGTACAGAGTGAACATTACTATCAAATCAGTGTAAATGTTCTAAAGAATTTTCATTTATTTTAAGGGATGATACTATGACTCCACACGTAAATGGGGGGGAAAAAAAACCACTCCTAATTTATCTTTCATGGAATTACACATACAATTTGCTTAAACCAAGACACAAGAGAACATAAAAGCAAACTTTTAAAACACTTTTGTACATAAAAACACGATAGAAATCCCCATCATACTAACTGTAAGTCGATTGTTATTTAATTTGGCAATTTCACTGCAAGTGTATGTGTTTTACAATGTGCACTTGGACTGCTACTCCTAATTTCACCTGAAATTCTCTTAAAGTTCAGCTAGAAACACAACCCAAGCAGGTGAAGTACACAATCTGCCTTTGTTGAAGAACTGGTTAAATACACAGAAGACTCGGGGAATCCTATTATAATGCTGTTTGGAGGTGGTACACAACACGATTAATATGGCTTCAGCTGTGTCTGGGGTGTACTGGGTTTTGTAAATTAATATCACTTATCTTCAGGGGAAGGTAAATGAGCACTCTACTGAGTATTATCTCATACTGATAATCAGTAACGACAGTTTTAAAAAATTTAAAACTCTATCTGGATGTTTAGCTATTGTATAACACTGTAAGAGTGAAAAAACAGTTTTTACTGTTACAATGTTTTAAATGCTAACAGAGCAGTGATTGTTTTTAATTTAAAAACAAAAGGAAGGGGAGGAGCTTCAAGATGGCAGAAAGTAAGGCGTGGAGATCACCTTCCTCCCCACAAATACCTCAGAAATACATCTACATGTGGAACAACTGCTACAAAACACCTATTGAACGCTGACAGAAGACCTCAGACCTCCCAAAAGGCAAGAAACTCCCCCACGTACCTGGGCAGGGCAAAAGAAAAAAAGAACAGAGACAAAAAGAATAGGGACGGGACCTGCACCAGTGGGAGGGAGCTGTGAAGGAGAAAAGGTTTCCACACACTAGGAAGCCCCTTCGCGGGCGGAGACTGCGGGTGGCGGAGGGGGAATCTTCGGAGCCGCGGAGGAGAGCACAGCAACAGGGGTGCGGAGGGCAAAGCGGAGAGATTCCCACATAGAGGATCGGTGCCGACCAGCACTCACCAGCCCTAGAGGCTTGTCTGCTCACCCGCCGGGGCGGGTGGGGGCTGGGAGCTGAGGCTTGGGCTTCGGTCCGATCACTGGGAGAGAACTGGGCCTGGCTGTGTGAAAGCCTGAAGGGGACTAGTGCGCCATAGGTAGCCAGGAGGGAGTCCGGGAAAGTCTGGAGCTGCCGAAGAGGCAAGAGACTTTTTCTTGCCTCTTTGTTTCCTGGTGCGTGAGGAGAGGGGATTAAGAGCGCCACTTAAAGGAGCTCAGGAGACGGGTGTGAGCCGCGGCTATTAGCACAGACCTCAGGGACGGGCATGAGACGCTAAGGCGGCTGCTGCTGCCGCCACCAAGAAGCCTGTGTGCAAGCACAGGTCACTATCCACACAGCCCCTCCCAGGAGCCTGTGCAGCCCGCCTCTGCCAGGGTCCCAAGATCCAGGGACAACTTCCCCGGGAGAACACATGGCGCACCTCAGGCTAGTGCAATGTCACAATGGCTCTGCCACCGCAGGCTCGCCCTGCATCCGTACCCCTCCCTCCCCTAGGCCTGAGTGAGACAGAACCCCCGAATCAGCTGCTCCTTTAACCCCATCCTGTCTGAGCGAAGAACAGACGCCTGCAGGAGATCTACACGCAGAGGCGGGGCCAAATCCAAACCTCAACTCTGGAAGCTGTGCGAACAAACAAGAGAAAGGGAAATTTTTCCCAGCAGCCTCAGAAGCAGTGGATTAAATCTCCACAATCAACTTGATTTACCCCACATCTGTGTAAAACCTGAATAGACAAGGAACCATCCGAAATTGAGGAGGTGGACTTTGGGAGCAACGATGTATATATATTTTTCCCTTTTTCTCTTTTTGTGAGTGTGTATGTGTATGTTTCTGTGTGTGATTTTGTCTGTATAGCTTTGCTTTTACCATTTGACCTAGGGTTCTGTCTGTCCGTTTTTTTGTTGTTCTTATTTTTTTTAATTAAATTTTTTTTCTTAATACTTTTTTATTTTAATAACTTTATTTTATTTTATTTTATTTTAATCTTCTTCTTTCTTATTTTTTCTCCCTTTTATTCTGAGCCATGTGGATGGAAAGGCTCTTGGTGCTCCAGCCAGGCATCACAGTGGGGCCACTAGGTGTGACAGCCAAGTTCAGGACACTGCTCCACAACAGACCTCCCAGCTGCACATAATATCAAATGGCAAAAATCTCGCTGAGATCTCCATCTCAAGGCCAAGACCCAGCTGCACTCAATGACCAGCAAGCTACACTGCTGGACACCCTATGCCAAACAACTACCAAGACAGGAACACAACACCATCCATTAGCAGAGAGGCTGCCTAAAATAATAATAAGGCCACAGACACCCCAAACATACCACCAGATGTGGACCTGCCACCAGAAAGACAAGATCCAGCCCCATCCACCAGAATACAGGCACCATTCCCCTCCACGAGGAAGCCTACACAACCCACTGAACCAACCTTAGCCACTGGGGACAGACACCAAAAACAACGGGAACTACGAACCTGCAGCCTACAGAAAGGAGACCCCAAACACAGTAAGATAAGCAAAATGAGAAGACAGAGAAATATGCAGCAGATGAAGGAGCAAAGTAAAAACCCACCAGACCAAATAAATGGAGAGGAAATAGGCAGTCTACCTAAAAAAGAATTCAGAGTAATGATAGTAAAGATGATCCAAAATCTTGAAAATAGAATAGAGAAAATACAAAAATCATTTAACAAGGACCTAGAAGAACTAAAGAGCAAACAAACAATGATGAACACCACAATAAATGAAATTTAAAATTATCTAGAAGAGATCAATAGCAGAATAACTGAGGCAGAAAAACGGATACGTGACCTAGAAGATAAAACAGTGGAAATAACTACTGCAGAGCACAATAAAGAAAAAGGAATGAAAAGAATTGAGGACAGTCTCAGAGACGTCTGGGACAACATTAAACACACCAACATTCGAATTATAGGGGTTCCAGAAGAAGAAGAGAAAAAGAAAGGGACTGAGAAAATATTTGAAGAGATTATAGTTGAAAACTTCCCTAATATGGGAAAGGAAATAGTTAATCAAGTCCAGGAAGCACAGAGTCCCATACAAGATAAATCCAAGGAGAAACATGCCAAGACACATATTAATCAAACTATCAAAAATTAAATACAAAGAAAAAATATTAAAAGCAGCAATGGAAAAACAACACGTAAGGGAATCCGCATAAGGTTAACAGCTGATCTTTCAGCAGAACTTCTGCAAGCCAGAAGTGAGTGGCAGGACATACTGAAAGTGATGAAGGAGAAAAACCTACAACCAAGATTACTCTACCCAGCAAGGATCTCATTCAGATTTGATGGAGAAATTAAAACTTTTATAGACAAGCAAAAGCTAAGAGAACTCAGCATCACCAAACCAGCTTTGCAACAAATGCTATAGGAACTTCTCTAGGAAGGAAACACAAGAGAAGGAAAAGACCTACAATAATAAACCCAAAACAATTAAGAACATGGTAATAGGAACATACATATCGATAATTACCTTAAATGTAAATGGATTAAATGCTCCAACCAAAAGACATAGACTGGCTGAGTGGATACAAAAACAAGACACATATATATGCTGTCTACAAGAGACCCACTTCAGAACTGGGACACATATATACTGAAAATGAGGGGATGGAAAAAGATATTCCATGCAAATGGAAATCACAAGAAAGCTGGAGTAGCAATTCTCATATCAGACAAAATAGACTTTAAAACAAAGACTATTACAAGAGACAAGGAAGGACACTACATAATGATCAAGGGATCAATCCAAGAAGAAGATATAACAATTGTAAATATTTATGCACCCAACATGGGAGCACCTCAATACATAAGGCAAATACTAACAGCCATAAAATGGGAAATCCACAGTAACACAATAATAGTAGGGGACTTTACCACCCCACTTTCACCAATGAACAGATCATCCAAAATGAAAATAAATGAGGAAATACAAGCTTTAAATGATACATTAAACAAGATAGACTTAATTGATATTTATAGGATATTCCATCCAAAAACAACAGAATACACATTCTTGTGAAGTGCTCATGGAACATTCTCCAGGATAGATCCTATCTTGGGTCACAAATCAAGCCTTGGTAAATTTAAGAAAATTGAAATTGTATCAAGTATCTTTTCCAACCACAACACTATGGGACTATATATCAATTACAGGAAAAAAATCTGTAAGAAATACAAACACATGGAGGCTAAACAACACACTACTTAATAACCAAGAGATCACTGTAGAAATCAAACAGGACATCAAAAAATACCTAGAAACAAATGACAATGAAAACACAATGACCCAAAAGCTATGGGATGCAGCAAAAGCAGTTCTAAGAGGTAACTTTATAGCTATACAAGCCTACCTTAAGAAACATCTCAAATAAATAATCTAACCTTACACCTAAAGCAATTACAGAAAGAATACCAAAAAAAACCCCAAAGTTAGCAGAAGGAAAGAAATCATAAAGATCAGATCAGAAATAAATGAAAAAGAAATGAAGGAAACGATAGCAAAGATCGATAAAACTAAAACCTGGTTCTGGGCTTCCCTGGTGGCGCAGTGGTTGAGAGTCCGCCTGCCGATGCAGGGGAGACAGGTTCGTGCCCCGGTCCAGGAAGATCCCACATGCTGCGGAGCAGCTGGGCCCGTGAGCCACGGCCACTGAGCCTGGGCGTCCAGAGCCTGTGCTCCACAACGGGAGAGGCCACAACAATGAGAGGCCCGTGTACCGCAAAAAAAAAAAAAACCTTAGTAAAAAGTTGGTTCTTTGAGTAGATAAAATTGATAAACCATTAGCCAGACTTACCAAGAAAAACAGGGAGAAGACTCAAAACAATAGAATTAGAAATGAAAAAGGAGAAGTAACAACTGACACTGCAGAAATACAAATAATCATGAGAGATTACTACAACCAACTCTATGCCAATAAAATGGACAACCGGGAAGAAATGGAAAAATTCTTAGAAATGCACAACCTTCTGACACTGAACCCAGGCAGAAATACAAAGTATGAACAGACCAATCACAAGCACTGAAATTGAAACTGTGATTGAAAATCTTCCAACACACAGAAGTCCAGGACCAGATGCCTTCACAGGCGAATTCTATCAAACATTTAGAGAAGAGCTAACACCTATCCCTCTCAAACTCTTCCAAAATATAGCAGAGGGAGGAACACCCCCAAACTCATTCTACGAGGCCACCATCACTCTGATACCAAAACCAAAGAGGTCACAAAGAAAGAAAACTACAGGCCAATATCACTGACAAACATAGATGCAAAAAACCTCAACAAAAAACTAGCAAAGAGAACCCAACAGCGTATTAAAAGGATCATACACTATGATCAAGCGGGGTTTACCCCAGGAATGCAAGGATTCTTCAATATACACAAACCAATCAATGTGATACACCATATTAACAAACTAAAGGAGAAAAACCATATGATCATATCAATAGATGCAGAAAAAGCTTTTGACAAAATTCAACACCTATTTATGATAAAAAAAAAAAGCCTCCAGAAAGTAGGCATAGAGGGAAATTTCCTCAACATAATAAAGGCCATATATGACAAACCCACAGCCAACATCATTCTCAATTGTGAAAAACTGAAACCATTTCCACAAAGATCAGGAACAAGACAAGTGTGCCAAAGGAAACCATAAACAAGATGAAAAGACAACCCTCAGAATGGGAGAAAATATTTGCAAATGAAGCAACTGACAAAGCATTAATCTCCAAAACATACGAGCAACCGATGCAGCTCAATACCAAGAAAACAAATAACCCATGGGCTCCCTGGTGGCACAGTGGTTGAGAGTTCGCCTGCTGATGCAGGGGACATGGGTTTGTGCCCCGGTCTGGGAAGATCCCACATGCCGCGGAGCGGCTAAAGATCAGCTTGGTGTTTTGTGACCAACCTAGAGGGGTGGGATAGGGAGGGTGGGAGGGAGGGAGAGGCAAGAGGGAAGAGATATGGGGACATATGTATATAATTGATTCACTTTGTTATAAAGCAGAAACTAACACACCATTGTAAAGCAATTATACTCTAATAAAGATGTTAAAAAAAGGGAGATATGTAATTATTAGTCATCTTAGAATTTGAGAAGTCAGAAAAACTATTTGTGATCATAAACATACTTCCTTAGAACCCAGAAGGGATTATTTTCATGCAACGCAGGAGAATTATTAAGCAAATAACAGTTCATTTTAAGTAATGAATTAATTCTATTTGAGGGACTTCCCTGGTGGCGCAGCGGTTAAGACTCTGTGCTCCCAATGCAGGGGGCCTGGGTTCGATCCCTGGTCAGCAAACTAGATCCCACATGCATGCCTCAACTAAGAGTTCGCATTCCACAACTAAGGAGCCAGCGAGCCGCAACTAAGACTGGGTACGACCAAGTAAATAAATAAATAAATAAATATTTTTTAAAAGTTCTATTTGAACACATATACCTGAAATCCAGAAAAATATATCACTTAAAATTATCAATTTTCATGCAATTTTGTACTACATTTAAGAGGAGGAAAAACCTTAACAGCTAAAATAACTTGGCTTTTTAATTATCTTTATTATTAACCAGGCAACTTGCTGATTAAAAACATGGCTCCAGAGTCTGACTTCTGAATCCTGCCCAGCCCCTTGCTTGCTGGGTTACCCTAACCAAACTAATTAAAATTTCCACGATAGTATCTTTGGTGAAGAACTGGTTAGATATACAGAAGACTGAGGGAATTCTATTATAGTGCTATTCGGAGGTGGTACACCACACTTAATTAATATGACAGTGAGTTGTTAATAGGAAATAAAACTACTTCTCACCTTTCAGCTTCAGGTTAAAAGACTGATCACTCTATCTAAAGTAGAACATCAGCTCACCCACTCCCCTTTCTCTGTCACAGCACACGGTTTATTTCCTTCATACATCCTGACATATGACTTACAAAAACCTATAATTTTCATATATTTTGTAATTGTTGACTCTGCCTCTTTCCCACCAAAATGTAAGTTCCATGCTAGATAAACCATCAACTGTCTTAGTTGTGGTGGCCAGTCTCTAGGACAGCCCCCAATGATCCCCTGACTTGTGTAATCAACAGCACACTGTGAAAATTATGGAGTGTCATTTCCAAGACTAGGTCATAAGAGACATTACAGCTTTTGTGTTGCTCCCTCTTGGATCACTCACTCTAGGATATGCCAGCTGCCAGATCACGAGGACACTGAAGAAGACCTAGGGGGAGGCCCAATGGGCAAAGAACTGAGCTAAAGAAGCTAGAGAAGCAGGGAGGCATCTTGCCAACAGCCATGTGCTTAAGCCATCCCAGAAGCCCCAGTCAAACCTTCAGATATGAGAGCTCTAGACAACCTCTTCACCGCAACCTCCTGAGACACCAAGTCAGAACCACCCAGCTAAGCAAATTCCAAACTCCTGACCCACAGAAACAATATGAGATAATAAATGTTTGCTGTTTTGGCTTAGTTTGTTACACAGCAGCAGGTAACTTTTACAGCCACTGTTGTGTGTTCAGCCTATGGAACAGTTGCTGGCAGAAAGCTAGCAGTCAATAAGTACTTGAAGGTATGGATAAATAAGCAATTACTAGAGATAAAACACATAAAACATAGTGCCATCCCACAAATGTTTACTACTTAAGGGAAAAATATAATAACAAATTACAAATAAAGTATTGTAAATGCCCTCAAGAAAATCATAAGTAAATTAGCAACAGATAGAGACCAGCGATTAATTCTGGGGTTGAGAAGGAACCTCAAGAGAGGCTTTGGAAAGGGGATACACAGGGAATCTGGTAAAACTGATATGAGAATTACAGGAGATGGTGCATGTTACAAGCTAAGCAGTATACCTGCGTTTTTCCATGGTCTTTACTAAAATGCAAGTGACATCACTATTACAAAGAGACATCGTCGTGGGGAGGAAAACTGGCCGTTCACTGTTTCAGGTGTGATAAGCTAACCACCCCAGTCATAGGTTCACCCAATAACAATTCCCACAAACCCACCAACTACCTCATTCTGCCTTCAATGTTCCTAAATATTACAAATGGGCATTTCCCACTTTTAACTTGTATTATTGAAATTTATGAGAAGTTCTTTAGCCAGACGCTTCTTTGAAAAGATGAAAAAGTACCACCCCCCAAAAAAATTAACTACTTACAATGATTTGCTCACATTTAGATTTCATATAGTATTTTAATATTATTAAATAAAAAACATTATATTATTGAATTCCTTTAAATTGCTTGAAAATAAGTTACCACATGCAATATGTATTCCACAGCCAAGTGCCATGTGCAGAGCAGCCAATGGAAATGCCCACGTAGGGAAGAAAGAAGGCCTCAGTCTTTCTTTATCTGTGATAAAGTCACAAGTCCAATCCTACCGTGTATGTGTTCGGTTTCTCATTTGTTTTTTTGTTTTGCCTATGTTTATAATTTTTTTAAATACTATGTTTCACTTAAAGTTTAATTAAAAAGATTTAATCCTTTCCCATTAAGTTCAATAACACCATGAATTCTACCACAGACCCCTTGGTGGTCCATGGACCACAGGTTAAGAGTCCCTGGTAGGTAGATGTGGAATAATAACAGAAATAGTGGTGGAAAGGAAAGCAATTCAAGTTCTAATGCTTGCAGTGAATCAATGGGAGGGACTAGATGACCTACAGTTGAAACCAACATGGAGAAATGAAATAAAAATGCTCAAGAAGCACTGGAAGTTTTTGAATGAAGAGCTACCAGGAAAATAAAGTCCTCAAATAACCCCTAGGTTTCAAGTAGAGCAAGAGGAAAGCAAACATTCAAAGATAACAGGCTTTGAGTTCCAAAGAGCAAAGTAGGAGGGTTTTCGAAGGCTGGAGAAGTTGGGAGAAACAGACCTGGATGAGGGAGAAGCACATAGGTGCTTAGTGAAGATGTGGATTGATTATGACTTCTGATGTTGACTCTGGTCAGTAGAAAAGTGATTTTAATTGTAATAATTTTAATGAAAATTAACTAGGAAACATAAATCAAACCATGTGGACTGTATCTTCTCAATTTATCTTCTCTCTGCCCTCTGCCCCTACTGCCACTACCCTAGTTCAGGCCACCTGGACAATTGCTGCAGCCTCCTAACTTGTTCCTGTGTCTTCACTGCCCCCTACCTCTACCCCTCCCCGACCTACTCTCTGCACTGATGTCAATTTGATCTTACCGAAACGCAAATCAAATCATGTCTCTCACTCCTGTGCTTAAAACCTTCAGCCTTTGTAACCCCATTACTCAGAGGATGACCCTCAAATATCTTACCATGGCTCAAAGGTCCACTTTAATCTAAATCTTACTTCCTCTCCAGACAATCTCTTCACTACTCCACCACCCTTATATGATCTAGATGTAATGAATAACCTAGAGTCTTCTACACATGCACAAGCTATCCCTCATGCCTAGAACCTATCCACACCCACAACTCCTATCCCATCCCCTTTATCTAGCTAATTTCAACTCAATCCTTAGCTTTCAGTTTGAACTACATCTCACATAGGAGCCTTTCTGACACCTCAAGACTGGATTAGATGCCCACAGACCTAGTGCTTTCCATTATATTATATGTATACTACTCTGAAACTGCCTTTCATCATACATATGTTTACTCAACAAACCTTTAACTCCTTCAGAACAAGAATTGTTATTTTATTCACTAAATGTTCCTGGAACTTGGCATGGTCCTAAGCATGTAGTGGGTGTTCTATTAATATTTGTTAACTGGGTTAATTAATGAAGAGCTTCCTACCTTCCATGCCCAGGACACAAGCTACTGCATCTTGCACTTCTAAATCCTTCTCAACGATATTTTAAATAAGGAATAATTAACACAGCGTATCACGGAGAATGCCAGACATTATGCCTTTTATATATTAAATTTAAAAACCCAGACTCTTCCCAACACTGTTATTTCAAAGTGCAGTCCCCTACACTAAAAACAAGTATGAATTTCTGTAATTTAATACCATGGTATAAGATAGTAAGGAAAATACCCACTCAAAGGAAAAGAGCACAAATACATTTTAAAAGAATTTAATATTCAAAATACCTCAAAGTTATATATACCCACATCTACTCAAATAGTTTCTAATTGCATATATTCAAATATTATAATACTATATGCGTGAAAGGAAATATAAATTAGCTCTGTAAATAAGTATCACACTATTTTTAAGACATAGACCAATACTACCCATACAGAAAAATTATCTGAAGACATCAACAATGGCTTTCTACTTGCCAACATGACACTTCCACTAGGAATCCATTCCACTGATATCCAGGAAGTAAAATTATTACAGGGTAAAAAAATTACTACTACTCCTGCCAGCCTGTATTCCAACCTGTCCTTTAAAACTCAGCTGAAAAGTCACCTTCTCTATGAAGTCTTCTCAAAGACCAAAGTTGACCACACCACTGTGCCATTCCAGCCCATACCACTGCACTACAACTGTACACTGTGTACACATCTGTTTCCCCACTGCTCCCAGAGGGCAGAGACAGATTATTCATTTCTGTATTCCTATACTAGTACTAAGCCCCCAATAAAGGCTTCATGAATGAATGGATAAAAGGATGAATAAACAAGTCTGCATACCCTACTACATCTTAGCATATTCAACTCTGAGAGCTCTTGATCTTATTCCCAAGTTTCTACTGATTTGAAGAGGAGCTCTCTAAACCAGCGCATAAATATTTAAAAAGTCCAAGATAGCACTTAAGTGTTACTACTGAAAATCTAAGTACAGGAAGCTCTAATTAACTCATATTAATGGACTCAGAAAGGCCCACCCAACTTAGTAAATAGTTTAAGTTTTATAGAACTTATTTTCACGTATACTCAGTTGTCCCAGTCCATGCTGGTATACCTACTTTAGACAGAATATTTTGAATATATAGTTTTACAGAAAAGCTGTAGAATATATTATCATACTTTTTGCTTTATCATTCGTTTTTAACTTAAAAAGGAAAAATAAGAATAAAAATAAACAAATTATAGTACAGAAAGCTTTATATCTTACTAGGCCAATATAATTATTTTAAATTATTCTTTTCCATTGAGCATTTTTTGTAAAGTTAATGATTTAGGTCCCGTGACCGTACTTGCGAGTTAGACACAAATTCAGATAATCAAAATCATTTTATTTTCTTTCATAAGTATGACATCTAATTTAACATATATCCCACAAGACACAGCACATCTAGGTAGGCACAGGAATACTCTGCAGGTAGACAAAATCCAAGCCTGTCAGGCACATCCATCTGGAAACTCATCTTCGAGTGAACCAGTCTCACAGAAAACACCCAGGAATATGCTGGAGTGGTCTCGCAGCAGTTAGTTATACTGAGTGAGTCTGAAGGCCCACAGAGAACAGGGAAAGTTTCTCAAAGCACCCATCAGAATGCACACACAGACCATGAACCCCTCAGCGTCTCTAAGACCCCATTCCCGAGGGGAACCAGGAAAGCCTGCACATATACCTGGCAGCAGGCTGCCGTTGTTGCTAGATCTGTGATTTCCATACAGAAGTTTTTCTACGTCCTTTGCAATTAAGAAACCTTATATCCTTTACCTGTTGCCATCTCTCAGTCACACATATATCATTATTCCTTTCGGACAGACCTTTTCAGTTTTGTTTACTAGAAATATTCAAAACAGTTCATTTCTTATCACAGAAAAATTCTTAGATACAATATGTCTTTACATATTGTATATTTACAATTATAATTTTCTCAGGATTAAGATCGATGGTTATGATACAACTTTCCCTTATCAGTTTCAAGGTCAGTAGTCTCATATTGGTGGCTGCAAGAGAAAAGCAGAAAATAAGGAGATATATTGAATACGTCTAGATTTTACACTGGCACTCTGAGTGGAGAAAGGGATAGGACTTAAGTGGCAGTATAACTCTCTTGGTAAAGATCATGTTCTCTGGGGCCAGTCTGCCAGTTTTCCCAGCTGCCTCATGTGACTTTGAACAAGTTTCTTATACTATCTCTTGCCTCAGTTTCTCTGTATTTGAAAAAGGGAATAATAATAATGCCCACTCAGAGGCTTGTTGTGAAAACTGAATGTGTTTATAAAGCTAACATTTGGAATGCTACTTGGCACATAGTTAGTAATTAACTGTCCTTACCATCACATAACACTCCTTTTTCCGATCAGCAGCTGTGTTTCTACATTCTCTAAGTAAATTCTCCAGCAACTTATCTTACATCTTTCTATTCCCTGGAAGATTCCTGCATGTTGACTGAGAGACGTATACCAAGTTAGAGAAGCAGGGTTCTACCACGGAGTCCTTATGTGCCACGTCCAAAAGCTTTAGGCTTGACCTATAGATAACAGAAACTGCAATTAAGCAGTTTCAAATAGGATAAAATATGGTCAGACATGCAATTTAGATAGGTCACTCTGGTTTCTGTGCAGGAGGTTGGCTTTTTAGGAAGCAATAGAAAGTTGTGAGAGTCCTGACGAGATAATAAAGGGACTGGTGCTCTCATAGAAGACTTGAGAGAAGAGAATATATTCAAGAAATAATCAGAAACACTGGAAGGGTGAAGTTACCATCTATGAAAATATAGGAATAGAAATGTGTTTAAGAGGGAAGTAAAGCGTTTAATTTGGGGCACATAGAGTTTCAAGTACAAATGAGACATCCATGTGAAGGTATTCTAGGTCAATGCATGAATGTCTCAACTTGAGGGAAAGATCATAGACAGAGATATACACAAAGATATACCAAGTCAAGTACTATATACACAGGAGAGGAGCAACGGCTTCAGGAAAGCAACCTGAGAAATGACAATAGTTTTAAGATAGGCAAAGGAAAAACACACACAATACAGATAGAAAAGGAAAAATCAGAGGGATATGAAAACCTATAGTTTGGTGCCACAGAAGCCAAGAAATCTTTGTTTTTCAAAGAGGAAGGAAATAACTGTATCAGGCAGAGCAGAGAAATCCATTAAACTTCCAAAGACTAAAAAGTAATGAATATCACTGGGGATAAAAAGGATTATTTTATAATGATAAATTGAAACAACACTCCAAAATGTATATGCACTCAGTTGCAGAGCTTCATAAAACATGAAGCAAAAGCTGAAAGAACTAAAAAGAAAAAATTTTAAATCCAAAATTATACTTGGAGATTTCAACACTCCTCAATAATTTTTAGAAAAAGCAGACGGAAAATCAGAACATAGAAGATGTGAACAACACTATCGACCAACTTGGCCTATTAACTATTTATGGACCAATTCTAACAAAAGCAGAATATACATGGAACATCCACCAGGACAGACCACATTCTGGGACAGAAAGCAAGACTCAAATTGAAAAAGACTGAAATCACACAAAGTATGGTCACTGGCCACAAGGGAATTAAATTACAAATCAGTAACATAAAGATATCAGGAAAATCTTCAAATATTTGAAAATTAAACAACATATACCTAAATAATCAATGGGTAAAAGAAGAAATCAACAGGAAATTTAAAACTATTTTGAATATTCAGAAGATTAGCAGCTAAAGCAGCTCTCAGAAGGAAATTTATAGCATAAAATTCTTATTAGAAAACAAAGTTCTCAATTATTTAAGCTTCCACCTTAAGAAGCCAGAAAAAGAATAAAGCAAAAGTATAGAAATGATAAAGATTAACAAATAAATGGAAATAAAATAAAGAAAATCAGTGAAACCAAAACCTGGTTCTTTGAAAATATAAATAAAATTGACAAACCTCTAGACAAACTAATCAGGGGAAAAACAGAAGACAAATTATCAATATCAGAATTGGAAAAGGGAAATAAATAGAGATCCTACATTAAAAAGATAAGGAAATATCACAAATAATTCATAATTCAACAACATAGGTAATATGGAAAAGAATTCCTTAAAAGACAAACTACCAGGTCTCACTCAAGAAGAAACAGAAAATTTGAATAGTCCTATATTTAGTAATAGACATTTCATTTCAAGCAAGATAGGAATGGCAAATAAACACATGAAAAGATGTCCAACATAATTAGTCACTGGAGGAAACAATCTGTCAGTGTCTTATAAAGTTAAAAACACATGACTCGCCCTCCAAAATGAAAACATATGTCCAAAAACAACTGCACTCAAATGTTCATAGCAGTTTTTCCTAACAGCCAAAAACTGCAAACAACCCAAACTGTTGAATATATAAACCAACTTTAGTATTATCAAACAAGGGAATACTATTCAGTAACAAAAAGAACAAATTTCTGGTACACCCAATCACTAGATGAGTCTCAAAAGCATTATGCTAAGTAAAAGAAGCCAGACACAATGGCAAAATACAATGTAATGCCATTTATATGAAATTCTAGAAAATGAACTACTGTATAGTTCAGAAAACTGATCAGTATTTTCCAAGAGCTGGGAAGGGGGAAGAGAACTGACTGCAAAGGACACAGCGGAAACTTTCTGAGGTGATGGAAATGTTTTATATAACTGTAGTGTATGCATGATTGTATACATTTGTCAAAATTCAGACTGCACTTTTAAAATTAATACATTATATTATATGTAAATCATACCTCAATTTTTAAAAGTACATATTACTAATCACTAATATTGTGAATGCATGGTTTACCAAGCATTTTAGTATATATTACTTAATTTAGCTCTTATAAAAACCCCTATAAACAAGGATGCCAAGGCTCAAAAGCTAAATGACATTCAAAGCTAGTACATGGCAGAGCTGGCACCCAAACCCCGCTCCCCTACATTCACCTACATGTAATGAAGAGCACACACTAATGGAGATCTCAGAACTTCCTCTAGTTGCTGTACAGGACGATGTCTGCTAGCTGTAATTGTGGACTATCTGGTGTCTTGAAGTCAATTTAGTGGAATGGATCACCTTTCTTTTTTTTCATGGAATGGAGAGGACTAAAAAGGAGTAGAAAGGGGCTTCCCTGGTGGCGCAGTGGTTGAGAGTCCACCTGACGATGCAGGGGACACGGGAATGTGACCCGGTCCGGGCGGATCCAACATGCCGCGGAGCAGCTGGGCCCGTGAGCCATGGCCGCTGAGCCTGCACGTCCGGAGCCTGTGCTCCGCAACGGGAGAGACCACAACAGTGAGAGGCCCACGTACCGCAAAAAAAAAAAGGAGTAGAAAGGAAGGAAAAGAAAATGATTAGAGTTCATTATGCTTAGAAACATTAAATATTGGTTCTTAAAAAAACTTTCGTTTTGACAGAGAGAATTTCTGTATGTGTGCTGGGCTACAAAATAAAGTGTGTTTCTCACTGTGGGTCCTAGTCAAAAAAGCTTTAAAACCATCGCTGCAGGCCACACAAGGGATTATGACAGTAACGTTGGCTGCAGAGAGATGAAAGGAGAGATGAAGATCAGCAGGAGCGCTGTACTTTAGGCAAATAGTTGTGAGGGACAAGGGAGAAAAAAGCAGGTCAAAAATAACGCCTGCCCCACAGAAACACCCAGTGGACACTTTGATGGAAAACTCAGCATTCTGACATCCACATTCAATTTCGTCCAGCTTACCTTTTCACACGTACCCCCCTTCACTGTCCTCCTCCCAACCTTTTTGCCTCTACAAGGAAAGCTTTCCTTTCAACCCAGGTATAAACAATGAAGTGTTGTAAGCAAAATGATTTTTTTCACCTTTGTATTACCCTAGCACCTTGGACAGCACTTTATACCTAGTGGGTGCCCAAATATTCGTAGAGCAAATGCTGTTTAAAGTATATTAAATCTGCCTAGGGGCCTCAAGGCTACAGTAATACTTCATTCCTTTAACCCAACAGTGTCCTATGAAATTAAATTCTGACAGTAATTTAAGAAATAACCTTGAAATGTGAAGTACTTTTGCAGGCCTTTAACAGAGCAACCTAAAGAAATGGGTTTCTAACATTAATGTTTCCCAGGATGTTTCAATTTAATGTTTTTAAAATGCTGTTATTCAAACATATGACTACAGCAGATGCCATTCTTATATTTCTTCTCTCAAGTCCTGCCCAAAAAAGGCTATTCACTTTAGGAAGTTCTAAATTAAAAGCACACATGCAACACATATTGCAGGGGTGGCAAACTTTAATTACAAAACATATCGCTAGCACACATCAAAGCATAATGGCAAATGCTTCCCTGCGCTCTGACTCACCAGAAATAGTTTAAAGAGCCCTCAAAATATCCAGCTATCCTCTCCCTCCTCAAAGCTCTGCATTGCTCTGTAACACACATACCCTGTAAGGGTCAACTGCAAATAAGTCAGTCACACCACCCCTCTGTCCATACATCGGGAAGTATTTTTTAAAGGGGGTAAAAATGGACAGAACTGAATGCAGTAGTCAAGATACTTGAGCTTAAATGAGACTCACCAAAACCCTGTGAGGAAGGCAGAGAAGGTATAAAATAAGTCCTGCTTCACTGACAAGTGAACAATCTAATAATTGATCTGCCAAGGTCACAGAGCTAAGAAGTGGTGAAGTTCTGTCTTCCACCGAGAGTCTTCTGATTCCAAGTCCGATTCTCTTTCCACACGGCATCAATCAACAATGACCAAGAAAGAACTGAGTTGTCGGTGTCTCCTGTTCAAGAGAGCCGTGCTTATTCTCTGACCTCCACAACAATGGGCCAGCTGCCTAAACTAGACTGCCTGCTCAATCTTTCCCTGGAAGGAGAGGGTAGCAAGGAATCCAGGACAGTCAATCATGTGAACATCTAAGATGAAGGTAGGTCAAGGCAACAGTCAGAAATCCAGCCAGGTGGTCAGAAAGGCTGACATCAGGTCCTGGTCAAAGCTTCTCTACTCTGTGCAAAGGCAAGACTCCATCTCCAGGAAGCTTGACCAGGACCAAGCCAGGCCCAGATCCCAGGAAACCACAATACCAGGCAGGTTATCAAAAGAGAGACTTGTTCTTTCATTTGTTGAAATAATTTATGAAAATGCTTAACATGTGCCAGACAACATGCCTGGAAGTATTAATAACAACACACTGTCTCTGTGTTCAAAAGGTTTAAACCAGTGAGAAAGACAGACCATAGGCCAACATGAAAAAAAATCTACAAACAAATAGATGCTGGAAAGGGTATGGAGAAAAGGGAACCCTCCTACACTGTAAATTGGGAATGTAAATTGGTATAACCATTATGGAGACCAGTATGGAGGTTCCTTAAAAAACTAAATATAGAGCTACCATATGATCTAGCAATCCCACTCTTGGGCATATATCTGGAGAAAACCATAATTCGAAAAGATACATGCACCCCAATGTTCACTGCAGCACTATTCACAATAGCCAAGACATGGAAGCAACCTAAATGTCCATCGACAGAGGAAAGGATAAAGAAGACGTGGTACATATATACAACGGAATTTTACTCAGCCATAAAAAAGAACTAAATAATGCCATTTGCAGCAACATGGTTGGACCTAGAGATTATCATACTAGGTGAAGTAAGTCAGACAGAGAAAGACAAATATTATATGATATTATATGTGGAATCTAATAAAAATGATACAAAGGAACTTATTTACAAAACAAAAACTGACTCACAGATCTGGAAGTCAAACTTATGGTTACCAAAGGGGAAATATGGCAGGAAGCGATAAATTAGGAGATTGGGATTAACATATACACACTACTATATATAAAACAGATAACTAATAAGGACCTACTGTATAACACAGGGAACTCTACTCAATATTCTGTAATAACCTATATGGGAAAAGAATCTGAAAAAGAATGGATATATGTATATATATAACTGATTCACTTTGCTGTATATCTGAAATTAACACAACATTGTAAGTCACCTATACTCCAATAAAAATTAAAAAAAAAAAAAGACAGACCATAAATCATGTACTGCTTTGATAAAAATATGCACAGGGCACTATGGTAAAACCCAAAAGTTCTGACCCTACCAAGACCAGGGGCAAGGATGAGGGGAGAGGCAAGGAGTGGAGATAGGATGGACAGAGAAAGTCTTCACTGAGGAGGAACCCATTTACTAATGTAAGATCAGATCACGATGGCTTCCAGAGTGGCCCACTGAAGCCACTCCACAACATGACTCTGTTTCTAGAACCTGGAATAGAGATTATGGGTTGGCAAAGTGCAGAGACAGAGTCATGAAACAAAGGTAAGGGTGGGGTCTGAATGAAAAGAGGAAAAAAAAAACTGTAGAGTGCCCACAAAATATGAACAAACCTCAAGAATATCATAACATAGAATACTATTCATCAACAGAAAGGAAGCACTCACACACACCACAACATGGATGAGCCTTGAAAACATTATGCCAAGTAGAAGAATTCAGTCACAAAAGCGCACGTAAGACTCCATTTATATAAAATGTCCAGAAGAGGCAAATCTATAGACAGAAAGTAGACTGGACATTGCCTAGGGCTGAGCGAGTTGGGAATAATTCGGGAGAGACTATTCACAGGTATAGTATATTTTATATAAAAATTCTATATAGTATATTCTATATAAAAAGAATATATATATATATATATATATTCTTTTTGGGTAATGAAAATGTTCTTAAATTGATTGTGGTGATGGTTCTATAGCTCTGCAAATATACTAAAAACCATTGAATCATACACTTTAAATGGGTGAACTACATGCTATGTGAATTATACCTCAATAAGGCTCTGCAAATATACCACTGTAGATTCTCATAAAAGTTAATACTTAATAATTGCACATGGTTTTATTATTGGCCTTAGGAGCCATCTGAAGGCTAAGTCAGCACAGCAAGTGTGTGGGTTTGGAGCTACATGGAACAAGACTCAAGCCACAGCTACACCACTTGAGAGCTGTGCATACTTGGGTAAGCTACCTACTTAGGCTGCCTGAGCCCCAAAGCACTCCGCACTACAATAAGTACATCACCCACCTTGCAGGGTGAGAAGTTATATACATAATCTGCATAAGTGCTCAATATTACTACCATTTCTGAATATTATCCTATGAGAAATAAATGTTATCCAGAAAAGTTTACATAAATATCCTTTTCTTAGATACTATCCAGAGGAATAAAACATAGCGTTCTGATTCAATTTTTTAAATCGTGCATGTCCAGATCTACATCTCATTCATCTTTTTATGCCCACCTAAACCACGTGACTAAGATGTTACTTTGGATATTGGGGGTGCTAAACACTTTTTGAGTGCTCAGTGAGTTCTAGGCACTGTCTCATATTTGACATAAAGTGAAGCTGAATTCAAATCCTAGTTGTCGAAGTGCTGTGCTCGGTCCTCCTTATCATGCTTCTGTATTTTTGGTGCTACTGTTTATTTGGGTCTTGTTGTTATTCTCATTGTTACTTTTTACCGTTAACCAAGAGTTACATTCAAAAATATACTTCTCAGAAAAATTCATTTGAATATATAAGAATCTGTAACGGTGATATAAAATGTTACGTACTTACAAGAAAGCTGACTATTTTCAGCATGCAGAATATAGGATAAGGCATGCTTAGTTCTCTCGTTTTTAAACAAAACTTTTTAAAAATATATGTGTGATATTTTAGTCTGGTTTACTTTAATTAGCAACTACATATTTTTGAAAAGCTGACATGTCTTTAGCTATCCTTTGTACCTCTTTTTGAAGTGTGCGATTCACCCTCAAAGAAAGAGAGATGATTTGAATGATTCCAAGTTGACTAACAACTTGTGATTAAACAAAATTTTTAAATTAACATATTGACTAGTTCCTTTTACTATTTGAAAGCAACAATCTAATGTATTTCACAACCAGTTCTACCTCTTACTTTAGCACTATAAAAAGAGTCCATTTCCAAAACATGCAGTTTGTAGCAATTTCAAAGGTGTTAGTGCAGCACACCATCAACATTACGTGGTTAGTTAAGATTCACAACAAAGGAAACATCAAGGATAATCTTACCATATCATCTGTCAGTGTCCTAATATTTAAATGCTGCAAATGAAAGAAACCAATCATATCAGTAATTTATAACAGCTTTTTTAATATTAGTTAATAGAGTACATTTAAAATCCTACAACACTAAGTTGAATGTAATTCAATTTCTGACAGTCTAATAAAAATGCATTATATATTGTTTTAATCACTTTCTCAAAAAGATGGACAAAACTTACCTTGAATGTGATAGTCTCCTAAAATTTCTTATCTTTGTAAACCTCACAAACTAGAAACCTCACTGTAGTACAATAAATATATTCTCCCAAATAATAGTATTAGCTACCATACAGACTTAGAATGCAATGGATATAGGGGTTTAAATAAGATTTTCAGAAATTTTTTCAAATTATAAAAGTGAAACTTTAAATCTACCATTAGCATGCAGCATAATACATAATGAAGTACTTTGCTGGCTAATTAACTTAAACAATGCTAATAAAAGAGAAGAGAGTACTGGAATGACTATTTGCATCTTTAACATCGGTTTGATTTATCACCAGTTATTGACAGTAGACACTTTTCAATTTCATTGCTACTTCTTTGAGAACACTTTTGCCAATTTCCTTGCTAGACATACACAAGGCCACTTTAGAAAGTGAATAAATTAGTTTCCTGCAAAGTGGAGTGCGAAAGCAATATTAAGCATTTAGGGGGAAAAAACAATCCAAGTTTTTATAAATTCTGGAGCTGGGGAAGATTTTGTATTTAAGTAGCTGGAATCAATTTCCAATTCTCCTTCTTCTTATTCATTGTAGCATTAGACCTTTAAAAGGGCAGAGAAAAGTGTCAAGCACATTTCCTAAACGGGAAATTAGGTCAGGTCTACGAAAAGTATAAAAGGATATGTGTTAGCAATCATCATCTAATGGAATAAGTGGCAAATAGGTATCAATAAATTCAATATTTATTGACAGAATGAAATTTATCATTCATGCTTGTAACTAGAATGCACTTTTTTTTTAACATCTTTATTGGAGTATAATTGCTTTACACTGGTGTGATAGTTTCTGCTTTAAAACAAAGTGAATCAGTTATACATATACATATATCCCCATATCTACACCCCCTTGAGCCTCCCTCCCACCCTCCCTATCCCACCCCTCTAGGTGGTCACAAAGCACCGAGCTGATCTCCCTGTGCTATGCGGCTGCTTCCCGCTAGCTATCTATTTTACATGTGGTAGTGTATATATGTCCATGCCACTCTCTCACTTTGTCCCAGCTTACCCTTCCCCCTCCCCGTATACTCAAGTCCATTTTCTAGTAGGTCTGCGTCTTTATTCTCGTCTTGACCCTGGGTTCTTCATGACCTTTTTTTTCCTTTTTCTTAGATTCCATATATATATGTTAGCATATGGTATTTGTTTTTCTCTTTCTGACTTACATCACTCTGTATGACAGACTCTAGGTCCATCCACCTCACTACAAATAACTCAGTTTCGTTTCTTTTTATGGCTAAGTAATATTCCATTGTATATATGTGCCACATCTTCTTTATCCATTCATCTGTTGATGGACCCTTAGGTTGCTGCCACGTCCTGGCTATTGTAAATAGAACTGCAATGAACATTGTGGTACATGACTCTTTTTGAATTATGGTTTTCTCAGGGTATATGCCCAGTAGTGGGATTGCTGGGTCATATGGTAGTTCTATTTTTAGTTTTTTGAGGAACCTCCATACTGTTCTCCATAGCGGCTGTATCAATTTACATTCCCACCAACAGTGTATGAGGGTTCCCTTTTCTCCACACCCTCTCCAGCATTTGTTTGTAGATTTTTTGATGATGGCACTTTTATGCTCATGAATCTACCTCGATGATGATCCAGGTTAAAAATTTGTACAGTGTAAATCACTATCCCAGATTCTCCACCCTTTCAGAGAAGATGTTCCTTCTTCTACGGCAGGAAAAACAGTAACTGGAGGGACACAGCATGAGCTTCGCTTATACTAAAGAGAATGCAGCTGGATAAGTGATCATGCCAGTTCTAGACTGAATTACGTGATCAGTAGACCACATATGCTGACCTAGGAGCAAAGAAATAATAATACTGGATTAACAAAAGTTTAATGTTGAATCCTGGGTTGTAAAATTTACTTTTAATCACTATTAACTTCAGCAGTTGAAATTAACAAGTATGCACAGAGGCCTGTGAGAGTGGGTGTGATCCTGAGGCACTTAGGGTCACAATCTCATCCCAGAGACCATGACTAGAATTGAACCCAAATCCACATGGCTACTGTATGTGTGCTTTCCCACCAGTAGAGATTTCCAGCCCACTGCATTTGGTTAACCACATTGCTCTCTCCCTCTCCAACCAGAGGTATCACCCCAGTCACAACTCACATCACACCTGAAAGGGATAATTTCAAGTTCCTCTGACAAGAAAAAAGGAATAGAGCCAACTTCTGACACAACAGCATTCTAAGTGGCCTAATGCTTGAAAAGAAAGGCTAATGAAAAAGTATCATGCAGAAATCCTACTTGGAATAGTATGCCACAATAAAGCGAAAACATGTACTAACACAAGTGAAATATTCCAAAATGCCAGTTTGAGTTGCCTTGAGGAAAATGCCATAAAGTGATGTTAAAGAAGAGAAAAGAAACAATGAAAGCAGACAAACAATTTTAAGAGAAATGACACTAGGGCCTATGTAAGATTTATGAACTAAAAACTGCACAGAAGATACAGAAAGTACTATACAGAAAACGTAGGGAATGTAGGTTACATGATGTAAAATTCAGAAGATGTAAATAACCAAGAGGAACATTTTTATTTACCTTCAATGGCCTAAAATAGGACAGGCTTTTAAATTAGAGTTGGACTCATAACTTACAGAAAAAGAGTAGTCACTCTTGAGTAGAAACAAGACACATAAGGATTCATTTTTTTGGTCATAGTATTTTTTTATTTTTTTTTTAATATCCTTAAACTATTTCATTGAGGATCTAGCAACTCAATTAATTTGTTAAATGCTTGGCCTGTTTTTTAAACACTATACAGGCATGCATGTAAGTCCAATTACAAGCTATATTATTATACACAATCTTTCACAAAAAAGAACACGCAATGAATTACAACAGAATTATAATGCTTACATAGAAAAATAAGAAAACTCAAAGGGATGTAAGCGTGGGAAGTTTAACAGTCTGAGAGACAAGCAAGAAGTTAAGGTCAGGTTCACTATTCCTTCTCTTCTGGGAAACACTTATCTATCAATTCTTACCACCAGCAAGATAAGCCAGTAGGGCATGATGACAGCAAATTCAAGGGCCCATGACAGAACTAGAGATGTTGACTGACAGAGTAAACAGCTGGAAAACTCATCTAAAAATGTTGGTTTCTATATCCAAACAGTAGAGACAGAATAAGTTTCAATTCAAGATTCAGCTTTCAGAAAACAGAGATTACATAGGTATTTGTTTACCCACATGCAATCTGAAAGAAACCATTAAACACAAGCTAGCATTAAAAAATATGAGTAGATCTAAGTGTGAGTAATTTCCCCTACAAACTTAAATGTCTAATCACAGTCCACTTCAAATATGATTGGGGAAAAAAAAGAAAGAAACACTATTTAGTGAAAAAATGTAAAGGTTAGATCAAGTGGCATCCTTTTGTAGGATCTTTGAATGCTAATATTAATTCAAGTTTATTGTAAAGTTTACATTATCTCAAAGTCCTACCTGTTTAGATTACAGACTTCTAAAAAGTGGAGTGAGAGGGAGAAGAGGACGACTGACATAAAATCCTCAGATAACTCTGTGGGGTTTTGGCCTTGCTTTTGGAGATAAAAAACTGCAAGGGTGACATCCTTAATGTATAAAAGAAAAAAAAACTTTACTATAAAAAAGTATTGCTTTTGAGCTTCCCTGGTGGCACAGTGGTTGAGAGTCCGCCTGCCGATGCAGGGGACACGGGTTCATGCCCCGGTCCGGGAAGATCCCACATGCCGCAGAGGGGCTGCGCCCGTGGGCCATGGCCGCTGGGCCTGCGCGTCCGGAGCCTGTGCTCCGCAGCGGGAGAGGCCACAACAGTGAGAGGGCCGTGTGCCGCAAAAAAAAAAAAAAGTATTGCTTTTATACTAGTACTTGAAATACTGTTCAAATGTCTGGTTAACTAAGACACTTAAATAAATGAAGTATTTCTGTTTTATAGCTACCAGCATGCTCTTTACTACATGGTCTGGTTGGGGAAAACAGGAACTGCCCATATCAATCCAGTTCATGGGTAGAATTTGCTAACATTCATACCAAGTAGGAAACAGAATCATAAAACCACTATTAAATGGAATCAAATAGGAACACTCTTAAAAATAACAACCTGATAGCAACATTAGGGTTATATTTGCCAGGGGGGAGAAAAGTTAAAAGCATACAATTTTAGATATATTAAAACACTTACACCTAGATGTGACTTTGTGACCTTTAGTTACATTATCTGGCCTATGACTCTATAGTGTTAATGCTTTATGACAATGAGATAGAATAAAAGTGGTGATAATATCAAAATATAAACAACTCTGAACACAGGACCACTGGTAATTAATTGGCTAAGGTGTGGTACTAAAGCACACTGGGGCTCTTTTCCCAAGCCAAACCTCACCCTTCTTCATGTGGCCCTATGTTTCTCAAACTGCTAATTCTATTTCTCCCTAAAAAGAAAGCAGCTCTACATGTAGACAGGTTTTCTGCTAATGACAGTTCCTAGGATGAATGGTCAAGAGGATCACTCTGGCATTGAAAGAGAGAACAAGTCTTTATAGATTTTTCTTCAAAAGAACATAGAATCAAAAAAGGGGGGGGGCAGTTTTGACAGAAACACAGAGCATTGTCCTCTATATTCCCATTTAAGCAAGGCATCAAAACCTTTATTGAAGACAGTACATAATGTCAAAAAATAGATCCAGAGCTTACAGAGCACTGTGCAAAATGCTGTCAATATCGAGGTATGGAGAACACCACCACCAGCTTAGTTGACAAATAAGTAACAAAGACCAAATAAATTATGTAATACAAAGCAACATACAAACCCCTGAGGTTCACATGCAATGAAAAAAAGATTCCAAGCTGTAACCTAAGCGTTTTAGCAAATTTTACATTTTCTTTCATTGGTTGGCACATGTGGATTAGCAGACAGCAAAGGCTCTGTCCACTGATGTCCTTAGACACGTGAAGGCCCACCAGGCATCAAGCTAGCAGGCTCGGATCACTGTCAGCAGAGGCAATACACAGTAATATTTTAGAATAATCTTTAGCTGTTGCAATTTAATTCTATTAAGTTTACACCACTTAACTGGGTCATTATGAGAAATTAGCAACAAGAGGAAAAATTAAAAAGATGAAAGCCTCCGAACACAAGTGACTTGGACCCAATTCTCATAAACTAGACCCTCCAAACCAAGTGGTTTTCAGCTTGTTAGTATGCACAAGGAAAACACCAAGACTTTCTTTGTAAAAGTAGATGGCAGGACCTCAGCTTCCCAAGATCCTGGTGCAGTAGGTCTAAGGTGGGGCTTAGGAACCTGTACACTTAAGGGGCTCGAGGGCACTGCTGCTGCAGCGAGTCTGGGACCACACTCCACCACTATCAGCATTAAACATCCCCTGGGCGGCACACAGACCAACGTCTGTCATGTGCCTCATTTAAAATCTATGTCGCAGAAACAAATGAAAAAAAGGGTGCAGACAGGAAGCACAGAGGATTTTAAAGAAGTGAGAGACAGGGAGCTGGTACGGTTGGGACAGGCTTTAGTGCCCTGAAGTGACTGGCACCAATTAGCACTGATTTAAGAAAATTCAACAATCTCTGAGTGCAGGATGAATCACCAATTGCATCACTTATTCAAATACTTAGTCTCTCTCTAAGGTACAATAATTCAATCTCATAAGCATATATTTAGTACTTAAGTATCAAAAATTGTTCATTATATCAAACCACGACATGACACTATTTGCTTGAAAAAACGGGTGACAGGTTCTGATCAACAGAACACAGTTACACCTTAAGGGGAAAGGGCCAGGCTCAGTCCTCTCTTAATCGTAATCTGTTTAATCATAATTATAATCTGCTCAGTTTTGTTTTAAAGTCCAGCTTATTCCCTTCCACTAATACACTTATAAATACGTGTTTTAATCTAGTAACATTTCTTATCCACACACCTGTCTTTATTTTAATATCAATGCCAATTATAAAGATTGTAGCAATGTAAAATACTACTACTAGCAACTGTGACACTAAACACACCTGTGGATGGGTCGAAGAGGTATCTCCCCAGCAACCACACAACACACCTAGATCTGAAAATATTGTTCTTCAAGGGCTCCAGATTTAACAGCTCAGGAGGGTCCAAAAATAATACTGAAGCTTTCCCAGCTCTGAGGACAAGAGTAGAGCTGGCTCTTTGATACTATAAAGTAAAGCTTTTAAGCTGCCTCGCTCTTCATGTGGTCATTTTTTTAGTTTGAGGTGGAGAAAAGTAAGAGATGTTACGAACAGGTGAGAATCAGAAAAAGCTCACCAGCATCTTTTAATCTGTTCATTTACTCAAAATTGTAATCCTGCCCATCTTAGGATGATAAACACCTGTCCACTGCCCATTTTCCAAGGCTTATGCGCCTTAGCATCCAAGAATCCAGACCTGCCTTCTCCATGACTCCTTCTTTGTGAAAGACCAGGTTTCAGAAGGAGGCATCATTCAACCATTTACAGACATGAAAAGATTCATTTCTGAGGGCACAAGGTTTTCAAAAGGATCAAAAGTCTACCACATAACTGCTCGAAAACAACCACCTCTCCAGAAAAACCAATTCTCAAATTGCTACTTGTAACTCTCACCTGAATTACGCATCACAGGAGCTGAACACCTAACAAGTCATTTTTTATTCTAGCAGAACTCTAGTGCTCCTTTTCTTTCAAAGAGAAAACATAATGACTAATCCTAGTAACACAGCCTTCATACCTATTTTAAGATATTCTCTTCAAGCTGTTCCAGTTTCTTTCACTAAATTACCAGATCAAAAACTCTTCTCCAATGGGTCCAGGAAAAGACAATTCAAATCCCTGAACCCCTTTACAAGGTAGGTCTGGTTCGAGGTCATCAGAACCCAAGACGTTTTTCATTATCTGGAGAAGGCTGAAAAGTAAGATATTAGCTGTAGATGGATTTAAATGGTCCCAGAGCTTCCAAAATCACCCTGAAGTTTATCTAATTACTTTGTTACTTCTGAGAGTGCCTCAGCCTCTTAGATGTCATGTCTAAGACACGAATTTAGACTGGATATTCCTGAGACTTATATAGTACCACGCATCACACTGCTCTATATTTGAGAAGGATTTTATTTGTTTACATTTTAGCATCACCATAAGGAAATAAATCTGGTGAAACCTTCTGAGAGAACAATTTGGTGAAACAAATCCTATGTTCAACCTAGTAATTCTACTAGTAATTACTCTTTAACCTAGTAATTCTATTTGTAGAATCTATACTTAGGAAATAAGAAATACAATCAAGTATTCTTATACATAGATATATATCACTACAGCATTATTTTAAATAGCTAGAATTGTAATCAACCTAAAACTTCCCAGAATATGTGAAAGATTAAATTACAGTCTTACCATAGCAAAAATGCTTACAATATAATGTTACATGAAACAAAGCTGTATTTAAAATTGCACTTGCAATATAATTCTAACTTCATTAATATACACATTTATAGAAAAAAACCAGACAGGAACCACTGTTAATTTTATATATCTGGATTGTGGGATTTGAAACAATTTTTTTTACATTTTTCTGTATTTTCTTAGCTGTCTGGAATGAGCATATTTATTTTTATAATGAGAAAAGTTTTTTTTAATTACTATGGATAATACTTTTCACGCTAAACAGAAAATATAGATTTGTTCCTTTTCAAATAAAAATGTATGTATGAGACAGTAAAAGAAATAAAAATCTAAAAAATCTAATAAATACTGTGAACAGAGACTTTTTAATAGGCTAGATTTTTAATGCATATTTTCAAATACATCAGAATACATTAAGCACATTATTCATTTGTTTTCTAAGCCACATATATAAATTAACCAATCTGAAAAGTCTCCTTGGTTTTGTGAATTATTGATGTTGTCACCTGCTAGAGACTTAATTCCAAGAAAACTATATGAATCACTACATCACAAGCACAAATCCTTTTGACACAAATTCAATTTCTGTGGCAACAATAATATATTGACTTAGCTTTATTTTTCTACTTTGACACTTATTAATGTCAGAAATAAAAGAAATCTATCATTTTTCCTTATTATAAATGTAAACTATCTCATGCCATCTTAAGAAAGCTAAGGTAGGGCTTCCCTGGTGGCGCAGTGGTCGAGAATCTGCCTGCCAATGCAGGGGATGTGGGTTCGAGCCCTGGTCTGGGAGGATCCCGCATGCCGCGGAGCAACTGGGCCCGTGAGCCACAACTGCTGAGCCTGCGCGTCTGGAGCCC
This sequence comes from Neophocaena asiaeorientalis asiaeorientalis, assembly GCF_003031525.2. Classification (NCBI taxonomy): domain Eukaryota; kingdom Metazoa; phylum Chordata; class Mammalia; order Artiodactyla; family Phocoenidae; genus Neophocaena; species Neophocaena asiaeorientalis. The sequence continues at coordinate 5,850,750 of NW_020175414.1, forward strand.
ATGCTCCCAACAGGAGAGGCCACGATAGTGAGAGGCCCACGCACCACGATGGAGTGGCCCAGGCTTGCTGCAACTGGAGAAAGCCCTTGCACAGAAACGAAGACCCAACACAGCCAAAAATAAATAAATAAATTTAAAAAAGAAAGCTAAGATAAATATCACTCACTTGATAACTCAATGCAAATGAAGACATGATAACAAAGTATAAGAAATAAGACATGATTGCTCAAGTAAGACCTAGTCTCATAATCCTTTTTTTCTTTTATTTATTTATTTATTTGTTTGTTTATCTGGCTGTGCTGGGTCTTAGTTGTGGTACGCAGGCTCTTTCGTTGCGGCATGCGGGATTCTCTCTAGTTGTGGTGCGGGGGCTCAGTAGTTGCAACACACAGGCTTAGTTGCCCTGCGGCGTGTGGAATCTTAGTTCCCCGACCAGGGATCGAACCCACGTCCCCTGCATTGGAAGGTGGATTCTTAACCACTGGACCACCAGAGAAGTCCCTCATAACCCTATTTTTCTACTACACAATACAATTAGGCTGCCAACATGTGCAAGACACTATATTAAATACAAAGAAGACCCACCCAGTGGTTAAGAATCCACCTTCCAATGCAGGGGACGCAGGTTCGATCTCTGGTCAGGGAACTAAGATCCCACAAGCTGCGGGGCAACTAAACCCACGTGCTGCAACTACTGAGCCTGCGTGCCACATCTAGAGAGTCCACATGCTGCAACTACAGAGCCCAATCACTCTGGAGCCCACGTGCCACAACTAGAGAGCTCACACGCTGCAACTACTGAGCCCGTGCGCTCTGGAGCCCGAGCACCACAACTAGAGAGAAGCCTGCGCACCACACCTAGAGAGAAGCCACACACCACAACTAGAGAGAAGCCCACACACCGCAACAAAGAGCCTGCATACCACAACTAGAGAGAAACCAAACGCCACAACTAGAGAACTCACGTGCCACAACTACTGAGGCCGTGCACTCTGGAGCCTGAGCACCATAACTAGAGAGAAGCCCACGCACCACAACTAGAGAAAAGCCATGCACCACAACTAGAGACAAGCCCACATGCTGCAACAAAGAGCCTGCACACCACAACTAGAGAGAAGGCATGTGCCACAACTAGAAAGCTCATGTGCCGTAACTACTGAGCCCATGCACTCTGGAGTTTGAGCGCCACAACTAGAGAGACGCCCGCACGCCACAACAAAGAGTCCACACACTGCAACAAAAGATCCCACGTGCCAGAACTAAGACCTGCTGCAGCCAATAAATAAATAAATAAATAAATTTTAAAAGAAAAAAAGAAGAGTGCTAGGAGGTAGAGTCAGA
>NW_020175414.1:5852199-5897835 GCF_003031525.2 Neophocaena asiaeorientalis asiaeorientalis
TATATATATATATATATATATAAATATATAAAAAGAGGACCCAGTCCCTGCCCTTATGAGCTTACAACCAAAGGAGCAGCAAGACAAGTAGATGAATAACCAAAATGCAAGACAGTGGGATAAGCACCATAACAGAGGTATTTAATGCTGACAGGAAGAAAAGGCAGCATTGTTAATCATATGTGCATGAATACTTGCTAATGAACATGCAAACATTATAGCAATGATCTAAACCTAAAGTCAAATTAAGCCATGATTTAGGTAAAAGTGGTAGTACAGAATTTGTCATTTTTACACAATGACAGATTCCTAAAACATTCATTCATTCAACAAATATTAAACATTTCTATGTATTGACAAGGGAACCATCAGTAAATAAAACAAAGATTCCTGTCCTAAAGAAGCTTACCTTCTATTGGGGAACAGACAACAAACACATTAATAAGTTATAAAGGATGTTAGAAGGTGATGAGAGCTCTGCTAAAAATGAAAATTAGCACAAAGTAAGGCAGGCCCAGAAAGCAGGGTTGCAATTTAAAACGTGGGAATTGGGGTAGGCATAAGTCTGAATGGGAAGGTGGCATCTGAGCAGACTGGAGCAGACTAAGGAATCAGGGAAAGTGTTTCAGATAAAAGAGCAGGGAGAACAATAGCCATTAAGAAAGAGCACCTCTAGGGTTCAGGGAAGGAGGGAGCCAGTGTGGCAACAGCAACATGAAACAAATCAAAGAGGAAGGAGGGGCAGATCCATCCCAGGCCATCTTAAGGACATGGGCTTTTATTCTTCTAACAGAACAGTCACAAATGTTTATGCATAAAAACATGTTATAAGTAATCAACTTAAGTAGTAAATAACAGTTGAATCCACTTTGCCAGCAGCTCTGCTTTGCTGGGTGTCAGTTGTATTGGACCACCCTCCTTTCAGCTGCTGGGGCCTCTCACATGCTGTGATTTTTCTTTGGGGCTGAGAACTCCAAGCAATGGCAGTTTCCCAGCACCATCCCTACAGCCAGCATGTTGCCTGGGCCTCAGGAGACTGACAGCTAAAGGGGAGAATACAATGTGAGGGAAGAAAACAGACTGAGTAGGTATTGCACATATAAATTTACAGTAAGGGTGGGTGAACCTTCAGTATCATCAGAAATGAAGATCCCAATTCCGTCGCCCATAGCCCTTTTGTTTACAGTTTCTTGGCCCTGGTCCGGGAAGATCCCACACGATCTTCCCGCGGAGCAACTGAGCCCGTGCGCCACAACTACTGAGCCCGCACTCTGGAGCCCGTGCTCCACAACAAGAGAAGCCACCGCAATGAGAAGCCCGCGCACCGCAACGAAGAGTAGCCCCCGCTCGCCACAACTAGATAAAGCCCACGTGCAGCAACGAAGGTCCAACGCAGCCAAAAATAAAATAAATAAATAAAAGTTACCCAAAAAAAGGAGTTGACCCACTGAGTCATTCTTATTCCTTTCAGGTGGTGATGGGGAAGCTGGTCATGTAGGTAAGAGACCCCCAGCATGAACAAACTTGGGGCATCCTGGTACCAAAATGCTTTGCATGTATGCTGGTGGTGGTTCAAGACCTGCGGACAGCACGTGTCCTGTGTGTCAGCCTATGCCTGAGATCGCCAGACCCCTTTCACTGCATATCCTTCTGCTATTGCTGTGCTATATCCTTATTATCCTGTAATAAAAATGTTCTGTGTATATAAAAAAAAAATTCCTTTGCGTCATTGATCACTCACTGTCTTGCAGTTTGTGGGTTTGTCTTTTTTTTCTTCTTTCCTTTTTTTTAAAAGTGGCAGGGACCTTGTTTCCCTTATCTTTGAACTCCTAGACATATCACGGCGCAGGGAACATTTAGGCCAGTGGTTTTTCAATCTGAATATGAGAATCACCTGAAGAGTTTTTGTTTTCTTTTCCTAATACAAGTACCTGAGTAATATACCAAACCAACTGAATCAGAATACCCAAAGATAGGGCCTGCCATAAGTACTTAAGCTACCCCCAAGGTGACTCTAATATACAGCCAGGGTTAGAAACAACTAAATTGGGCAAGCTCAGTCTTCCAGTGCCTAGCATCACCAAAGTCCCACATGTGCAGATATGGCAGACAACTGTTGGGTTTATCTGTCTCGTGCACACAATCCCTTCTCTATGTCATAGGGGTGGGACCAGCAATCTTCATCATTCTTTGTGAGCCAGCCCTGCCACAGCTGAGGTGAGCAGAGGTCAACACTTAAATCCAAGCAAAGCCAATTAAATCCTCACTCTCCCAGAAATGTGGACTTGGGATTCAGAGATGAGAATCAGGACCAAGAACATATATGTATACCTGGAACTGTGAGACTCTGGGCTTGGCTGTGTGAAAATCAAGGTAGCAGAAGCGATACAATGCAGAGATACAACAGTGGAGCAATGCCTGGTAAGAAGCACCACAAAAATGTATGATCCCAGAAAAGGGAATGAGACAAGCTGCCCGTTTTCAGTTCTCAGCTCCAATCCAAGTGAAGCAGCTAAACTCACTGTGCTTGATCCCAGGAGATAGCCCTGTGCATCTTTACAACTGCCCTTTCTAAGGTTAAACTAGATATTGTTATGTTCCTTTAAGCCAAAAGAGGCCTTGACTGAGACAGAACCCAAGATGCAAAATAGATCCCTAGGTAACCATATCATATAGCCCACATCATCACCATTTCCACCGTCACCTACTGAGCATTACCATAGTTACTAATACACCCAACAATCCTATACATCAGCCATTATCCCATCTTACCGATCAGTAAATTGAGTGTCACAAAAGTGATCTGCCAGAGCGGATGAGTGGCCGGGCTGGGAATGGAACCTTGGTCACTGTGACCCCAAACCCAGGCTCAATTTCCTTCCCTTCCCTTCCCTTCCCTCAGTCCTCGCCGCTCCGTGGGACAGCAGCTGTTTCAAACCTAGGGAGGAAGACTTACAGTAGAAATGAAGCAGTTTCTGAGTTGTTTATGAGGCAAAGGAATTGGAAATGAAATCTTAACAAGAAAGATAAGCATAGGGCTTCCCTGGTGGTGCAGTGGTTAAGAAGCCACCTGCCAATGAAGGAGACACAGGTTCAAGCCCTGGTCCGGGAAGATGTCACATGCCACGGAGCACCTAAGCCCGTGAGCCACGACTACTGAGCCTGTGCTCTATAGCCCATGAGCCACAACTACTGAGTCCACATGCCACAACTACTGAAGCCTATGCACCTAGAGCCTGTGCTCCGCAACAAGAGAAGCCACCACAATGAGAAGCCCACTCACCGCAACAAAGAGTAGCCCCCACTCACCACGCGCAGCAGTGAAGACCCAACACAGCCCAAAAAAATAAATAAAATAAAATAAATAAAAAGAAAGATAAGTATAATTCCAATTGAACGGTTATTAAGTGTTATAACACTGAGTACAAAGTCTTATCTTAAAAGTTGAGGTGATAAGAAGCTGGGGGGGATTGTAATTTCTGAAAACTGACTAACACAAAAATATATGTTTTGCTAGGGAGTTTCCCCCTTTATTTTTTTTAAAGTTGCTTAAGTGTAAAATAGAAATGTAATCAATAGTTTTTATATTTTTATTTGTAGAATTTAAGCGTTAGTACATGCCACAAGCCTTATACACCATGTCCTTCCAAATCAGACTAAACATGAGCCACAAAAATATCCACATTTCAAAATCTCATTCAAAAAAACACACACACATACTTGTCAGAAATTAATTACAGGGCAAAAGCTAAATAAAGAAAATTTAATTTTTAACTTATTGATGGTTAAACTCTTTTTTAAATAATTAAATCACCACTAAGTTTTCCTGCATAATTGGATTACTACTCTTTATTACTACCCTCTAAATTGGTTTGTCACTTAAGTCAAAAAGGTGATTGCATATTTACAAATTTAATATCTGAAAAAGGAGGAAAAAGAGCACAATTCCAGCTCTTACATGCGGTCCCAGTACTATACATAAAATGTGGTTATGTTTTACATCTCTTAGAAATACTAACCAAGCCAGATATCATTATTGAGCATCTAAGCTAACAAAACATCATGCCCGGCCTGGTATATAAAGAACTATAAAACACAGCACCTGCCCTGAAGGAGTTTACAATTCAATAGGTTCTAGAGGAAAACATAAATAACCTGGGTCACTTATTTTCCCTTTTCAGTGATTCAAAAATAGTGTAACATAAGTAAGCATCACGCCACTGCTACACACGCAGAAATACATGGGTTCCTCACCTTAATACTTTTCATTGCACTTCTCACCCAAAGAAATTTGGGGAATTTGGAGAGAAAAATCCTTGAATGGGGTTACATACAGAGTAGTCCAATACTATATCAAACTTACACTATGTCACACGATGACATAGTGAAATTCCAACACATAAAATTCTATCTCACAACTTAGGTTTTGAACACACCAATTTCTGTAGTCAAGCTGCAGGCTCAAGAAACTACAGCCTAAACTGCCCTTGGCAATCTTCCAACAACACCAAGGAGACTTCAGTGATGACTCTCTAGTAATAACCCAAGTATATTTGTAAAGGACTTCTGAAAACACATAGTTTCATATTGATTCATATTCATAATTTCACATTTCATATTGATCATCGCACGATTCAAACACACTAATAAAACGAGTCAACAAGGTTTATGGGGAAGTCAGCAGCTGACAGCAACAGGCACGGGAAGGTCCCCAGTGACCCTAATAACCTATTGCAAATGACCAAGGACTGCGGGTATAACTTACATATAACATTGTGTAAGTTAAAGACATACAATGTGTTGATCTGATACATTTATATTTTGCAATATGATTGCCACAGTAGCTTTAGCTAACCACCTCTATCACTTCACATAATTATCATTTCTTTTTTGTGTGGAGAACACTTAAGATCTAGTCTCTTAGCAACTCGGAAGTTTATGATACAGTATGGTTGACTATAATCACTATGCTATACATTAGATCTCCAGAACTTATCTTCTGATTGTAAGTTTATACCGTTTAACTCATCTCCCCAAAGTTTATCTCCCTTAACACATTCCCCCACCCTTCTTTTTCAGATTCCACATATAGGTAATATCATATAGTATTTGTCTTTCTCCCTCTGGCTTATCTCACTTAGCATAATGCCCTCAAGGTCCAACCATGTTGTCACAAAGGGCAGAATGTCTTTCTTTCTCACAGGTGAATAAACATTCTATTGTGTGTGTGTGTGTATATATATATATATATATATATATATATACCATATCTTCTTTATCCATTCAACTGTTGATGGACACTTAGGTTGCTTCCATATCTTGGCTATTGTGAATAATACTGCAATAAACATGGGAGTCCAGGTACCTTTTAGAGGTCCAGTTTTCGCTTCCTTTGGATATATACCCAGAACTAGGATTGATGAGTCATATGATAGTTCTATTTTTAATTTCTGGAAAACCTCCGTACTGTTTTCCATAGTGGCTGAACCAGTTTACATTCCCACCAACAGCGCACAAGGGTTGCCTTTTCTCCACATTCTCACCAACACTTGTTCTCTCCTCTTGATGACAGCCATTCTAACAGGTGTGATCCCATGCCTGTTTCTGTCATCGTTGATGTCGTTTTGCTCATAAACCCATCATTGAGGGTAGCTTCAGAGGCTAAGAAAGTGTATCATCTTTGCCTGAACAAGATGTACAAGTTATCCAGCAGGAATAAACTGTCACATCATTGGAAGGCAGTCTGACCTGTAGATGGCCTGTGCCTGAGACCACAGGCAGTCCATTTAAACATGAATGTGGGCCAAAGTCTAGCATTAGCCACTAGCCACATATGGCTATTTCAAAAGTTAATTCAAATTAAAAAGTCAGCCCTTTGGTAGCATTAGCCACATATGACTAGTGAATATCAAATCGGACACAGCAGAACAGAACATTTCCATCATCACAGAAAGTTGTACTTAACAGCACTGATCTAGGTGGTAGTAAAAGCTAATGAAATGAATGAGCTCATGCTGGAAGGAGGTATCAAGTAAAAAAAGTAAAAGATCAAAGAGACAGTACTTGGGAACACTAAGAGGGTAGGAAGAGGGATGAGCAAAGATTAGAAGAGAAGAATAAGTTACAGCAAAGGTTTGAAGAAGTGAGGGATCAGTGCTAATACCTTGACATCTAGTAAGACGAAGCTTGAAAATCAGCCACTGGGTTGGCAGTTGTTGATCTGCCAAAGCAATTTCAGTGGAATGACAGAAGCAAAGACAGGTTGAGGAGCCTATGGGAGGTGTCTGAATCCCTCCCTTATGAGCGCACTCTACCCTTGGCCGATGCCATCATGACAGCAGCAGCAAGATAAGAGCTATTTAGTACTTACATGTTAACCCCCATTATAACACATTGAAACATCATGTCTAACCTATAATACGGGTACTACTGTTCCCACATCATAGATGAAGAAACAAACAACAACAACAAAAGTAATTTCCCAAGGTCACACAGCTACCAATTTCAGAGCCAGGACTTAAACCCAGGTTAACTTCAGGGCCCGAGTTCTTTAAAATTACACAATATGGACTCCCTGGTAATACCACACACTTGGTCTGTACCACTATTCTCCATGCCAGACTGAATGGGAGCCTCTTGAAGTCAAGAACCAAACTGTACCCACCTGTGCTATGCTTGGTATTAAAGGCCATTCAAATATTTACAGAATAAATGAAAACAGTTAATTCACAGAATTTGGCTATAAGGAAAGGAGACAGCATGGTATTGAGTGGGTCACAGGGTCATGGGAAAGTTGGAGAGGGAGGTTGTTTGGTTTTGCTTCTGCTTTTTCTTTCAGAATGGAAGATATCTGAGCATTCTTACAGGATGGAGCCTGTGAAGAGTGAAACAGCTTCATGGAATGGGACTGGATCAAGATCAGTGGCAAAGGGATTAACCGTGAATAGAAAAACAGACACTTCTTCTGTGGATATTGGAAAAGAAAGGATGAAGAGTTGCAGATATAGAAGATTACAGCAGCAGTAGCAGGAAATTGAGCCAGTTCAAGCAGTACGGCCTTTATTTTCTCTCTGAAGAATGTGTCAAGGTGAGTGTGAAGAGTCATGAGAAACCATCTCTAAGATCATCTCAGCAAATGCTGTGGCATGTTCCTGTGCAGTATCAAGTGGGAGCTTCACACACACAGAGAATATCATTAAAGGATCCAAAAGAAAATAATAAAAGTCATCATTGCCTCTGTATGGGGAAAATCTGAACTGGTGGTCTAGGATGTAAGAGAGTCTTAGTGAATTTCACTCTGAACTCATACACTGTTGGGCTTTTTAAGAGTTTCATACATTACTTTTTCAATTTAAAAAACGATTTACAACAAAAAGGAATCAGGCCCATAGAGAAGGTAAAAAGAGTGAATACATACAGTCTCAGCATAAATGCTGAGAGAAGTAAAAAAGGACGTAACCAAAAAGCTAGTTCAAAGCCAGGGCTCTGGCCCAGCCTGGCTGCGTTCACATCCATCATTCCCTGTTCCCAGCTGCAGCACCTCAGGACCATCCCCAAACCTCTCTACCTGCCTCAGTTCCATCAAGTGTAACACAAGGGTACCTACTTCAAAGCATTGTATTAGGACTAAGTAATTAAAAGAGTATCCAGCCCACCAAGAGAGCTAAATTAGCATAGCTGTCATGATGATGACTGTGATCAACATATCTGAAGACCGTGCTAATCAGTGAGTCTGTAGATCCTGATGTCTAAGGGCGTCAGTTCACAGAGCTGGAGGGGTTTCCACCAGGATGCAGCAGCACGGGTCAGCCACAGAGAAGCCTATCAGGTTGTTCCAGGCTTGGAGATAGGAGGCAAGTGGACAAGAAGGCCAGAGCTGCTTTATTTATTTATATTCTACCTTATGGCAGGTTTGAGGAGGCGAGGAACGTGAAGGCATCCTAGTTCAAAAGGAAGCCCTGGGTTACTTTCATAGGGTGTGGGTTTAGTGTAGAGCAAGTGTTGTCAGCAGGAGGCTGACAGAGAAAGAAAGAGAGGCAAGGTCAAGGGATGGAGGTCTAGATAAAACAGAAAGGAGGGGATATATGTCCAGGGACCAAGCCTCTTGGCATGTTCCCCACTGGAATTAAGGTCAGGTCCCTGGACACAATGCAGGTGTCCAGCAGGAATGGAGGAAGGAGGAGGGAGGGGGGAAGCAGAAGAAAGGTCAAAATGCTGTCAATAACTGAGATCATGTCACATGCCCTTCAAGATGACCAGCCTGAGAGAATTCAACACTACAGAGATGGAATCTCCCCTATTTTGGGGTTCGGGAACCAAAAGAATAAAACTACAGTCTCCCACTTACAAAGTTGCAACTTTACGATGATGTGAAAACTATACTCATTCAATAGAAACTGTACTTCAAATTTTAAATTTTGATCCTTTCCTAGGCTAGTGATAGATAGGTGGTAGGATACTCCCTTGTGATGCTGGGCGGAGAGCAGCCGCAGCTCCCATCAGCCATGCGATCACGAGAAACAATCACTCTGGACCCACACAACCAGTCTGTTTTTCACTTTCAGTACAGTATTCAATACATGAGATATTCAACACTTTATTATAAAATAGGCTTTGTGTTAGATGAGTTTGCTTGACCATAGGCCAATGTTAAGTTTTCCGAGCACGTTTAAAGTAGCCTAGGCTGAGCTATAATGTTCAGTAAGTTAGGCATATTCCATGCATTTTTTATTATATTTTCAACTTACAACAGGTTTATTGGGTCCCAACCACATGGTAAATCCAGAAAGATCTGGAATAACAACTGTCATGTATTAACTCTTAGGCTCTGTGTTCAAGCTATTGTAACATGCATTACCTCAACTAATCATCACAATACTACGATTATCTATTCCATTTTACAGATAGGATAACTGAGGCACAGAAGTTAATTCTCCCAAGGACATACAGCCATATTTGAATCCAGCCCAAGCCCTCTTTATCACAGTGGTTGGAGGGTTGGAGGGGGTGTTCTAAAGCCACGCTGCCAGGCCCCTGGAGGAGCTTGAGTCAGCAGGTTCAGTTCTCCAATGACCCAGATGTTTCTGGTAGTCTTTACATGCCCTCACCCACCACCACTGCAATCTTTTATAAAAATAAAATAGACATTTAGGGTATATCAATATTATTTAAATTAAAATTAATCATGAATAGATTAATGAACCAGGTGGTGTAAGGTTACAAGAGTAGTTTTGCATAGATTTTCAATTAGCCAAGTGTTCACATCATAAGCTCAAGCCTATATCAGGCACCACCATGAGAGAAAGTGACTTCCAAAAGCTTACAAACATATGCATACAGCAACTGAAAGCAGGCTCGAGATAACATATCAATAAGAGCAAAATGATACCCTCAGAAGATAGGATGAGTGCAGTTAGAACATGGTTTTAATGAAGACCATCACCTTTTATAAAGAAATGAAACTGTCATACTGAGTTTCTGAATGTAGATTATGTGCATTCTATTTTTCATGTTCATTTCTCGGGCTGTCAATTTTTCATTAGAAATGAATTGTAATTGCCTTTATGAATTGCATTCTATCCAATGTTTTTATAAACAAAAACAGTTTAATACTATAGTACAGTCCATAATCAATGTCACCAATTTGTAAATCCTGGTTAAAAACTGAATGTTACAAAGTTTCATTTTTATGACACCCAAATAGCCTGCCTCAGGAAAATGCAGCAATTACAGGATAAACTCCCCCGCATCTTGGGAAGACACCTCACAATAAAATTAGCTAAAGAAATGTAACATTACAGATCTTACAATTAGATTAATCCATGTATCTTTTTTTTTTTTTTTTTTTTTTTTTTTTGGGGTACGCGGGCCTCTCACTGTTGCGGCCTCTCCCGTTGCGGAGCAACAGGCTCCGGACGCGCAGGCTCAGTGGCCATGGCTCACGGGCCCAGCCGCTCCGCGGCATGTGGGATCCTCCCACACCGGGGCACGAACCCGTGTCCCCTGCATCGGCAGGCGGACTCTCAACCACTGCGCCACGAGGGAAGCCCTAATCCATGTATCTTACTGAGAGTTTCAAGAAATTCTACACCTTAACTCCAGAAAAGGCATATACTTTTTTTTTTCTTTTAACATCTAGAATGACCTAGAATTAGCAATAATTTCCTTGGAGAGCTTTGAGCAGGTTATTTAGCCATCTTTAATCCATGAAGGTTTGACGTAGACCACAGCTACTTGGGTATACCCCAAGGCCCTCAGCACACAGGATGCTCTTAGTACATGTTTGATACATTAAATCCCAGTGCCCCCTTTATTTCTGTTATTTAAGATGGGCTATGATGCTCAAAGATGGAGAGATTAGAAAGTTATTGGATATTAATTCCATTCATGGATCTATTTTTAGGGAAAAATACCCTTTTTTTCTGGTATTTAAGATGGGCTATGATGCTCAAAGATGGAGGGATTAGAAGGTTATTAGGTATTAATTCCATTCATGTATCTATTTTCACAGAAAAGAGAGAGATATATATTGGAACCCCCCACAACAACAACAAAAATACTAATCAAAATTTTAAAAAAATTAAATCCTGTAAGCCCTTACGTCAAAGAAATGAAGAGTAAATATTATAAGGAGATATAAATAGAAAGGGAAGAAATGAACATTTCAATAGAATTTATGATGTTTCATTTCTGAAGCTTACTGCTGAGGAGTTACATTGTGTTCTATACCTCTTTTGTATGATAAAGTATATTGTTTAAAGATTGCAAGGGAAATGTTGACCCTTAGAAAAGCACTTAGAGGTAAACTGTTTTAAAGCACATTGTATGCATCCTTCACTACTGATAAATACTTACTAATCACTTTTCGCTCTTCACGAAACAAAAGACTAAACAAAGGTGCAAAACCTTTGCCTGTTCAAGGACTCTCCTAACGTCTTGTCTTAAGGCATCTCCAGGTTCCTCAAACTGAGGTCTGCAGGGCCCTTCCACAGACTCTCCGATTCTATCAGACTTTTGAAACTTTGTATTTTTCCAAGATTATATAAAACGTTAGAAATAAAGCAAGCACGTTCTGTACAATCTGAATGACCCCTCTAGAACCACGTTCCATCAGGCACTTTTGGTGACCATGCCTGCATCTGTGTGCTCTACCAATATGGTATCAGCAGGCCCAACAACATGGACATCATGCCACGTACGGTTCACAAGCTCCTGCACTTAAGAAGAATTCAGTTTCGAAAAGTTCTAATTCCAAAATGACACTATTCAAGGAACGATATACCCAAAGCTATGGAAAGTTAAATTTCAAGAGAAAAATGAATATAGAGGCTGGTGGTCTTGGCTCCAATTCTTTCTGCTCTTTATCAACAGTTTCATATAATTTACTAAAAAAAAAAAAAAAATTTACATATGGCTCTTTTCTTTTTATCATAAGAGTTCATTACTTCACCCAGAACCTCAAGTCCAGACCTTGTGAAAATAACAGGGATGTTAGATAACAGGCCTCCACCAACAGTGTGCAGCCAGATCTTTGGAGCCATCAGTCTGTGCTTAGCCTCCTCAGCTCTGGAATTCCATTTCTACCCAAGAGTCAAGTTGACAAAAAGGAAAACAGCAAACCACACACATATCTTTCCAGTATTAAATCCAACAGTGATGACTTAATTTCAACAAAAATAATTATCAATCACATGAATGTTGTTAATTTAAATTTTATGGGTTTTATACCTTTGTTTTGGATTTTATATGTAAATCTGTTTTGTAAAAGAGCCATAAGCATAAAGAGTTATACTTGGTTTTATATCTATACATATATAAGTAACATTTTTACTATCATTCAATCCACAATGGAGTATCACAAGAATTTTTTTTTTTCTAAGTTTGAGGTCATTCCCTTTGCCAGTTTCTTTTTGTAAGTTTCGTTGGTACCTAAGTTTCATAGTTGCATAAAACTCGTTTTACAAATAAGAACATACCCCTCAGAAAGCTCCAGAAACTTGCTCTGACCTTTCAGCCATAAGAACCAGAAGTCTGCATTAATGCACATGTCACCACCTGACCTGCCAGGATAAGACCTGGGAACAGAATGCCTCCACCTCAACGTGAGGAAAAAGTCTGCTCCAATTAAGATTTCCCAGTATAAGAAAGTTATTCCAATATCCAATGTAACATCCCCAATGCCCTAAAATCTAGACCAAAATTGTACTACTACTACTACTATTACTACTAATGATGACAACAACAAACCTATAAATGGTAAATATTTAGAGGTTACAGTGCTGTTACAGGTCCTGTTCTCTGCCCATCACATTAACTTTTAATCTTCCCAACAACCCCATTTTACACATGAGGAAACAGGCACAGAGAGAGGCTAAGTTCACCCAAGTTCACACAGCTAATATGTGACATAGCTGGAATCGAAGCCCTAAAAATGGTACAAGTCACTGCTTGTAAACATCATTCATAATGCCTCTTCTACAAAAAACTGTGAGAAAGGTTGGCAGTGGGTCCTTTGAAGAATAAAATCTATGGCAAAGCATTTCCGAGTACTTTTCATTAATTAGATAGAAACTTGAATACTCCAGCACCAAAACTTAACTTACTGAAACTCTTAAATTCTCCTCTAAGTTAATAATGATTATGTGATTTGCTATTTGAGAAAATTACTCCCAGTGGTAAGGTATTTCAATGCCACCCTGCTGCTATTGAGAGAAAGTTACCTTTGTAGATCCTGTTCAAAGAAAGCTCGTGCTTTGATCCTTAATATCTCATAAAGTAAAAGGTTATGCTTAATCTATATTTTATAGACCTAAAAGTCAAATTAGTTTCTGGGATAAACAAGCAGAGTGTGATGGTAAGCATATTCTGTAGCATTCATTTCATTCCTAGTTTGGAGGATACTATGTGCTGAGTTAAAGACAATTACGTTAGTGTAATACATAGCAGTTTTTTCTTGTATTATTCTGCAAGCATAAACAAGTTATACACAGGTTAATTTACATTCTAGGTAAAAAGCCAATTTTAAATCCAATCTATAAGGCAGTAAATATATAAAGATTCTAGGACACAGCAATAAAGTTATGCCATATAGTAGAGTTAATTTAAGACAACAATAATAAAAACATGACAAATTTTCACATTCTACCAACTGCGCAAAGGTATTTCAGGTAACATCTGTTCAGAAGCAATTGTTACAAGACAGACTAGATGAGATGCAAGGTTTCACAGTGCAATAAATGTATGTCAGTTTGCTTCTTCATAATTAAAGACCCAAGTCTTTGAAAAAAGCAATTAAGCCTTGCTCTAAATCTAAGACAATTATCCCTGCTCCCACCCCTTTTTACTCACAAAGAAAAGATCCAGAGTGATCCAGAAGTAATAAATACCATATATTATCTATTTTCAGCAGCTAAATATACTCCCCAAAAGCCACTTGATATATTTTGTTCTCTTGATAAATCATCTATTAACAAATAAAAGTAAACTTATTTTTCCTGTTAGAAGGATAGAAGAAAAGAAAGTCTGGGATGATTCAGAGCAATTTACATTCAACGCTCTGTATCCGCTGGTTCTGAATCTGACTAGTCAACCAAACACAGATCAAAAATATTTGGGGAAAAAAAGTTCCAGGCAGTTCCAAAAAGCAAAACTTGAATTTGCCACACACTAGCAACTATTTACAAAGCATTTACATTGTATTTACAACTATATATGTAGCATTTACATTGTATTAGGTATTATAAGTAATCTAGAAATGATTTACTGTAGAATGTGCATAGGTTATATGCAAACACTATGCCATTTTATGTAGGGGACTTGAGCATCCATGGATTTTAGTATCCAAGGAGGGTCCTGGAGCCAACGCCCCGTGGATAACGAAGGACGACTATACTTAGAAGACTGGACTGAATAAAGTGATTTTTACCTTATGAAGGTTTCAGTGCCTGCTAGGTTAGGTGGAATTTTGACATGAATAAAACTCAGGTGCCTAAAGCCTTCAACTAAGAACACCATCTCCAATTCTTGACAGTGTAACTCTAGGACAACTGAGAGCATCACTTTAACTGAGGACTCAATGAAGAAATAAATTCAAAAAGAGCACATAGAAATCACCTGTATCATTATCATACTTGCTTTATGATAATGATACAGCACAGCAAGATGAATGAAGGTTCTAGTCATTATTCCAGGAAACCAAACTGTGGTTATCTAATATTCGCTCAAAGCACAAATCTTCCAAAATAAACGATACCACAGGAAGAGATTTAAATGAATCTGATGGTTCTCCTAAAACATACATTTATGAACTGTGAAACCAAAACTTTCAATGTGGTCATCCTCATAACTGCTGTTAGTTTCCTGTGGCTGCCATAACAAATTACCACAAACCTGATGGCTTAAAACAGCAGAAATGTGTTCAACTGGGCTAAAATCAAGGTGTCAGCAGGGCCGATCTCCCGATATGGGAGAAGGGTTCCTTGCCTCTTCCAGTGTCTGATGGCTGCCAGCATTCTTTGGCATGTGGCTGCAACCCCAATCTCTCTGCCTTGTAGTCACCTCACCTTCTCCCTTTCTGTAGTCAAATCTTCCTCTGCCTCCTTCTCATAAGGAAGTGTGTTTGCATTTAGGGTCCACCCTGATAATCCAGGAAATTATCCCCATTTTTTAAAACTTAATTTAATCATGCCTGCAATGTCCTTTTTTTGTCATAAGGTAACATTCACAGGTTCCAGGAATTAACGTGAATGTTAAGACGTGAATAACTTTGGGAGATCATTATTCAGCCTACCACACCTGCCTCCAAATAAGCCTAAGGAAATAAGGCGAGCAGGCACTATTCTCACCAAGCCCACTACAATTTCAACTCTCAAGTTCCCAGAACAATAAGCAAAAGTTCTCCAACCTGATACCTCTTCCCACCTCACAATCTGCCTATAATCAGGAAATCACTAATTCTATATTCATTAAAGGCATTACTAACTATTATTAATGGTTCCTGAATGAAAAAAGAAGCAGTAAAACAGTAAAACTCCCACTAGCACGGGAGAGTAATACAGGATAGGGATTAAGGATGTGTACTCTGAAGCCAGCTTGCCTAGGTTCAAATCCCAGCCTCACCCACTGGCAGCTGTACAACCAAAGGCAATTTAACCTCTGTACCTCAGCTTCCCCTTCTAGCAAACAAGGCTAATTAATATTATCTACCTCATAGGGTTGTTATAAGGATTAAAGCACTTGAAAGTTATGAAGCACCTAGAACAGTGCTCGGCTCACTAAGGTTAACTGTTATTGCTAACAATGACCAAACACAGTAGACATACAGATATTAATGGACATGGTGAAAAACCTCTCACAACCAAAACTGATGGTACTGTAATGACATAACTGGACAATAACAATCTATACAATGGAAACCATGATTAGATAGATGCCAGATTTACACTAAAGTCTGTGAGAACTTAAAGGATATTCCTAATTGAAAAAGAAGAGCTACTCTTCCAGCTTGGATAATGGAATTTACTGGCCCCCTTTCAAAGGGCTGGCACACATCCTAGAGACGGAAACTTCCCCAGAAGCCACACGTCCTGCTCTCACTCTGGATCTGGTGGCCACCACTGTGCGTACTGTGTGTTTCTAATAGTGGGAGGTAAGAATGGAATGCCCAGAATCACTGACAGGCTTTTCACGACGAGTAAGAAACTGTTTTGTTTTGTTCTAGAAGGGAAATAGGACTCGGGTCCAGGTACTGACGCTGTGACCTAGGGCAGGTACAAGTTTAATGATCCTACTGAATTCTATTCACCTTCACAGTCTTCACCCAGGTTCTTGCACTGTCCTTCCAGCCTCCACTCCAGCCTCCCAGTAACTATCCCAGTAACTTAATACACACACACTGCTTGCCATATTCCCTGCTGAAACCAAGTTGGTTAGTTCGCAAGCAGCCCAAAAGAAGTTGATTCATTACGCAGCCAAACTATCCTACGTTTATAATAGACAGACTTCTACTATTTACACACATCTTTGGGGAGAAGTTCTATGCTAGAGATGTTTATAAACAATTCAGAAGTAACTTGAGGCCCACAACCAAACATGCAGTAGAAAACAAGGATTTGTTTGTCTGCTTTATCCAGGTTCAAAGTAAAACAGGATTTCAGTGGGGACCAGAGCTCCTACCTTCTTACACTAAGACAGGAGTCAGTGGCCAGGTTAGCCCTGAGTTCCACTACCAGTCTGTAGCTTTGTGGTTGCAAACACCAAGCACCTACATTATCCCTACTCCTGTCCCATCACCAACCCGCACTACTTGTTCCAGTCAAAAGCAGCTGCCCCAGGCAACTACATGACCTAATGATGACTAGGTGACCTGGAGAGATTCAGGCTAGCTAGCATCACTTCATCCCAAATCAAGAGAAAGCCAAGAACCAACCTGATGTCTGGCAGTACAGCAGACTGAACAACCGAACAATCATTTTTTGAGGCATTGCAGAGATCTCGCGAGGAAGAGGTGGTCTCCAAAGATCACCCTCCAACCCATTAACAAGTGTTACTGGAGTGGGACTGAGAACAGTGAGAAGTAGGCAGACTGGGAAGGGCTGCTCAGAAGGTAACCTTGAGATTGGGATACTGAGTCTAGGCCAGGACAGAGTTAGAGCTGAGCCTGGAACCCCAGGCCCTCTAAGAGTCCAGTTCAATAGGGAGGTGGCACCCCCAGGCTCCTGGTGGAAACAGACTCAGATCATCTCCAGAGAAAACCCTCCCCGGTTAGGCCTCCTAGAAGACAGGTTTAAGACAAAGCAATGAAATTACTGAATTTGCAATTATTGAAATATAAAGTTTAACAAGCGCAGAGGGAGAGACCAAGCTACCATGGGTGCAAGTCAATGTCAGACAGTTCAAAGATGCACATACCAGAACTGCCAAATAAAGAATAAAAAGAGTAAAGTAGGAATTGTCTAAAGAAATAAAGGAATAAGAAACAAGGAATATCAGGAATACAGTAACCAGGCAGATTGGAAAAAGAAGCAAATGGAACTTACAGAAATAAAAAATAATTGATAACACACATATTCACAAGTTAAATAGATTAGACATAGCTGATAACAAAATTAGTGAAATGTAAAATACCAAGAAATTACCATGTAAGCAAGAATCTAAATTAGTTTGCGAGATTACAAAGAATCCAAATTACTTCTAAATTAATTTAAAGTTTTGATTCAAATCAGACCTCTATCTAAAAACACACAGTATTTTAGATGTGTTTATTAAATGTAAGCCTTAAAAGTGTTGTCTTCAGACATTTTTTTCATCTTTACAACATACCTAAGAAATGAAAAACAGCACAGACGCTAGAACTCATATCACCTGATACTTTTCTCAAGGAAACTAAACTTAAAATCTTAGGTTCTGTTTTCATGACCTCCGTGCTGGAATGAGTCACAGAAAATTACACTTCATGTATTCTGGAGCACAGAAGTCGGAGACAAAATGGAATGACAACATTAACCCAGATGGTAAACTGTAACAGGAAGAAAAGTCATTGCCCAGTGGATTCTTCTCATATGGGATAGAATCTTTCATTGCCAGTCTAACCCTATCTTATTTATTCCTCAGCTCTGTCAAGATAACAATCAACAACATAGTTGATCCTCCCGTGAAATTTCACCATTCCTATGGCCATGTTGATACTTAATTTTGTGTAATTAATCCATGTTGTCCCTCATTTTCAGTATTCTGATACATCTCTTAGCTCTGCTCTCAGTTTTATTCATCTATCATTTTTAATTGTTATATGTAGCTACTCACTCCTCCTCCAGAAGACTTTATTCCCTTAATTTGTGTATCCTGACTTACATTCCTAACAACTTTCATTTGTTCACAGAAGGCACATGCTGTGCTGTAAAATTTCACCTATGACTAAAATGTTTTTCCATATTCCTAAGTAAAATGGAGGGGTTAGTATTAAATTTTCAATTCTGTTGGTCCCACCCCAAATGTATCCACTCTCTATGTGATTAATTTGTGATTTATTTACACACACACAACAAAACAATCTTCACTGTCTATTCTTTCACTAGTTGATGCCAACAGAAAGATTTACAAGGTGCTAATCATGACACTTCCTTTGACTGTTGAAGTGAGTCAGAGAAGCAACCAGAACAGGAGGTTTCAAATACTTAGACTTCTTTCCAAACTAAACAAAACATTCTTTAGCAGTGACCACATGACCCGCCAATTTTAAACGAGCTGTTTCAACTTGGAAAATCATAATCTACTTTTAAAAATTCTTCATGGGACTTAAATATTAAACAGAAAAAGAAATACTATCACCTAAAAGTTCACTTTGATATATCTCATACCCTCAGATGCTGCGGGGGGAAAGGAAAAGTTTAACTTAAAAAAATGCAAAGTCCATAGTGACGTCAATACTCAGACATTTGAACTGCTTCTCACGTCAGCCTTAAAAAATCTGGGGCAACACGATGATCAGGGTATTTGTCAAAGGATCCAAATAGAATTGGACCCTGCCGTCATAAGTCTACGAAGAGATTGGCAACTCTGACAATCTAGAACAAAATGTAGCCCCCAGTTAGGCCCTGTGGGCCCACCCACGTTGTCAGTCAGGTCAGAGCTGAATGACATTGAAGGACCCGGGACCGAGCCGCAGCCTACCGGCACTGTGGGAGCTGCCCCACCCCCCAGCTTCACCCCCTTAACTTACAAACTTAGGGCGTTTCTCTCCAGGCTCATCGGGGCCTCCGGGCGGCGGAGGGTGCTGGAGGCCCTTCCTGCGCGGCATCTTGCGGTCCCGGCAGCTGCGGAACGAGGCGGAGGAGGGATAGGGGGCCCCGGCGGCCGAGCCCTGCGCCGCGGGGTGCAGCCGTGGCCGGTACCGATCCATGCTTCCCCGCAGCTCCGGGGGAGTAGGAGAAGAAAGAAGGCGGCAGCTCTACAAGGCACAGGCGGGAGCCCAGGGGTCTGCGGCGCACTCGCCTTCCCGGTTCCGCCGCCCACGCCGCCAGTTGGGTTCAGCCCAACCGCTGCCACCCGGGCCGCATCCAACACATCCGAAAATTCCCGCCGCCGCTGACCGCCCGGGACCCGCCAATCGCGCGCTGCGCGGTCAGTGACGCTCCCGGGAGCCGCCCCTTCCGGTTAAAAAGAAACGTGATTGGCCGTTCCGCCCGTTCTTTTCGCTGTTCAAGCTTCTGTTGGTCCAGGCAGCCCACCTTAAGGGAACTGGGCGGGATTGGGTTTGGGGAAGCGTGGAGGATTTATGGGGAAGTCTCTTGTCTGGGTGTATTTGGAATTTGGAGAATGGGTTCTTGCTAACCTGGGAGTCTGGCGAGACCCGCCCTACACCACCATATGAGCAGCGCTGGGATGTGAAATCATCTGCTAACCTTCTCTGCAAGTCTTGGGAGGTCTCGGTGCGATGGCCACTGAGAAAAGTAGTTCTGGGACCCGTAGTTGAAGGGGTGCTAAGCGGGAGAGAACCACAGCGCCCACGGCGCTCCATAAGGATGCTTTCTCGACAGATTGTCAAAACGCCTGCTGAGTGCCGGAGTGCTGCGAGCCCGCTCAGGGTGACAGAGACGGCCACCAAAAATCAGCGCTGGGCCACGCCCTTAGGGAGCTCACAGTCTAATGTGCTTCACAAATCCTTACACAAATAACAAAATAATGTAAATGTTATAGCAGTTATTTTAAAAGTTCATTGAGAACAAAAGGGAGAGGAATTGACATTAAATCTGAAGGAGGGGATTTGGAGAGACGAAAGGAAGGATGCCTAGATTTTCTCTGAACAGAAAAGAGTGGCAGGACTTTCAGATAAAAGACGTTCCAGGCAGGAGCAAGGCCAAGAGGAGTGAAGATCAAAGAGTTGAAAAAACTTCAAGGGCATGTAATGAAGGGCCTCGAGCGAAACCATTCCGAAGAGTTTATTGTGTATAGCCAAGGTCGAGATACAAGGCCAAAACGGTTTTCCCACACACAAGCGTGCTTTCTTTCCCCTTTAAAAGCAGTCTCTCCCTTTGAACTATTTCCTTAAGCTACCCATCTTCTTACTCCATGGAGGTGGTGTGGGTAAACATGCAGTACTGATTTGGGTACAAGAAACAACTCTAAGAACTCAGGAGATTAGCACAGAGGTTGAGAAAATGGGCCTTAGTTTCAAGTAAGTCTTCACACTACAGTTTTTTTTTGGGGGGGGTTGTTTGTTTGTTTTATGTTTATTTGTTTTTATATTTGTTTACCAAACTTTCTGTGCCAGCCTCTGTCCTCAAAAATCACCTTGTTTTTAGGGGAAAGTCCAGGAGAACAGAAAGTTCAGGAGAACTGCAAGTAGTTCCTATGTATTGGTGACCGTTAGACCCAGGTGCAAATTTTATTCCCGTTATTTACTAGCTCTGTGATGTTGGAGGTGATGTTAAAATTTCTTTCTGTTGCCTTTCCATATGCAAAAGGGGATGATAATAATACCTAACAAGCAGTGTTGTCAGGCTTAAATGAGGTAGCATATGTAAAGTTCTTAGAAATGTCTGTGAAAGCCTCTCCCACCAAAGACCACCAGGAGGAACATGTGTAGTTGAACCAGTGGAGTTTGTTACTCATAAAGAATGAGGACATGCACTATGGGATGGGGTTTCTCAGTAAGAGTCCAGAAAAAGAATGAGAAGGGTTACTCTGAATTTCAGCGCTGTCAGGGATTGCGGACAGTTCGATGAGTGTGTAGCTTAGTAAATCTTATCTAGAAGGATGGCAGGCTAAAGAATGAGGCTAAAGCTGTAACTGACAAAGGAGGTGCAGTCATTGATAGTCTTGGGAGGTTTGGTATTTAGTGATTTGCCCACTGACCTTATTCTGTAAGATTGGTTATTTCCTTGAGAAGAACAACAGGGCCTATCTGTGAGTGTCAGGCCAGCTTCTAAAAACACTGAGGCCCAGCTGGAAGTGGCAACTAGTTCCCTCATGTCAAGGGCTGCTTTTTTCTTTCTCAGGTCCTTGGCATGTAGATGGTACTAAATATAAATAAGCAGGAGCTGTTATAATTGATTTTCAGGCTTTACATAGATCACTCTGACATTTTTCTCATAGAAATTCTTTGCAACCACAATGCACCTGTGAAAATAATACATTTGTCTAAATTTCACATTTTTAAAGTACATTTTATATGTGTTTATTATTTAGACATCGCAACAGTATGCACTGCCCCTCGTTCTGATGTCCCAACAAGAAGGATATAATATACCCTACTGAGTCAACAATTTTGGAAGTGATACCTTGTGCCAACCTTGGTACCCAGGGCTGGGACAAAGTTGAATGGCACCAAAGGCAGACCTGGAGAAGCTTGGAATCCAGGAATATGTTTCTTTCCTTTATCATGTCTGTTCATTCTAAACATCTAGACAATTAGTAATGCAATCCTTGTGAGGGTTCACTCTTAATGACTATATAAGAGAGAAAGTTGTGAAAAGTTGAGGGAAGGGATGGATCATTCCCATTCAAAATTTTTTTTTAGTGACAAACAATTTTATGAGATACCATTTTACCCTCATCAAACTGGCAAATATTACAAAGTTCCACATCACCAAGTTTTGACCAAGATGTAGGGATTTCTTCGTAGATGATAAGAGTGCAAAACTGGTACAGCCAGTTTGGGCAGCAACTTGGAAACACCTAGTAATGGTAAAGGTGCATGTACCTATGACCCAGCAATTCCATGTCTAAAGTCTCCCTGGAGAAGGCAAAGATGCCGTACAAAGTATTTCCTGAACATCTGTAAGAGCAAAAAAGGGTAAAGCATTTAGCCATCCTGCAGTCAGGGAATATCTGGATAAATCTCAAAAATAAAGAGGAAAATCAAGTGGCAAAATATATATATATATACATATATATATAAATGTAATGTGTATGTGCGTGATAACACTGCAAAAACACGAGGGAAATAAACACAACAACGTCATCTAGTTCCAAAGAGGAAAGGAAGAAAGAAGAAGGAAGGAATTAAAGCTGAAATGTTATAGCTAAAGTATTGGTAAATGTTTTTATCTATTAAAAGTGAAACATCTGAAGTAAATCTAGCAGAATGTTAACACATTTAATCTCAATGGTGGGTATATTTGTGTCTATTTTATTTTTTATTATTTTCTGTAATTTTCTGTTTATTGGAAATGTTTCATATTAAGGATTTTTTGGGGGGTTGAAAATAAGTTTTTTATATATAAGGTTTTTAACAAAATACATAAGCTAACAGAAATAAAGTAACTTTAGAAATAGCTCCCTTAACTCTTCCTATTCCTTCAGAAAATTTTAGTTTGTTGGCATTGAGACCACAATGAGCTATTAAGTTCATGTAAGGAAAAATTAATTTTCTTTTAGGATGACTTTAATTTTTTTTTTTAATTTTGAGTAATCAGTCATATTTCCTCCTCCACCTGCCTTTCCACTTTTTTTTCTGTCCTCTCTTCTCACATGAATTTCCCTTCTCTCCCTTAAATTAGCACAGAGGTGGAGAGCTAGGAAACAAGGAAAACCGCTACATTTCCCTCTTTCAGTTAAACTACAAGTTCAGTTCTTTGCCATGAATACTTTCCAAGTGGTCAGTGCATTAAAACAAGAACCACTTAATAACAAGCCTAATTCAAGCCTAAGTAATTTAACTTTATCATTTTCATCATTGCTTTACCACCTGACTACAGTGGAGGAATGCCTCACTGTACATAAATTCTGTAGCATTTTGTGCTTAATGACAGTGTATTCAAATAATTGTCTGGCCATTAGCACCGACTTTGCGCTTTCATTCCGAACCCTCAATGACAAGATAAAACAGTGTTGCCTCCCGGACGGGATATGAGGCATGGCTTCTTCCACACTTTCCACATGCTTGTCCATCTTGGTTAAAATTGCTTCTGTTTTACAATAGAATGTTAGATGAGAAAAAAGCAAATCACATCCTCAGAATGACCACTGATACAGTTATATGATGCATGTGTCTACACCAGTGTTTCTCAGCCTCGGCACTATTAACTTCTGGAGCTGGATAACTCCTTGTTATGGGAGGGACTGTCCTATATACTGTAGGATGTGTAGCAGCATTCCTGACTTTTACCCACTAGTTGTCACCAAAAATTTCCCCAAGCATGGCCAAGTATCCCTGAAGGGCTGAAGAATATTTCACTGTATGGATATAGCACATTTTGTTTATCCATTCATCAGTTGATGGTCATTTGGATTTTTTTCTACCTTTTGACTATTATGAAGAATGATGCTATAAATATTCATGTACAGGTTTTTGTGTGGACAAAAGTATTTCTTCTCTTGGATACATGCACAGGAGAGAAATCGCTGGGTCATATTCTAACAGTTTAAGGAACTATCAGACTTTTCCAAAGTAGCTGCACCATCCTACAGTCCCATCAACAGGGATGGTTCCAATTTCCCCACATTCTTGCCAACAATTTTTTTTTTTTTACCTGACTTTTTGAACTTAGCTATGCTAGTGTGTGTGGAGTGGTATCTCATTGTAATTTTGATATGCTGCTTATTTTTTGTAAAGAAAATGTTACTAAAATACAACTATGCCTGTTCTTTTACATATTGTCTGTAGCTGCTTTTGCTCTACAACTGTAGCATACTTGGGACAGAGACCATATGGCCTGCAAAGCCTAAAATGTTTACTATCTGGCCCTTTACAGAAAAATATTTTCTGACCCCTGCTAAATTATTTTTCCCCCTTGGTGTATCACAATTTGTTTTGTTCGGTTATTTATTTTTCTTCAATGAGAGTAGTATTCCAGTAAGAAGCAAATATTAATTTTGGACAAATGTTCATGATAGAGCCACATTCTTCCCTTTGCCGTATTACACATTTACACAGGCTTTAACAGTTTCTTTTAAGTCTGTTTAGCAAGGCCAAGAAGATCTTGCTACCATAATGAGTCACTGTGGAGAACAGTTGATTCAAGGTAGGTGTGAAAAGGAAAATTATTATATAGATATGTGATTCTTCTTAAAACACATTTAAGTAATTTGTGCTCTGCTAAGTTTTCTCCAGGGCCTTATGCTGTAAGTTCAGATAGAAATTTTTCATAGGGAATATAGTTAATATATTAACACAGTTTAATGTCATGCTTAATAGTTTCCTGGGATTAGAAACTATCAGATTTTGATTAGAAAATTAATTTGCCCATGTTTGTAGATGATAGAGCCGTTTAAAAGGGAACAGGAATATTCCTTAATATTAACTAACTTGCATTAACTAATATTAACATTTAACTAAGGTTCAGTTGAAAGTGTTAGATGTCACTACCAGATCACACTCCCAATATTTGAAATAAGTAGCAAAAAGGAATTAAGAAAGCATTAAGACTGTTGTAAGATTACAGTTTAATTCTTTCGTATTAAAACACAATTACTAATACCCACATATAATTTGTTGAGTCACTTGGATAATAATTTGTCTAATAATAGCAAATAGTAACTATGTAACTCAAAGCTAAAAATACATGTAAAATAAGCTAGAATTCTATGGTACCCTATAGAGATTTTCAAATATTCTTTTTCTT
This sequence comes from Neophocaena asiaeorientalis asiaeorientalis, assembly GCF_003031525.2. Classification (NCBI taxonomy): domain Eukaryota; kingdom Metazoa; phylum Chordata; class Mammalia; order Artiodactyla; family Phocoenidae; genus Neophocaena; species Neophocaena asiaeorientalis. The sequence goes on from NW_020175414.1 coordinate 5,876,763, forward strand.
TCATTAATGTCTCTTTCTCATCACCATATATGTTTTTCTTTTTTTAACCTCAGATGAATTTCTGTGTTTTGGACATTCTGTAAAATCAAATGTACATAAAGCCTGTCTTTATTGAGCTCTCTCCTGAAGGCATTCTTTTGTGTGTATTATTTGCTTTGGTTCTAATTCTTTAGCTGAGCCCATCCTAATACAATAGAATAAATACAGTTTTGTCAGTTTGCCGTGATTAACCTATTGATGTCTCTATCTGGTCGTGAGAGGGTATTGTATAATTAGTTGCAATGGTTAGCAAAGTTAGCATCCTTAGGTTTTTTGCCTATGATTGTCTGAAATATTTACAGTTTCCTGTGAAATCAAGCTCTGCCCTCACCCTGTTCTGAAACTGCAGTCACAAGTGACCAGAAAATTTTATGCTGTCAGGTCTCAATCCTTGATCACCTCTCCATTTGCTGCCATTGATAACAGCATTCTCTTTATTTTTCTTTTTTGACATATAATGTTGTATTAGTTTCAGGTATACAATATAATAATTTGATTTTGTACATATATATATATATTTTTTTTTTTTGGCTGTGCCACGTGGCTTGTGGGATTTTAGTTCCCTAACCAAGGATTGAACCCGGGCCCTTGGCAGTGAGAGCACAGAGTCCTAACCACTGACCACCAGGGAATCCCCTGTATATATTTTGAAATGATTCCACAATAAGTCTACTTAACATCTGTCACTTTATACAGTTACAAAAAAATTTTTTTCTTGTGATGAGTATCCTTCTTCAACATCTCTACTCGCTTATTTCTCTCATCATCTCTCTAAACATTCTTTCCCTGACCTTTGCTCGGGACAGCATCTCACCCCATAGTATGCCTCAAGGTAGAAAACCTAATTCAGTTCCACTTTTTGCAGGGCCTCCAAATAACAAATGACTGGTGGAATTCATGCTTCTGCGGTACATACATGCCTCAGTTTACTCATCTGAAAAATGAAGAGGTTAAATTGTTCTTCAGATATTCCAACTAAGATGCTCAGAGCTCTAATCTTTCATATCAGTACCTCCAGGGCCACCACAGAAGGGGAGGGAAAAGGAAATGGAATGATTCTGGGCCCTCTCCCAAGATACATTTAAACCAACACTGCTTTTACTTGTACATAGAATTCTTCAACATGAGGTTTCATGTGGAAGAAAAAAGGATTTGGAAAAAAGTAAAAAAAATTATTAAATGAAATGGAGTCTAAATCAGTTTTTCTCAATCTTTTTTTTTATTATCTTTCCCTTAAGGAGCCATTGTAGACGTTTTTCCTAAATGCCTCCCTGTAAAATTTTAATACTTTAGATATGCCATGTATTTATCAGTGCTTTAGACATAAACAGAGACCTTTTTTTGCCCCCTAAGAGCCAGTTTTCATACCTTTGGCATGAGGTACCAAGGGTGATATCGGCTCCCTTCCCATCCTCTAAATGATCTAAATAATCCACTACATAACTAACTGGGTCACTTTGAGCTACTTACTATCCTCTGAGAATCTCTATTTCCATTTACAAAACAGGAGAAATAACTTATAAGCATATTATCAAGATTAATTGAAGTAACATATACAAAAGTGTTTTAGCAAAGGGCTAGGTACGTATTATATACTCAATGTTATTTTTCCTTCTCTTTGAAAGTCCCATCCATTTTGACATTCTATGATATCTCAATTCTAGTATATTCCCAATTTAGGCATATAACAAAACTGAAGCTCTCACAATCTCCACCCCAGTTGTTAATGTTTGCCAGCACCACCGCTGTTCTTCAATATTCCAGACAGCAATCCTGAAAGTTCTCTTTGACGTTTCTTCTCTTTGACAAATTACACCCAAGTCATGGTGGTACAGGGTGAACAGTGAGCACCACCCCAAAATCTGAAAAGGAGGAATGTTTGCCCTTCTGATAATCAAACTAATTAAATTAACATATAATCAGAAATTGTTGGGGGTTTTTCCTACGTTAAAGGACTGATAACTTTGACTTCACGGGTATATTAATCCATGTAAAGAAAAATATTCATCAGAAGGTGGGCAGTCAGAACTGGAGAGGGAAAAAAATGAGACTATCCGGATCATAGATACCTAAAATCCAACACATACAAAAGTGAAATCAACATCTTTGTCTCTTTACCTGCCTCTCACCCAGTCAAGTCACCTCAGCAGATAGCAACACGGCCTACCCACTTACCTTAGCAGAAACCTGCTCCCTTTGGCATCCAGTCTCTAAATCCTGTCAATTCCTAGCCCTTAACACGCCTCAAATCCATTCTCTCCACACCATTGCCCTGCCTCAGACACTATTCTCCTGCACGGCTGAACCAGCTTCTGACTGCCTTCTCAGACTCCGCTCTGGTCCCACCAGTGCATCCTAGAGGCTGCTGCCACAGAGCTCTCTCTGAAAAGGTTATCTGATTGCCTAGTTTCTCCTCGGGTTTAAAATCCAGCTCCTCCAGCTATCACAACTCTCTGATACCTCAGAAGAATAAGACTAGAAACCTCTCAAGCAGAAACTGCCATAAACCAATGTGGCATACGCATTGCCTTGACTGGAGAATGGGCAGCGGAAAAACATTTTAACTAGTTTCCTGATATGAAATATCTACCTTCTCTTAACCTTAAAAGAAAACTTGGGGGCTTCCAGGGTGGCGCAGTGCTTGAGAGTCCGCCTGCCGATGCAGGGGACATGGGTTCATGCCCCGGTCCGGGAAGATCCCACGTGCCGCGGAGCGGCTGGGCCCGTGAGCCATGGCTGCTGAGCCTGCGGGTCCAGAGCCTGTGCTCCGCAACGGGAGAGGCCACAACAGTGAGAGGCCTGCGTACCGACAAAAAGAAAAAGAAAAAGAAAAAAAAAATTTCTTTGGGAACTCTGTTCAATTTCTCAGTACTATTCTACTCTTCCTATCATTAGGAAGCCTGATTCATAGCTCTGTGTTGTTTAAATTACTATTTTTCCTTTACTTATTTTCCTAGTTTTAATTTTACTGTAAAATCTCTTCAAGATTCTGCAGTTTAGACTCATAATGTCATCTCTCCTTCTTCTATTTTCCGATAAATCTTTACCTTTACCGCAAGTTACATCTTCATAAATAAGTTTCCAAGATTTTTCTTTTCTTAAAGGCAAATGCTGGAGGCTAATTATCATCTCACCGTATGGTTTCTCTTCTCTTCTTTATTCCTCAAAACTATCACGCAGTTCTCCTGCGATTGCTATCGAAATTCATCTGACCTCTTCCCATTATATTTGTACACCTCTAAACTTACCATCTGTTATTGTCCTTCAGATGGTTACTAAATCCTGAATTCCTTTTAAGGTCCTGCCATTTCTCTAACTCTATTTTCACCTCTCTCAGTTATGTGATTCCCTAGACCTAATTTTCACTTCTTACTACCAGGAGGGAGTGAACTGTTATAAGCAAAATAAAACATCCTCTCTTCATTTATGCTATGACAAGGAAGAGCTGCACCTCACCCATTTCCTGAAAAGTGGTCTTGAGCAAGGACAAACTAGGCTGGCAAAGGAAGAAATGAGGAGAGCTCAGAAGGAGGCTGAAGAGACAGCTGGGTACACCAGGCCCTGTTAAAGTCTTCAGGTGGATGGACACACAGGGGACTCCAGCCCAGAATTTTTTTTTCTCCTAATTTTTATATTTTTGACAGATAAAACCACAGGGCTATGGAAACATGTGTTAGCCCTCCACCAAACCTGTGTTAAACCTTAGTGTTCAGTCTTAGTCTCTTTACTTTTAGTAACCACGTGTTTCTCTGTCCTTAATAAATTTGCTCAAATGCTTTTTGAAATTAAGTAGTACTTCTAGTTCAACCTAACTTTCTAAACTGAGGTTTTAGAAGACAGGACCTCATTTTAATATTTCAGAATGTAAAGCACATGTTCTTTTTGATCTAATTCATATATGTGATTTCGTGTATTTTGACCATGTCCTCTCTTAGTTTTCTCTCTTCCACTTGAAAGAATTCCTGTCTTTGAGTTCTTGTCTCAGTACAGCAGCAGCCAACCCCTTCAGCTGTTTTGGTTGATCATAGATGAATTTTTCCCTACTTGTCCAAATCTTTACTAACTTATAATTACCAGTACCACAAACTGAATTTCAGATGTAGGTAAACCATGCTTCTGTAAGGCAGTGGATACAATTTTCATTTGTTTTTAAAATACTAAAATGCAAAATAGTTTACCTATCAATAGGCCCAGTAGCTCTATTCAAAATAGAGAACTTCTTATAGTAATATGTTGTATGTATAAACATTTTATAAATTGAAAATCACTCTAAAGTATATATATATTATAATTTTCCCTGGCATGTATTTGCCACATGCTATATAGGTATCAGATATGCTTTTTTTAAAATATATTTTAAATAAATGAAACATATATATTTTTAGGAGTTGTTAACATTAGTTTTCATTCCATGGACTATCAAATTGATGTTGTGAAGCTAGCTGAAAGCATGACAGATGGCCAGAAAACAGCACTTAGTGTTAAAACTGTGTCATAAATCATTCATGAGTGAATACCTTACCCTTCACATATGATCAAGGGTTGATGGTATCACAACCTGAAGACTGATAGAAAGTGCAGGTTTGAAGGTATGTTTGTCACAACTGTTTCCGTTGCAAGTCACAAATTCTCAGCTCAGACTAGCTGAAGCACAGAAGGGCATGTCTTTTCGGATAACAAAAAAATACTAAGGAAGTTCACATAATAAAAAGAACTAGATCTCAGAAGCTGGGCCTGGAGATCAGGATTGGCTACATAATTTGCATAATGAAAAAGCAAGATGCCCTGTTCAAAAATTATTAAGAATTTCAAGATGACTACATCAGAGCAGTCAACATTATGTGTGAGGCCCTTCCAAGTTCAGAATCCTGTGTGACATGCAGGTTGTATGCCCATGAAGATGGTGTGCTAGAGATTCAAGTCAACCAGGACCTTCCTTCTCTCTTTCTCCCTGACATCTCTCACATTCACTTTTCTCTGTTTCTTTTTTCATGTTTTCCTCATTCTTTCCTACTGCAATGGCTGAGCCAGTCTTCTTTGCTAATTCAAGCAAATAATGTTTAGAGAGGGCTCTGACTGGTCATATCTGAGTGAAATGCCTAGGTTTGTTGAGGGGACCCAGCAGGGGAGAGGTGGAGTTACCCAAGTGAGAGAATGGGGTGGGCAGATGCATTCAAATCACAAGGAATTGTTGTGGAGTTCCTTAAAGAAAATTGGGATGCTTGCACTAATAAAGATGAGATGGAACAGTATCCTGAGTAGGCAAAACTGAAATATCCACATAAAACCCATTGGGTTTGACTTGTCATCCTTATTGTTTGTAGTTTTTTAATCTTTCTGATCCACAGTGTAAAGATTATGTGAGATGATTAATACTATAGTATGGACATTCAGTAAATATTAGTTTATTTTACATTCTCTAATGTAAGTGTGCATCACAGGGTATAAAAATGTCATCATTAATTTGGGATAGTGGTACAGTTTTTGGATTTATATATAAAAAGATAAACTGCACAGTGAGTCTGGCTGGCTCTAAAGCTTTTCTGCAAAACTCACATGAGAAACGGTTGAGGGGCTTCCCTGGTGGCTTAGTGGTTAAGAATCCACCTGCCAATGCAGGGGACATGGGTTCGAGCCCTGGTCCGGGAAGATCCCACATGCCGCGGAGCAACTAAGCCCGTGCACCACAACTACTGAGCCTGCGCTCTAGAGCCCGCGAGCCGCAACTACTGAGCCTGTGTGCCACAACTACTGAAGCCTGTGCGCCTAGAGTCCATGCTCCACAACAAGAGAAGCCACCGCAATGAGAAGCCCACGCACCGCAAAGAAGAGTAGCCCCCAATCGCCGCAACTAGAGAAAGCCCGCGCACAGCAATGAAGACCCAATGCAGCCAAAAATAAACTAAATAAAATTTTAAAAAAACAACAAAAAGAAACGGTTGAGAGAAAGCTGGAGGACAAATGGAAGGGCAGTGACAAGAAACTTGTGTTTACAATGTGAAGACTATTACTCTTCTCCAGAGCAGGTTTCATAAGTAGAGCCAGTGCACATTATTTGTAAAGATTTGATCTGTCCCTTAATTCCCCTCAGTACAGATGGACAGTCTGCCATGATAAACAAATCTCTTCTGAAGATTTGGAAATAACAAGAGGGAATTTTTAAAATTTACCAAGTATAACTTTCCTAAGAATTCTAAGAATCTCTTTTATAGACATTCCCTACCTGTCATTATCTATTCAGGTATCCAGACTGTTTCATTTCTTTGCCTTTTTCATTCAGCTTTTGAACTATATAGAGTTTCCTTTCTTTTACACATGGGTATACTGGCTACACCTTCGCCCATGCATTATTGAAAGTTTATGAAGAATAGAAAGAGGCTCTTCACACTCTCAGAGAGAAAGGAATTAAGTTTAATTTCTAGGAAGAGCTGAATAGGGAATTTATTATAGACAAGAGAATTAATAAAAGAAAAACATAAAGGTAGAATCAACATTTTGTTTTTGTTACATAGTCAGGATAACAAGGAGAACTGCACAATCACTAATGTAAATAGCCAGTCATCTTACAAGCTAAACATTTTGAAAATTATCTATTTAACTAACTTGATTCTTTTCTCTGCTTTACTTTTGTTAATATGGACTATATCTTGAGAACTAAACTAAGAAGGAAAAAGAATTCAATCATGGTAGGTGATTAGTAGGTTTGTGTGTGTGTGGTTGCAAAATAAATCATATAATTGAAAATATAGAGTTTTATATGCACTGGTTCATGGAACCTCCTCTGTATATATTTAATCCTTTATTTTTTCATGAAGAAATTATGCTAAGTGTTACATATATAACCAACCTCTCTCTCTCTCTCTCTCAAACTCTGAGGAGTCAACGCTTTTGTAATAGTTCTGGAGAAGCAAGAGTCATAGCTGCAAGATGGATTTTCACATGCATTCAGAGATAGCTGGGACCAAGCAAATAGTCTATTTGCCTTAATTGTCATGTATAAGATTAGACAACAGATGTTTTCTTACATGTGGTTTGCTAATTTATTTCATTCTTTCTGTCCATTTACACGATCCATTCTGAAAATGAGTATTGAGAAAGTGTAACAATCTTCTGCTCCTCTTTTTTTTTTTTTGCGGTACGCGGGCCTCTCGCTGTTGTGGCCTCTCCCGTTGCGGAGCACGGGCTCTGGACGCGCAGGCTCAGCGGCCATGGCTCACGGGCCCAGCCGCTCCGCAGCATGTGGGATCTTCCCGGACCGGGGCATGAACCCGTGTCCCCTGCATCAGCAGGTGGACTCTCAACCACTGTGCCACCAGGGAAGCCCTCTTCTGCTCCTCTTGAAAAACAAAATCTAATTTCTCACATTAATATGTCATCTTTCAATGCCAAAACTTAGGGAGAAGAATGTTTTTTACCAACCACAACTTTATATCATGCACAAATAAATATTCTTTAGCTCCATACAAAAATACCAACACACACCCTTCAAAGAACAGCAGCAGCAAAGCAAAAAAACACAGCGGCTATCACACTATCATGCTCTCCAAGGTATTTAACATCTATAAAAGTGTATCTTATTTTTACTCATAAATTCTGGCAAATTCAGTCACTCTCCCAACCCCCACCATATTCATGCATATTCACACATTCTCTGGAAGTCTGGAAATTTGCCCACAATTATGTTTAAAGCCATGATTTAAATGTGACTAGTTTTGAATGAAATGAATGACTTCTACTAAAATTACTCAACATCAAGCATGTTTTAGAAAACTTTTTAGATCAGGACCCATTTTTCTGTTATGTCTGCCCGATAGTAGTAATGCTAAAGTTCCTTGATCCACTTAATGAGGAAACTGACACGGTTTTCCATTATATAGTAGAGCTGACCATAGAATATTTAAATTGGTTTCAAATTTTAGGTTAATGTTCTTACTGCTGTCCTGCTACTTACCTTAATTTATCTTAGTATTTTATGGCGTTGGACATTACTGTCTGCATAATGAGCACAGAAGTTTTAGATGTAGTGCCTCCTCTCTCCTCATTAATGCTGCTACTAAACTTCACTTCTTAAGAAAAAATGATTATATTATATACATATTTCAAAACAGATAATTATGCAGTTGAATGATTACTGCCGTGTGTGGTACTTTAATTCTTATGTGGTGTGTAACTTGATGGTAATCACCCAGAGAATATGTACTCAGTTTACCATTTTTTTAAGCTATAAAAATAAAATAAATATGGTAATAAAAAAATCCAGTTTACAGAAGATTATAAAGCACAAAGCAAAAATCTCCCATTCTTTACTCCTACTTCTGTTTAGCAGAGATAACCACATTTAACTGTTTTTATTTCAAGTTCCTTTGGTCATTACTTCTGTAATACTGAATATTACACTTACATCTTGTTTTTGCAATTTATAAGTACTCAACAGTATCAACTGACTCAATTATGAAAGATGAGAAAATTAGCTTACCCCTACCCCTTCTACTACCTCCTCACTCCAAGGTTTGCTAATTTAACTTTTATTTCTATTTAATTAGTTACCTTTGTTTTTATTTACATATATACACAAATATTTTTACATTTATAATACATAAATGTGATAATATAGTATATCTTTTATCTTAGTGCAGTTTTTTTTCTTTTTTTTTTTTTTTTTTGCCTAATTTTCCCTCCCTTTATTCAGAAACACAGTTCCTTTCCATTAACAAATGTTTACAGCCTATAAAGAATCTTTTGATATTTCTTCATGATTTTATAATCATGTAAAACATACACATTGCTCAATGGATATAGAGTTTCAGTTTTGCAAGAAGAAAAATTTCTGGAGATCTATTGTATAATAATGTGGATATGCTTAACACTACTGAACTACACACTTAAAATGGTTGGAATGAGTAAATTTTATGTTATGTGTTTTTACCAAAATTTAGAAATTTTAAAAATACATGATTATATAATCATACACATATGTTCATATATAGGAAGTCTTCACTTTGCACAGTTCCTACATAAACAAATTTCACTTACCCCAGTTCAGTTGAATAACACCAGTCTCCCAAGAACATGGTTTAAATTTCAGTTGCCACAGTATATTAACTGTGAATGATTGCATAAAGTACAAACTTCAGGAATTCCCTGGTGGTGCAGTGGTTAAGAATCCGCCTGCCAATGCAAGGGACACAGGTTCGAGCCCTGGTATGGGAAGACCCCACATGCCAGGGAGCAACTAAGCCCATGTGCCGCAACTACTGAGCCTGTACTCTAGAGCCCATGAGCCACAACTACTAAGCCTGCATGCCACGACTACTGAAGCCAACACGCTTAGAGCCCATGCTCTGCAACAAGAGAAGCCACCACAATGAGAAGCCTGCACACCGCAACAAAGAGTAACCCCCTCTTGTCACAACTAGGGAAAGCCCGCGAGCAGCAACGAAGACCTACCGCAGCCAAAAATAAATAATTTTATATTAAAAAAAAGTACAAAGTTCACTGCTAACTTGTCAGTCTACAAACCATCTTGTAAATAACAACTGTACACCATGATCATAACCAATCATGGCACTTTTTTCAAAATCTGTTGATTGATTGGTCACTGCACGTCTTTTATTCAGGTCATGCACAGACAGCAAAGCATGTAGTGTGTTGTGTCCTTGTCTCCCCGTGATAAAACTACACGACATTTTACAAAATGAATAATCGAAAATGGAAATGGGCAACAAAGATCAAAGTGCAGCCATAAAAGGAAAAGTCATAATGCTGGTAGTGAAATTCCAACTGAACATAAATCGAGTCGTGAAAGAAATAACTGGCCATTGGAATGCTGACACTGCTGCCATTCAAGAGACTCTAGCTGTGCAGCCAGAAGGACTTAGTGAAGATGAACTTATCAACATAAATAAGGAAAGTGATTGTAATAAAAAGAATGATATCCCTGAGGAAGTGATGCCAATAAAAAAAACTTCACGTTAAAAGCATTTCTGGAGATATTTCACAACACTGAAAGGATAAAATGTCAGAAGCTGAATCAATCTTAAAAAGAAGAATGACGTGAGTTCCCTGGTGGCCTACTGGCATGGCCCAGGTTCAATCCCTATTTAGGGAACTGAGATAGGACAAGCAGCACGGCATGGCCAAAAGAAAAAAATTCAAAAAAAAGAAGAATGATAATTTGCTAAGGCATAGAAAAGATACTTACTCCATATAGTAAGTTATCCAATGGAGAAGGCAGTAGTCTTCCAATCATCCTTGATAAGTTTGTTTTATAAGTTTTTTACAATGAGATAAAACGATTTAATTCTTAATGCTCCTAATGTTTTAACTTACAGTGTACTAAATATATCGTTTTACATTTGCTAATTTCTCTATACCTAATTGACAGTAAGAGCAATTTTAATGTTTTGACTAAACTTGTTAAGGGTTTCAGAACAATCTTAGTTTTCTCTATTGATTATTAAACCAACGCGTATGGTTTCAGCTTGCACAGTCATTTTTTATGGTCTTACTCTACATGCAAAGAGATGATACTGTAGAAGTTCTTTTGGTCATTGTTTATTTTACAAAATTGAGATCATGTTACCTACACTTTTCTGCATTTTCGTCTTCTCACTCATTTTTTTGTGGAAATATCTTTAAATTGATTAGTATAATTGTAAGAGATTCTTTTTAAATAGTTGAAAATTTCATAATATACATGTACTATGATTTCTTGAACCATGCCTTTACTAATGGTCATGAAAAACGTTTTTAGCTTTCTGCCACAATGATCATTGCTGAATAAACATTTTGTAGAAATAGTCTTAAGTACTATTTGATTTATTTCTATGATATAGATTCCCAAGAGTGGAACTGCTAGGTCAAATGTATACTCTTAGATATCTAGATAGCTTCACCAAAGGCCGTAACAATGCATATTTCAGTCCCTTGTCACTAAGGTAAGTATCCTTTTACTTTGCATTCTCACTGGAAATAGAAATTAGAACTCTTAAATTGTTGTCAGTCAGATAAGGTAAGGTTATATCTTATTGTTAATTTAATTGACTATTATTGAACATTGGAGAGTTTTATGTTTGTTGGTCATTTGAATTTGCTATTTGTAAATAACCTTTTTTTGTGTTCTTTGGTCATTTAAAAAATTGAGGTGTCTTTTTCTTGTCCATCTTGAGCTCTTTGTACATTATATTTTGACTAGCCAAAAAATGTAGAAGGAAAAGCAATTTGGATGGGGTCAGAACTTGCTTTACTAATTAGCTAGAATGTGCATTCAGCAAATCAGTAAGATATTGGTTGGTATAGGAAGAAACAAATAGATCTGCATAACAGAATAGCCTTCAAAAACAAATCCAAGTACATATGATAATTGATTAAATTTATTTTGTTTGTTTACATAAGTGGCAAAATGATGGATTATTTAATAAATTTTTCTGGTAAAACTGACTAGGCTTACAGGAAAAGTCAAATTGGAAACTCTTCTAGACAAAAAATAAATTTCATATGAATTAAAGTTATAGCTGTAAAACTAAAAAAACATTCTTACACAAAAATCTTCGATACTCTATGTATAATCTATGGATAGGAAAATAAAATTTCTGGCAAAAAGGATGAGATCTATTTGACTATACAAAAATTAAAACTTTTCCTGTGGTTGCAGTCAAATTACCAACCAGGACATCAGTGTTGTCTGAAGGTTCACTGATGGGGAAAGGATCACTTGCAGGACTTTTCACCACATTGTCTCGCAACCTGGCAGCTGAGCAATCCAAGGAAGCACTCAGGGTTAAAATCACAGTCTTTTTTTTTTTTTTTTTGTGGTACGCGGGCCTCTCACTGTTGTGGCCTCTCCCGTTGCGGAGCACAGGCTCCGGACGCGCAGGCTCAGCGGCCATGGCTCACGGGCCCAGCCGCTCCGCGGCATGTGGGATCTTCCCGGACCGGGGCACGAACTCGCGTCCCCTGCATCGGCAGGCGGACTCCCAACCACTGCGCCACCAGGGAAGCCCCTCACAGTCTTTTTTTAATAATCTATCTCAAATTCACATCCTGTCGTTTCTGCTGTATTCTATTAGAAGTTAATCAATAACCCTAGCCCACACTCAAGGTTAGGAGATTACACAAAGATGTGAATACCAGGAAATAGGGATTACTGGGGCTACTTAGAGGCTGCCTACCACAATATGTTACATTCATAATTTTAAATAATATGCATACTTAAATCTTGTTTCTTATTTCAACATCTTTAGATGACATCTCTCAACTACCATAAAATGAGGAAATTAGCTCCTTCTACCTCTCTCAGCAGCACCCCCTCCGCCGTTTCTATCATTTAGACTACTGTCTTTACATTGTCAACATTTATAACATTTACCTGACAAATATAATTACATCTATTGACTCTCTTCACTTTAAGGGAAGGAATAGGCAGGGAGTCCTCTTCTCTTCCATCTTTCAGTCTGAGGGAGGCTTATTCTGGTGGATAATCCCCACACTAGATCCTTAGCCCTTCTTTGGCAGGTTACCCCATTTATTTTTAACGTAGAGATGCAAATGAGGAAAATTGCACAGCTGTTCTATAGACTTTGCTTCACATAATCACCTTGATTTCCCTCTCACTCTATTTTTAAACTGTCCAATACAGAATCTGAAGTCTCCCATTACTTGGCAGGAAATAACCATACTCATTCCCCCTATAAGATTTCCTGTGCAGGTATTGGTCTGTAGATTCTTCCAGTCCAGATTACTCATAAATATGCTCCAAACTACTCTCTGTCTTCTAAACTCTCTTATCTGTTGATGTTCCCACTCTTCTTTTTGATTCTTTAATGAATGTATTCTCCTATTTGCTTCTTTACTAATATTTCAATAGAATTCTGGGAAGAATAGGAGCTAAATCCCTTCACCCAGTTGGTCACAGTGGAACAGAACCAACCCTATCTATCTACAAGACAGTTAATGGATACTTGTAGAATAACTAAATTAATTAATACATTAATGGTTGGAGGTGAATGTGATTGTATTAGTTTCCTATTGTTATCACACAAATTACCACAAACTAAGCTTAAAACAACAGAAATTTATTATCTTACAGTTCTGGAAGTCAGTTCAAAATAGGTCTCACTAGGCTGAAATTAAGGTGTCAACAGAGCCCATACTTTTCTGGAGGCTCTGGAGGAGAAGGCATGTCTAGACTCATGCAAGTTGTTGGCAAAATCCATATCTTTCTGTTGCAGACTGAGATTCCCATTTCTTCCTGGCTGTCAACTGAAGGTTGGTCCCAGCTTCTAGAGATGACTCACATGCCTCAGCTCATGGCCCTCTCCCTCCATCTTAAACCCAGTAACTGCAGATCAAGTCCCACTCATGCTTCAAATCTCACCTGCCTCTTCATGTGTCATCACATCTGTCATGTGCAGTCATGTGACTCCTTAGTCTTGTCCTCTGTTTTTAAGGATTCACCCCAATTATTAAGTATAATCTCATTATTTTAAGGTCAGCTGATTAGCAACTTTAACTTCATCCGCACCCTGAATTTTCTTTTGCCCTGTAAATTTACGTATTCACAGATTCCAGAGATTAGAACATTGACATCTTTGTGGGGCCATTATTCTGCTTTCCACAGTGGTCAATACCCATTGCCATTTATCAGGAAGGGCAATTGTACAATTCTACAGTTTTGGAAAAAGTTTATGGAAGTGTGATAGTGATTTCGTATGCACACAAGCAACAGGGAGCAGTAGCTGGAAACAAGATCTTAGTTCCCGGACCAGGAATCCTAACCACTAGACCACAGAGGCCAGCGGCTAGGACCTGGATCCCCAGTTCTTGCCTGCCTTGTCAAGAAAAAATTCAGGCAAGGAGGCAGAAGGTAAAGAGAAAAGTAAAAAGTTTATTGGAAAAGCAAAGTACATGCGGAAAGACACACAGGTGAACTTAGAAAGTCGCGCCTTTGGGAAGTTTAAATCCTTTATAAGGGGGCAGTTTTCCGGGTCTTTGTCTTCCTTCTGGCCAATCATCTTGATTTGTCTTCCCTGCCTAGTCTGTCTCAGGACCCTTCCCTTAGGTGCACATGCACTTCTCAGCCAAGATGGATCTCGATGCAAAGGAGTCTGGGGGAAGCAAGACTTGTTATGGCCTGGTGTTGTCCCCTGACTTTTGACCCCCGAGGAGCCTTTCTGAGCATATGTAGTGCTTCCCTTGCCCCAAGGAGGGGGGAAGCGGAGAGCCCTTGATCCTTTACTCAAACAAGGTTTTGCCCCCTCTTTGTTCTTACCATGACTGTTATATTAAGACATCCATAAGAGACAAAGCCTGGCTATTTACCCTGTGTCTGTTGCTTCCATTTCAGAGAGTAAATTGGAGGCTGATTTTAAATGTTTAACCTGGAGACCATCTATCTCCTGTCTCAGGAAATGCAAACAGGAGACTAGTTGTAAGTGTCTGGCCTGAAGTCCACTTTTTCCTGCCCCATGAAATATAAGCAGAAGGGCAGTTGTAAATGTCTAACCTGGGGCCCATCTATCTCCTGCCTCAATATGATTTCAGTAAGGTGGTGAAGAAGGTGAGGAATATACTTGACCAAGCAGAGCAAGGTATTATGTAGGTGGCAATGAAAATGAAAACATAGAACATTAATTCTTAATCATAGAGGTAGAATAAATAACTGGGGACAGGATGTCCTATGTCTCACATATTTTACTTATAAGTAACTAAAATATTCTTATAGCATAATTTATAAATTTGTCTCATTTACAAATTAAGGCAGATAGTTACCTCAAAGAAATGTATACTACTAGGACTAAAAGTAGGCATGGAAAAAATTAATTTGGTAAGGTTTGCAAAGATATTTCTGGTTAAACTGAATATATGAACCCTGAGATTTCAAATATGTTTCCTTAGAGAGTCGATATATGTATGAAGATAGTGAAAATAACAGTTTACTGGAGTATATTGAAAATGATAATTTTGTTATACAAAATTTAACCATCCCCTAAAATCATAAAATCCTTATTTCCACATTTGCAGTATGATAAAGCCAAGTGTCATATTCTGTGAAATGGTGAATATCATTTTCTCCGTCGTAAGGGAAAAAGACATTTTTCCACAGAAAAATGCCTCCATTAACAAATTTTGAGAATTTCATTGCTAATACATACAGCACAGAATGGAAGGAAACTTGGCAAATGAAATTTCATAATGGTCTGTAGATGAATTTTTCTATTTTACATGGCATAGGGAAAAATATACTTTTAAAATGTCCATTTATTGTTGTTATACTATCATTTGTGTTAGTAAATAAGTTTGCAGTTATACTACATGTTTCCAACTCTGTATAAACTGTTTCACTAATCAATTCTTGCTTCTAATGCCAGGTAAAGTAAAGCTAAAGGATAGGTTCAGACTTTCATTTAAAGGTTGACCATCTGCCAATGCTACTGTACCATGCAGACAAAAACAAATAAATAAGCATGTTCTGTATTTTACTGATGAGCATATAGGTGAATAAAATTCACCCGTAGTGCTAAGTTCACTATATATAGTGCCTACTGAGGTGTCACATTGCTAAGAATTGTACCTTTAATGTGTTTAAATACACTCATAAACATTGAAAGCTGATCTGAATATAAGTTTGCTAGTATTTCCTACAAATTGCAGATCTCAGGATGTATCAAAATAAAAAGTGATTGTACCTCACCAGGTTGAAATATATACTTAATGCTCATATTTACAGTTCACAATCATAAAAGTTACTCAAAGTAGATTTCAAAAATCTTTAGGAATGCTAATTTTATTTAATAAAATTCTTCTGTGTAATTTCTTTGTTCAGATGGAATTTCTAGGTAATATTACTTTTTAATGACTATAATATCATCCTGACATCAAAAGATGGTTGTGGGTTTATAAGCATTTTTATAATGTCAGAATTTTAATATTTTAATTGTGAATCCTTAATAACATGAATTCATTCTTCTGTGCTAACTCTGACATCTTTTCTTTTACAAGGGAATATGTAATTTTATTTTAAGCAGAAAAGAGTCAGTATTTATTCTCTTAAAATTACCATTTGTTTCATTTTTGTGCCTCTTATAAAGAGTGTTAGATAAATTGAGAAAACTCTGTTTGTTCTAGGACTTTATCAGAAAGAGAATAATGACTAAGACTCTCTCCTTTTTTCTTTCTACCTACATTTTTTGAAGACTTCTCTTATGTGCCATCTAAAAAAAATAACAAAATTAAAATCTTGTGAGAAATCTCATTCTTTTTTGTTTTATAACCTTAGATTTTCAACTGTAGTGGACCCTCACTATATCTCTGCAAATTGCTCTATTTCTAAAAACCACCTTTATGCATAATTTGCACCAGAAAATGAATATATAAATCACTGCACACAAATGTTTTGTGTTTATGAATCACTTTGTGGGTGGCCCTGAAAGTTGCTAAACACAAGGCTGATTTAAATGTGTATGTGGGTTGGTAAGCTAGCCTTACTTACTCGCTAAGGGACAGCTACATTATAAGACAAAGAACTAAAAATAACACCTGCAGCAAAATGACAAATTATTATATGACATGCAAATTTGAGGTCATTCATAATTAGTGATAAGTGAAAAAGTCAAATGTGTGAATGCTTGAGAATAATTTATTAGGCGTAATTTCCCAACATAAAAGTTTATAACTGTCAATACTATTTGTAAAATCTAAAGAGAAGTCAAGTGAAATGGGAAAGAATTAAGTAGAAGGGAGGGAGCTGGGAAATTTGGGTCAGTCAGAGAAATGTAGTGGTATAATGTGATATACCAGGAAGGTCCTGGGATCTATTAGAGATTAGACAAAAGTTCTAATTCTTCCACATCACATCTTCTCTTAAGCCTCATTAATCCTTTCATTAAATGAAATGTTGTACTCAACCGTTTTGTACCACATCCCTGACAGAACCTTAATGAACTAAGAGCCCAAGACAAGAGCAGGAGAGTGTCAATCCTGGAATGAGACTTAAGGACTCATGCATTTAAAGTTTGGGAAGAAGAACTAGGTCTTGAAATATCCTAGCCATTTCTGTTAGCTTGTTGTTTGTGTTAAGCTCTCTTTTTATTACTCTGACTGCCTTTCTGTTCTGTCTCCTTCAGAACACACCTCCTCTGACTTTCGACTTTGCCTGTTCTCAAAGCCACCACACATAGAAGATGTATTTCATGGCTACTGGTGTGTTGTCTGTGTTAATATCTTCTATTCACCCATCCAGGTCTACTCATCACACTTCTCTACCCAGCCCTGTGCCCTAGGAGGGTGACCTGCATAAACTATATCTGTGAACTCCTCTGTCACCTGCTTTCAGTTGTTTTCAGCTAAGGGGAGATTTACTGTGAGAATGGACAGAAGGGGGAGGATGAGCTTGAAATACTGATCCTCCCATGTGTCCCCCATAGCACAAATTCTCCACAGAGGCAATAATAACCTTGTAGAGGGTGAAAATTGGTACATAAGGGCAAAAAAGTATTTAACTAGTTACAATGGTTTGTAGCTGTCTAAATGGCCACAGTACAGAAACAGATATACACTAAATCTGTACTACTAAACTTTCATGTGGGAGAGGTGATTAGGTATAAAATGTATGTAAAGGATCCTTGGGGCAGGGGAAGTGACACCCTGTCCTATACAGTCAGTATACCCTGGCTGCATTCTCCAGCTCGAGGTAACAGCTGTTCTGAGACATGGGCTAGGTAGAAAAGAGAGATAGTGGGAGAGAATAGAGAAGCTCTCTTAATTAACTTTAACTACTGAGAAGAGAAAAAAAGAGAACTAAGTCTTCAAAAGAAGAAGGGAAGGCCTCTCTTTTTCCTTGTTTCTCTAACCTCAGTAACTAACACCTAATCTTATTTTAATGTGTACACTTTCCCCCAGAACAAACCTTTACCTATAAATCAATTAACATCAGATTTCCTGATCCCTTACATAAACAATGAGGGAGTGTTAATAAAACTTAATTTATGTAGAATGTGTTGCAACTTACATAGCTCTTTCAATAACGTGTGCTTATTTTATTCTCAAAATTACTTCATATTAACATTTATAGATGAAGACTAGACACAGATCACTTATGTAACCCAACCAAGATAATAGTTAGTAAATTGCAGTATTAAGACTCAAACATTTTTTAAAATAGATTTTGTGATTTTTCCATTTCAACAGGTTAAATCCAAATAATCCTCAGATGAATCATTATGTTCTTAAATTAGTTCTTTATCTTAAATTTTAGATTCTTAAGGTGTTACAGAAGAGATGGAAGACAATGCCTGTCTTTTCAGGAATTTTTAAAAGATATACTGTTGTTGAAATATAAGTATTTTATACAACATTATGGATATAAAAGCAGATATGAGTAGAGAAAATTAACAACTCCAGTACAACAGTAGAGACTTGACTATATAATAATTCATGAAAAAAAATACCCAACTAATCCAAGTGCAGAGAAAAAAATATGTTAAAATCAAGAGGTGTGAAGGAAATGTTCAATCTAAGAGATTTTAATGAAAACCCAGCGTAACATTTAACTCCTTAAGGAGTGAGAACTCTATAGAACAAGTGGCTTGAGCACATACCACTAAAAGATTTTGACGAATGAAATCTATTTGGGAAATGAGATGACAAGGAAGCAAAGTAAACACATAAGGAGACAATTTTAGTTGAAAAGATATATGTTTGCAAGCAAGCAAAATATTCTAATAATATAAAGGATTAACACTAATCAGCAGGGTGTTAACAAATATATCGGGGGGAGGAATTACAAAGAAAGGAAGCAAACTTACTAATAAATGAGGACAAGCATGAGATCAATTATGTCCTATGACACTGAAATTGTTTTTTTTTATTTTTCTTTAACAAGGAAAATGAAGAGGAATTTTTGCAATTTAGAAATAATGAAGATCTTGTCAAAGTAACAAGTGATAACAAGCATGATAAGGAATTTAGGTATTCTGGACACATATAAATCAGCAGCCTAAAATGACTGGTTGGTCAGAGGTGAAAAGCAATTAGACAGAGTATGTTGAGTTCCTTGCAAACCTCATTGTTAAAAGCTAGTGGATATCTTTAGAAAGAATTTGTTGAAAATAATTTTTCGCTGCTGAAGAGAAAGGTCAAAGAACCAAAGCAGGGGAAATGACCATCTGGGAGATATATTGTTAACTATTAACAAAATAATGGTTTCACCACTACAGGAGGAAAACTATGTATTAGAAAAAAATGGTTCCAAGAAAAATGAATAACAGCACATTATCAAGATAAAAAAAATCCTATTCAGAATTATCTTTTCTATAGAATTATCTAGAAAATGTCTGGTATTTCAACATTCATAGTATTTCCATGCAGCCTTCCTGAACGTTTTATTGGACAAAATGAGTTTGATTTAGATGGAATGTGGCCAAGAGAAATCAAAGCTTTCTGAATGTCTGTAGTAAAGATTATAAGATGAAAATATATCAGATAGTTTTCATACAAGCTATTTGAATTTATCTGTGGAAAAAACATACTACTCAATATTTAACCAAGCTGTTTTAGCAAAAGTAAATTAAAGATTTCTAGTATTGAAGATAGAAATTAGATCAGAAATTCAATTAGATTGAATTAGAAATATTCAATATAATAGTTTCTGAGTCAAAGTTATTTTTTTAAAAATAAGTGGAATTTGTTTCCATTCACAGCTTGACAATTCTTGAATATGTTTATCAGCTGGCTGAAGTACATTTCAATTGTTAGACGTACATGAGGGAAAAGTTCAACAAGTATGAATTTTAAATTTATGTTCATTCTTTTTAATAGCTATGTAATATTCTACAGTATCGTTTACTTAGTTATTTTAAGTAGGGACATGTAAGTTATCTGGAACATAATTATAGTAGTATTT
This sequence comes from Neophocaena asiaeorientalis asiaeorientalis, assembly GCF_003031525.2. Lineage (NCBI taxonomy): Eukaryota > Metazoa > Chordata > Mammalia > Artiodactyla > Phocoenidae > Neophocaena > Neophocaena asiaeorientalis. The sequence goes on from NW_020175414.1 coordinate 5,896,702, forward strand.
ATTTAGATAATTGTTTATTCATATCAGTTCATCAAGACTGTCTTTGAAGGAGTTACTGATATTTGAAAAAAAATCCCATGTCAAAACACGTTTATCTATAAAACAATTACATGCTTGAATTTCTCTCTTTACTACTTGCATCTCCCCAACATACAGACACACACAAACTCACACACACAAACCTCAGAGAACCAAGGGCAACAGTGTGTTAAAATATCAAGAAATAGAAAGAGAAAGAGAAAGGGGCAGAGAACTTATTTGAATAAACAATAGCTGAAAACTTTCCTAAACTGGGAAAGGAAACAAGATCCAGGTCCAAGAAGCACAGAGAATCCCAAATAAGATAAACCCAAAGAAGTCCACAACAAGACATTCTAATTAAAATGGCAAAAGTTAAAGATCAAGAGAGAATCTTAAAAGCAGCAGGAGAAAGCAACTATTTTGGTGAAGTGGAACTCCCATAAGACTATCAGCTGACTTTTCAGGAGAAATTTTTCAGGCCAGAAGGCAGTGGAATAATATAATAAAAGTAATGAAAAAAAAAAAAAAAACTATAAGAAGAATGTTCTACTCAGCAAGGCCATCATACAGCTCTGAAGAAAAGGAAGAATTTTACAGACAAACAAAAGTTAAAACAGCTCAGCTCCATTAAACTGGATTGACAAGAGTGTTAAAGGAACTTCGCTGAACATAAACAACTGCAACTAGAAATGTGAAAATTATGAAAAGAAAAAATCTCACTGGCAAACATATAATAAAGGTAGTAGAAAAACCACTTAGGAAACTAGTAGAAGAGTTAAAAGACAAAGTATTAACAGCAAAATCATCTAAATCCACAATAAGTAGTTAAGGGATACACAAAACATTAAAATCTGAACTAAAAAACATTAAACATAGGGAGGTGGAGAGTAAAAATGCAGGGTTGTTAGAGTTTGTTCAACCTTAAGGAATAACTACCTGAAAATAATCAAGTATATATAATTATATATAATTTACATATATAATTATATATAATGAGTAAATTGTATATAATTTATATACATAATTTATTTATATATATAATCTATATATATTATATATAATTATATATATAATTTCTGAAGCATTTATAAATTTTTATGTATAAATTATGTA